>NC_035444.2:64947129-65271034 GCF_002127325.2 Helianthus annuus | reverse complement strand
ATTTTGACTGATAGAAACCAATTTTCAAGAGCACATCTACGAGTTTTTCATTCCACATTCGTGGAGCTTGTTTTAACCCGTATAAGGATTTATTTAATTTGCAAACTTTATTATGATGACTGTCATTCAAACCATCAGGTATAGACATGTAAACTTCCTCTTTTAGATTTCCATAAAGAAAAGCATTATTAACATCTAGTTGATAGAGAGGCCAATCATTTTGAACCGATAGGCTGATTATGCATCTAATAGTTACCATTTTCACAACTGGTGAAAATGTTTCATCAAAATCTACGCCTTCTCTTTGATTAAACCCTTTAGCCACCAACCTAGCTTTATATCTCTCAACCTCTCCATTTGATTTATACTTAACCTTAAAGACCCACTTACAACCTATAGGTTTTCTCCCTTTAGGAAGTTCAACAATAGACCAAGTGTTACTTTCATGAAGGGCACTAAGCTCTTCATTCATTGCATTTACCCAATTACTATCCTTAATCGCTTCTTGATATGAACTAGGTTCAAGTATTTTATTAACATTAGAGGCAAAACACACAGAATCAGGAGACAGGTTAGCATAATTAACAACTCTCTCATACCCGAATTTAACTTTGCCTTCGACCACATAGTCACCAAATTTTTTTGGAATGGACACAGACCTAGTTGACTTCCTAGTGGTGGTATGGGCACCCTCAGGAAGGTTTGATTCTTCATTGCTATTACTGTACTCAACCCTCACAGAATTAGGTTCAGATTCATCCGCTTGTTGATCGCCAGCCATGTCATCACTAGAGGATGACTGCTGAGTATCAACATGAGGTGTTGAATCATTTGAACTACTGTGTTGCTGAGTCACAGCAGCTGAATCAGTCCTCACCTTCTCATCATCATTGGGATTTATGTCACTTGAAGAATCATAAAGATCAAAAAAGTTTGAGTTATTTAAGAATTCAGTGTTGTCTAGATCGGATTCTGAAAACAACTTAGTTTTATAGGGAAAAACATTTTCATGAAAGCTGACATCCCTAGAGAAGGTAAATTTCTTTTGATCTAGACTCCAAACTTTGTAACCCTTTTTTAAATTTGAATACCCCATAAAAATGCATTTTTCAGCTTTTTCATCAAGTTTGTCAGGATTATTTAAAACAGTAAAGAAGCATAGGCAACCAAAAATCTTCAAGTGACTAAGAGAAGGTTCAAATCCAAAAAGTAACTCGTAAGGAGTTTTACCATTTAGCACAGAAGAAGGTGTCCTGTTAATTAAGTACGAAGCAGTGAGAACACATTCAGACCAGAATTTTAAAGGGACACCTGACTGAAACAATAGAGCTCTAGCAACATTGAGAAGATGTCTGTGCTTTCTCTCAACAATACCATTTTGTTGAGGAGTGTAAGCACAAGATGTTTGGTGAATGATCCCATGTGACTTAACAAAGGTAGACATTTGAGAGTTAACAAATTCAGTTCCGTTATCACTCCTAAAAGCCTTAACATTTACTTCAAATTGAGTTTTCACAAGATTATAAAAGTTTTGAATGTTTTCAAAAACTTCAACTTTAGATTTCATTAGGTAAACCCAAACAGACCTGGAATAATCATCTACAATGGTGAGGAAATATTTAAAACCTTCTATGCTTGGGACCTTATAGGGACCCCACACATCTAAGTGAATTAAGTCACCCACATTAGAGGTTTTGTGTTCACTTAAAGGGAAAGGGACTCTGTGTTGTTTTGCTTTATGACAGACTTCACAGGGATCAATATGATTTTTATCAGGTTTAAGATTTAAAACATTTAAGGCTTGATCAGCGGGATGACCAAGTCTTGAGTGCCAGAGCTTTATAGTTTCAGTTTTATTAAAACAGGCAATCACAGAATTGAAAGAATTACCACAGAAATAAAGACCATCAGTTTGTCTACCAGTCACCAGGGTTTTCTTTAAGTACAAATCCTGAATATAACAAGTATCTTCATCAAACACAACCCTAAGTTGATTATCCTTAGCTAATTTATGCACAGAGATTAAGTTGACACAATATTTGGGGACCACAAAGACATCTCTTAAGATAACAGAGTTGGATAACTTATAGCACCCTATTATAGTGACTTTGGCGTCAGTACCATTAGGGTGTTTGACTGTTATATTATAATCAGACACATCAATTTTATTAAACATTTTTTCACTTGACATCATCATGTGCTGATTAGCACCTGAATCAATAATCCAACTCATATTACCTTGGGACCAGGTTTTACTATTAAAACAATAAAATCTCTTGAAGCAATCTAAAGAGGAGAACACATTATGGCATTTACCTCCAACATTTGTCTTATGCACATCCTCAGTCCTTTTATCATTAAGCAAGTCTAGAAGTTTAGTGAACTGATCTGAGGTAAGAGAATTCAAAGAGTTGCTAGCAGATTTGTCACTAACAGAGTTATTCACAGAATTATTAGATTTAGACCACTGACTATTGGTCTGACTAGGTTTAGACCTGTAATTTGGAGGATACCCATTAAGCTCAAAACACTTATCAATAGTATGACCAACCTTGTTACAATGAGTGCATTTCAAGTTGGGATTAGGACCTTTGTTAAACCTCTTTTTGTTATCACTGAACTGATATGTTTTAGCAGCAAAACCAACATTAGGCATTTTAAGACTACTGTTTGAACTCCTATGTGACTCTTCCCTAGATATAATTGAAAAAGCAGTTTTAATAGATAGAAGAGGATCCCTGGTTAATAGATTAGTTCTGACAGGTTGGTAAACATCATCTAATCCCATCAAGAATTGCATAAGTTTTATTAACTGACTAAACTCATTGAACTTGGTAGAAGCATTACATGTGCAAGATGGCAACTGAAGCATAGCATCAAATTGTTTCCACATAGTATTTATTCTATGATAATATTCAGACACACTGGACCCATTTTGGCTAACAGAATTAATTTTCTGATATAACCCAAACACAACAGAACCATCAACCTTATCATATGTCTCCTTAAGATCATTCCAAACTTCGGACGCAAGTTTGGAGTACACTTGACCAACATATAACTCATCAGAAACAGAATTCAAAATCCAGGTTAAAATAATAGAGTTGCACCTTTCCCATTGACTAGCTAAGACATCATTAGACTCAGATTTAACACAGGTTCCATCAACAAATCCTAATTTGTTTTTAGCCATTAAAGCAAGTTTTATAGCATTCGACCATACCACATAATTCTCAGTACCTTTTAACTTGATATTGACGATAGACAGATTACTAGAGTCACTAGCATGCAAATACAAAGGATCACTAGCATCTAATTTGCTTATTAAGGTAACAGATGACTCTGTTTTATCAGGCATGTTCACAAAGT
Organism: Helianthus annuus; assembly: GCF_002127325.2. Lineage (NCBI taxonomy): Eukaryota > Viridiplantae > Streptophyta > Magnoliopsida > Asterales > Asteraceae > Helianthus > Helianthus annuus. The sequence goes on along the minus strand of NC_035444.2, from coordinate 65,267,665 downwards.
AACAAAGCACAGACAACAGTCAAGCGAGCAAAGAGCACTTTAACAAATAAATTTGGAAAAAAAAAAAACCAACAGAGAGGAACAATCTCACCGAGAGGGGTTCCCAAGTTAGGGTTCGCCAAATAAGAAATCACAGCCTATAACCTTCACTTAGGGTTATAAGACTGTGAGTAGAGAGGAAACAGGCAACCAGAAAAAAAAACTCCCTTGAGAATCACGAGCAAAGGGACCTTTGTCCGAAACGAACGGTCTCTGCTACTGGACAGTCACCACTTGATTGCAGGAGAACGAGGGCACAACCCCTGGATCCGAAATAGTGAGCCCTAGATTTAATCCGGATGAACAGTGCTAATGAGCCACACTCCAGAGATAAGCAGCGGAAGATAATCAGAGCACCAGGTCAGCCTTGGAGCTCTGATACCATGTCAGAAACTCAACTACAACAACTGAAATTAAGGATTTATTGCACTCGAAATCACAGTACAAGTTATATAGTCATCACAGATTGACCAGAACAGTAATCAACTTGATGACGATGAACAGATCTACCACTCTTACGAAAATACTTGCAAGAGGAAAAGAAAGATTTAAAAAAGAAATCAGCTGTGAACGTATCTTGAACAATGAGAGTAGCCATCCATTTATGGGGATCCTTCAATACACAAAAGGAAAGGATTTTTGACAGCCGTTTGATAGCCATAAAGACTCCAGCCAAATACAGCCTGTACTTAGAACCGCAAGCCCTTAGGGAAACTTCTAGACAAGCAGCAAGCAAAGAGAAAGGCCCAGAATGGGAGGCCCATCAACGATCAGCCCAGCAACACAAGGAACGAGCAGCCCAGCAATGAATCTTGCAACAAACAACGAATAAATTAAAAAAGGTAACAAAAATAAACAGTATTAAAACTGAGACATGATAATGTCTTTAACAGTTCTTTCTGATCTACTATTATATATAGCGTCTAGGCCCTAAATATACTACACATATGTATTAGCTAGCACGTCGCTTTAAACTTGTTTGAATTATTTTTAAAATTATTATTTTGGATTAAAAGTAATGGAATGTGATGCTGAATCAAGCATTCTACTCTCCGATCCCTTCCCTTGGTCCTAAGTTATTGTCCATATCACTGATTAATTTTATTTGTCCCAATATGTCTGTCTACTTTCTAAACTGAATAATTGTTATTTACTGATTTTTCTATTTACCCTTCATTAAATCTTGTAAGTTTTCTAACTCACTTGGATCTTAAGTTGCACTATTTGGGAATTTTCGTTACGAAAATTTCGGATGGGTAAGAAAGCGTCACAAATTCCTATGCATTTCCGAGAAAATATTTACACAACAAAAAACCAAAATGTGGTGACACATTTCAGACTATTTTCCTACAGAGTTATTATATTCTTACATATTTAATTTTCTAATCTAGATTCAGTCTTTTTTTTGCCAAATTTTTTATTAGTTCTATATATCTAAAATTACTCGGAAAGATGTCAGAATTTCCAACATATTTCTAACAGAGAAAATCTATTTATTTAAAGTTCTGATCCTTTGTATAATGAAATGTTTTATTATTGTTTTTTCTCATTAATCATCATTAATATTCTCTTTATATATTTTAGTAGTTTTGTTTTTATATAAGTTAACTTTACTATTTTTATTGTTGCTTTTATTTTTGTATAGTCTATTTTTTTATATATAAGTTAACACTATGCGAATGTGCATCTCCATGTTATTTGGATGTATATGTGTAATAGTATATATGTGTATGTGTATCCTATGTGTTTGTAGGAAAAATAGAACCATTTATTTTGTAGGAAATGCGTAAAAAATACTGTGTAGGAAATGTGTAAGAAAATAATGTGTAGAAAATAAGTAGGTAAATATTGTGTATGAAGAGAAAATGCCGGAAATGTATTGGAATTTGTTAGAAAAACTTTCCCATGAAGGTTTTTCTAACGAAATAATTTTTATCAGTAAATTTTCGCTAGTTGGTGTTTCCTACATATTTCCGACGAGTAGCTGTGAGAAACGACTCAGTTTTCTAGTAATGTAGATGCATTATATAGAGGTATAGTTATTAGTATTCTGCTAATCTAGATCTGCATTTAATATACATATCCTAGTTTTTTTTTTTTTTTTTTTTTGCTTTCCATATATAATAAGTTACTACCACCTGATCATTGCAAGACATATATAGAAATTACATCTGAGAGATAGCACATACATGGTATATATAAATAGATCGAAGAGGCTGTGTATCGATGCAAACCACAACCCTCATTTCACCTTAGAAAAACATGCAAGTTTCAAAAAACAAAAGTGTCCAACGGTGGCTTGGTGGTTTCCATCTCTTCAACAGACTCGCTCACTATTAACCACATGTGCTTCCATACGCATTTAGCCCAGTTTACCATATCCATACCAGCCATACATTATTTGTCTTCTACAATTCCAATATCAGGTCTGCACACAAAATAGTAGCAATGAGTTAGAAATCAATCGGTACTTTAGCCTTTAGGACAATGGTTGAATGTAGAATGCAGTACGTATTTTGTAGTAATGGTTCGTTAAATCTCTTAAATTACTATATCCTCTCAGTAGTTGACTTAATTTTAGAGAAAAATTCTTTTAAAATTACACAATCTATATATCTCGATCATATTATATCAAGAACTACGAGAACCAAATAATACACTTGTACACACTGCTTAACTTTCTCTCTCACATTAAGTCAGGAAAGCAGTATCTACAAGTGTTTTATCCTGTTCTTACCGTTCCTGACATAATACTGGTTCTGAAAATACATTTCACTTAGATGGTGTAATGCTACATAATACTTACATTCTTCATCTGATTTTATCCAGCGTTCTCTTTTCACGGTGGTACCAGCTGCATATGTCGGATGGGACACCTTGCTCTTTGTTTGATTTGCCGAAATAGACCGATGTGGAAATATAATAATATCTTCGGCTAGCAATTTATGTCGGTTTCTATATCCCTCCACCTCTTCATTGCTTTTCTTCACACACTTTCTCATGTTTTGAGAACTAGCCAATGCTTCAAGATAAACCATTCGGAGAATCTGCATGCGTTCGAATGAACCAAACATTACATTACATTACATCAAGGGGTTGGCTAAATGTACCACCTACCCACCCCGTGAATACATCAAATCAGGGGGGTCTTTTTTGCCTTCTAGATGAGGAATATTAATGATTTGAGAATTTGAAGGAGGGTACGACAAGTAAAAATGAAGGGGAGCGCTTAGCACAACCTCTACAGGTCATATGAAGATGTATAAATTCGACGACATACCTTGAGCAGTTTTTCATCAGGTAAAGCAGAGCCATTGCTTCTTACAGAATCTGTTGTAGAGCTTCCTCTTTTCAGTATCTTTTTCATTAAATGGTTACTTTTAGTTTCAGTTATTTCCTCTGCCATTTTTGTTTTCTGGAAAAGCTCGGAAAGTGTTATTCTATTGTGTTTTAATTTCTTTGGTTCTTGTAGAGTACATGCCTTATGATCAGAACTCAGCACCTTCTCTAACTTCTTATTGGCAAGCTTCAATACATATTCTGTTCTAGACTCATATTTCATCATATTTTCAACATAAGTGGCGAACTCTGGCGTCGCTAGACCAGCGATGTATTGGTCTCTTTCAACGCCCTTAATCGTTTGAAACCCATGAAAGAGTTCAGCACTTGGCTTCTCTTCCAAATGCTCATTTGAATGGTTGACATAATGCTGTAGGAGATTTAATTAGCATAGCATAGCATACTTGATTGTTAATTAGATGGTGCCCACCAGTAATATATACACACATAAATAAATTCAATAAAATATATGTTCAACTAACAACCTTTAAACTTTTAATATAATAATTATAAAGTTGCATTCATAGAAGCACACCTTTAGCTTCATCTTCATCGTTAGGGGGGGAGAAATCTACTATTTGATATGGAGAATTGAAAATAACGGTTTTGTTATGTGAATCTGATGAGTTTTTTACGGCTCTTTATAGAAGCTTTTGAAGGTCTATTATTGGCAGGTGATAGCAACTTTTAGGAAATAAAATCTCTTGATATTTGTGTAAAAGTGCAAGTTGAAAGTGATATTTGTGAAAAGGTACACGTTCTTGTAAATCGTTATAAAAGTTCAAAATTATATGTTAAAGACATGTAAAAACCTTTCACACATTTTACTAGTTTCTTTTTTTTAAGTAAACTTCATAAAAACACACTTCCGACCCAACCGGGTAAAAGGTCAAACAACAAACAACCACTCTGACCCAAACGGCCAAAGGGCAGACAATTACAGAATATATACATCGGGTATTAACACCAATCCCTCCAACTAATATATTTACAGCAAAAACTATTTTTAACCCACCGTAACCCCTCAATTTTACATCCCCTAAAATATCTTGCGGACTTCGACTAATCTACTTGAAAACCAATTCATTTCTTCCTTTACAGATACACCAACACGTCAGACCTTGAATGAGACTCTTAGCTTTCTTACCTAGTTGCGTGAAATTGTGTATCTCCATAATGTCTTTGAAATCGAACGCATATATCTGAGGCAATTTACACCAAGCACCGAAAGCTGACCAAACCTTCTTCACCACTGGACATGCAGTAAATAAGTGCTCCACCGTTTCCTCAGATTCTTCACAATAAGGGCATATAACCGAAGTAATATTCACATTCCTTCTTCTTAACGTAACTCTAGAAGCTAATCTATCCAAATTAGCTCTCCACGCCATAATATTACATTTGAGCAGAACCCATTTACACCATTCAATGTTAGGGGGTTTCTATCTCCTCTATCCTCAATGAGAGCCAATTTCATGGTCTTCTCCGAGAATCCTTCATGTTTGTCACCATTCCACATCCAATATCCTCATTATTTGAAAATGACGTCCTACTAAGAACCTCCTGACATTCCTGTCATTCCTTTAGTTCAGCATCCGACTCTGGCTGTCTAGACCAATTCCACACAAATCCGTTATTTCCTTGGTTCACATCCCTTCTTTCTGCAACACTGCACAATTTAAACAATTCCAAACCGAACAAGTGTGGTCATCTTTCCACAAAAGGCATATCACCCATCCAAGTGTCCAACCAAAAACGAATCACCTCCCCGTTCCCAACCTTACCCAATATCAACCGGTTTATACCCTTCCCGTTAGTTTTCAATTTAGAAAGAATTCACAATATTTTTCCAACAACCCGTAATTTTACCATTAAGCGGCAGGAAGTTCCTTTTGTAATTTTGATTTTCGACTCTGTACCAACATCCCCATTTAAAAAGGAGAGCCAAATTGATCTCTCTGAGTCAGTTAATACCCAACCCCCCCCCCCTTTGATTTGGGCCATGTGATCCAATCCCAAGCCACCCAGTTCATTTTGTTATTTTCATTTATTCCCGCCCAAAAATATTTCCTCATTTTTGCTTCAAGAATCTTAATAATACCCACCGGAGCCTTATATAACGAGAAGTAATAGATAGGCAGACTTTCCAATACCGAATTAATCAGAGTGTGTCTCCCCCCTATCAAAATACATTTAGCTTTCCACACCGATAATCTTTTGTCGAAAACCTCCATAATCGGAGTCCAATTATTGATTCTCTTCATGTTAGCTCCCACCGTAATCCCCAAATAAGACAGCGGAATATTATCACAATTCTGATAATGATTTTGCTGGTTGCCACATCACAAGGAAGTACACAGCAGGAGGGTGCTAATTTCGTGGTAATGCCTTGGTCTTATGGCAAAGCAATAAGTAACCAGCAATGTCAAACTCCACAGTAGAAGACGAGTACATTGTTGTTGCAAGTTGCACAACTCAACTTTGGTGGCTTCAAAATCAACTTCTTCATTTTGGTATAGCTGCTTTAAAGACACCATTAAAACTTGTCAGTTAAGCAGCTGAAAACAATACCAGGAATCTTGTGACACACTAAAAACAAAGCATATTGATATTCATCATCACTTTGTTCCCACCGAAGCATATTGATATTCGTCATCATTTTAGTGAAAAAGGTTTGATTTATCTCAACCATGTTCCTACCAAAGATCAACTAGCAGATGTTTAAACAAAAGCATTGGATACATCTATCTTTGAAAGCTTCATTTCTACCATAGGGAAGTTAAACATGGATTAAAACAGAAAAAAAATGTTCTCGTAATAAAAGCATTAACATGTTATTTTAGAAAATACCAAAATTTTGGTTAAACACATTAAAATGTTGTTTTCAAAAGCCGATAAAAACCCTTCTCCATCAGCATGACTTTTATTTTAAAAATCCATTAATTGTTGTTTCAGAAAATACCAAAATTTTGGTTAAACTTCAGCGTCACTTTTTCAAAACCCTATAAAAACCCTTATCCATAAGCGTTTTCATTCATCGCTTTCAAAATCACAAACTCACAAATTCACACAACCAATCTCTTTTCATATCAAATCATCATTTCCAATCACTCATCATGGCACTAACACTTAAATATCCTTACAACTATCTTCCATATTTATTCAAACATGACACCAACCTTGAGTTTCATCCCAAATTGACATTCTATAATCATCAAAATATCAAACCATTTTAACCGCAGACGCACCCATTCACATCGATACCTGCAAAAGTTTTGGGCAAACTCCAGTTTTCTACTTCAAGATAAAAAGCCCTTCACTATCATATCTAAAATTGATGGAGTAGACATCCAAATCATCCCGAAATACTTTCCAAAACATTCAATCTCATGGATGAGTTAGGTATGGAATCTTTCTCGAATATGAACTTCACACTAAATTTATAGAAACTTGGTATGATGCACAAATGGTAGGAGCGACAATTTTTAAACCACACTTCCCACCAGCAATGAAGTTTTTCTTTCATATACCCTGTTGATATGTCTCTCGTCAAAAACCACTTCCTTTAATGAAATTCCTTTAAAAACTCAGTACTCAGGATATGCTATTTTATCAAACTTAAACTACAAGCTATCCTAGACTCTATTTATGGATCTGGTGGAAAATGTTAAAGCTAGGGCTGTAAATGAATCGAACGTTCAATGAACAGTTCGTGAACCGTTCGACAGGAAGTTCGTTTATGTTCGTTCGATTAGCTTAACGAACGAACACAAACAAAAATTTTCGCTTGATTAGTTTAGCGAATGAACACGAACACAAGTCTTGTTCGTTCGACTGCGTTCGTGAACGGTCGGTAATATGTTCGGTTACATTCGTTTACGTTCGTTTGTGTTGGTTTGATTATGTTAAAAAAATAATAGATAATAAACCTTTTATATAAACATACTGAAAACTTGAAACCCCTTTTTTCTGAGTTAGCTAAACTTTGGACATTCTAAGACATTTTTGGGGATAATTATGTCTAAGTTAGTTAAACATGATTCATTGTTTGGTGGTGTAGTAGACTTCTTATGTTTTGATTTATCATTTAATGGTTGTATTAAACTACTTATAGCCAATGTTTAGAGAGAAAAATGTTTTTATTTTTTATCTTCAAATTAAATGTTCGTTTGCGTTATGTTTTATTTGTTTGCGTTCATTTGTGTTTGAGACTGGTGTTCACGAATTGTTTGTGAACGACTGAATTTCCTTAACGAGCGAACACGAACATAAACTTATGCTCATTATGTGTTCGTGAACATGTTAATTTCCTTAACAAACGAACACGAACAATATGGCCTTGTTCGTGTTCGTTCAGTTCGTTTACAGCCCTAGTTAAAGCCATTAAGAAAAGCTCTACCAAAGCCTTTCTCATGTATCCAAGGGTTCTAAGCTATTATCTACAAAAGATTTTCGCACAAAATGTCTTTGAACATGGTGAAGCCTTTCAAATGAAACATTTACTCGCATTATAACTACTAAAAGGAGATGTTGAAGAAGAAAATGTTATAGAAAATGAGACAACACCTGGTGTCTCAACATATGTTGATGAGCCCACTACTTCTGGTGACCATATTGTACAACCCAACATTGTGGAACACACACCAACCATCCCCACAGAAACCATTCCCATCCCAAAAGCCAAACGCACCAAAAGAATGGTATCTCGGGAGAATGAGATGCCAATGAGACTTGTTGTAACACAAATGCAACTTGAACCATCTGTTGATACTTCCTCTCAATAGATGCAAACATCTCAACCCATCTAAACTCCTCAAAATCCTCACAAAAAGATAGTGTTGTAAGCACAGAGGAACTAAACAATGAGTTTGATGATTCACTCGAACATTTATACTTAACTCTTTCTTTTGGGGTTGATTCTCTTTCCACATCACCACCCACAATATTCCCATCAATTAAACCATTGCTTGATGCAATTAAAGCATCTAACTTGCACAAACATTGTTCATCTCAATCACCTATCACTAAGAGTATGCCTTTACAATTGACTGGGGCAAGTTCAGAAATCATTGTTATCCCACAAGCAGGGGAGGGTACACCTCTTGAGTCACAAGTGACTCTTAAAGGTTTTCAAGTGAAGCAACCACTACAATTGTAAGGACCACAGTCTCACAGTTTGACAGAGGTTACATCTCTAAGACTTCGTTGAAGGCAACAACTGTAGAGTCTACAATAGTACACTCAGTGATAGTTGGAGGTCCCTAGAACCAAGAACAAGGGGCATTTAGTTCAAAAGCAAATACAACCACTTCGGATGGGAAATCAGATGATCCTATTAACTTAGGTGATGTATTAAGATGCAAGAAATTGACGGATAAAGTAACCAAGATGGAATCCTCAATTGATGAAGTTATGGATATGTTGAAACTCATGGTTCAAAACTCAAAAAATCCACTAAAAATGTAGAACTTTCTAATGAGATATGGTCCCATGCTCAACTACATCTTTAACTTCAAAAGTAATCTACAGATACCACTTACAACATGTACATGCAACTGATTAGAAACATGGTTGGTGTCGGGTACAAAGATAACCAAGTAGAGATAAAAGCCATCAAAGATCATCTTCTCAAGGTTATAGGCTCTGTTCCTAACCCTAGGTATCTTGATGATGATACTAAAAAGGGGGGAAATGAAGATGGAATGAAATCTCCTTAGGTCAAGAAAGCTCAAAAGAGGCATAATCTGTCTACAGCCAAAAAGGCAAAGGAGGATGCCTTATAAAAAAAAGAAGAGAAGAGGTACAAGAGAGGCCAAAATGCCCTAGTAGTGCAAGGAAAGCTTGGAAGGTAAAGAAATGAACAAAAATTGGGTACTTCAAAAGAAATACTTACAAGAAGATAACCTGCAAGATAAGTCAAAACTTCTCAAAGCACTGTTACAACTATCATCGTTCCATGAACTCCAACCACTGCTCCATCAAGAAATGCAACTACTCAAACCACTACCTCTTCCATCCAAACCACCGTTGGGACTACAAAAGTGCAAACAGATGTTATAAACACAACAACACTTGTCACCATTCCAGAACTTGTCAAACCCATTTCACAAAGGGTTCCTGTAAGTATTCTAAAAAGAAAACCATCACCGCACACTCTCACTCATCCACCAAAAGCACCAGATACCAAAAGTAGAAGACAAAAATTCATTATCCAAGAAGATGAAGAAGAAACTCCGTAAGGCTCACCAATCAATACTACATCATCACTTCCACAAACCTTATTAGAACAAATCACCACTACCACTTCAATATCCATTCCCACATCACTACCAACATCAATCTCATCAACCACCACAACCTTAATCACCACAGAGCATCCCTTAGAGTTATCCATTGTATCATCATAAATACAATCCTTTTACTCCACAGATGATTGAAGTAAACTCACCTTCCCATCTCTACACAACTTTCCACAGCCTACCAATATCAAAGAATATTTGGATCTAAAGTTAAAACAGGCTGAAAGAATAGCAGCTGAGGGATGTAAAGGAAAGGATGATAAACAGACAGAACTAATCTTATTTAAATAATTCAAGAAAGTGAACAACCTTGTAGATTATGTTAAAGGTGTCTGCAACCAACTCTCTTATGCACAAGTTATAGACCCTGATCTGAAAAAATCTCTAAGAGAAGACTACTTGAATCACATCATGAAGACAAAGACATACAAAGCAATAAAGCTCAATTCTCAAGCTAGACAACAGAAGCCTTATTAGATGAAATATTAAGGATACAAAAGTTGCTCCTTAATCTAGAGCTCAAACCTACACCTCCAACCTAGAAAGCAAGCAAAAGGACAAATGAAAAAAGGCCCTGTTGTTAAAGATGATGAAGGAAGAAATGTATGCTGTTGATTTTGGGACCCGTAGATCAATGGAAAAATGGGATGAATCTACTATTATTGAAAACTACAAAAAGTTGGAGATGCTTAGACAAAAAGATCCTTCCATCCCTATAAAGCTTGTATATGATTAAGTTGATTTCCCTACTAAAACTCTTGTTGATCCTTCTAAGCTTCCCTCTGCAAAGAACATATCTTCAGCTGGAAGAAGCTATCTAAAAAGACAAAAGAAGATGTCTAAGAAAGATATAAAGATGTATCAAGACTATTACAAAAAGGAAGGAATCAGATATGAGCTCACATATGCTCATCTAGATACAAACCATGCTAATCTGATTGGTAAAAATCTTGGGTAGACCACCCTCCCCAAACTCATCCAAAATAACTTTTGCCCCAGCAAATCCAGAAAGCTCCAAAATTCTAAATTGGAAATATGACAGGGTTACCCATGAATTGACTCTGCTTAGAGCTAATCGAGAAGTTGAAAATATCTCAATGAATAATGCCTTTGGCCTAAAGAAAGAAGATTTGTAAGACCTACTGGGTCTTGAACTTGAAAGGGATGCAGAAGATCATCTCTCTATGAAATTTGAATTACAATTCCAGGGTCAAATAAGAGAGATGATGATGAGGAGGAATAAAGATTGATCTCAATAAAGCTTAGTTTTGGCATCATCTGTTCTAGGGAGAGTGTGTTGAACCTGTAAAAGAACAAATGATTGCAAAAGCCAAAATATACTAATCTGGTCAAGAATTAAACAAGTTATGAAGTTCATCTTCCCCCAAAGATAGTGAATCTTAAACACTAACTGAAGATTTGTTTGAACACTTAAAGATTTGTTTGAAGACATGAATGCTCTATTGATGAAGTACCAATGTATGTTCAAGGCCAAAGCCCTATTGAAGGTTAAAGCACTGATGAAGAAGACTAAACATCTATTTGAGCCTGAACAGATGTTTAGAAAAAACAAACAGAGGTTTAAAGAACAAATGGTACCAATAGAAAAATGTCTGTAAATCAGATTTTATGAATCTTAGAACAGTGGATAAGATTCATCAGATGTTAGAAACATCTGATGATAGAAACATCTGATGAGGTAATGTTCGATGTCGTTATCAGGGTGATGCCAGCGTTGATTGCTAATAGATGTTTGTACTTTGTATATATTGATCTCACATGTTAGAGATCTATTTCATCACTTGACATTCCTTTTATACAAACAGAATTGTGTGATCAGGCTGGGGGGAGTGGAAATCATATTTGTAATTTGTAATCTTTTGGTTATAAATGGAAAACATTATGATTATTTTCGGAATTTGTGTTTGTATTTGTATTTGTATTTAATTCCGCTACATTCATTATTATCATTTATACCTCACATATTTCACTGTTCCGTTTGCAAAACAAATACAAATCAGAAACTCAGATCCTAACAAAGTGAGTATATACTCTCACAATGGAGGCTATTAAACTACAATCTTGTCAAACCTATGAAACTTTGGGCAAACACGTGGCACCAAATTGGCATTGACTACAACTTGACCTCCAATTCTTCTGAAAAATAATTATTAATGATCTTCTAGATCTCTTAAGCAATCATATGTCTTTATGTTGCTTGACATCTTTGTTGTAGGAGGGAATTTAAACTCTATGATTAGGGTTATGAATTAGTATACGTGCTAGGCCTATATGGATGAAGTAACTCACCCAGAAGGTCGACAACATCATCATTAGGTGTTTGGTTCTTTGAGGAACTTTTAGGCGAAATAGGTGTTAAAATTTATGATTGGATAGGTAGTGTAATGTATAGCCATAAAGGCACATATAAAGGGAAGGCGTGTTTTGGTAATTAATAATAGGAAAAAGTTGTTCCATGATATAGGTAGTATTTGTAAGGCTTTGAAAGGTTGGGATGAATTGTGTAGTTGGTGTAGCCAGAGTTCACTTATATATATGGATCTAAATATTCCCATATGTTTGGATGTGTCGAAATGATGTTATGACCAAGTATGCCTTTTGGATGGGTCCTTGGTGTGTGTGTATGTTCAAGTACTAACCTGGTTTGGGTGAAAGGTATTCTACTAGTGAATTGCTTGACTTAGAGAAAGCAGTAACCTGGTTTTCTTGTAGAGAAGGAGGTATATAGGGACGAATGTAACTTCAAGAACCTCATTATAGTCTAGGCGTATGGTTACCCCTTTTAACATTACTTGAATGCATGATGGTTCTTTAGCTCACGTAAGTGTAAGAAGTTTTGCTTTACCCCTTTAGCGTTTAGTTTTGTAGTTTAACTTTAGGATTTAGTTTTTTGCATTTAGCTTGGGTGGAGGGTATAGGTTTTTAAGGGTGAGTTTATGTTTTTTTTGGTTGGTGGTGGGGGGGGGGTAGGTTTTTGGGTGGTGTAGGTAGGATGGTTCGTTGTTTATGTTTTATTTATTTATTTATTTATTTTTGTTTTGGATTTACTTTGTTTGTGTTCACACTAGTTTTCAAATCCCTTCTTAAAGCTAGTTTTCGCATGAATCCTACCATATATATATAGTGAAAGTGTAAAATACAATATCCCTTAACGTACAATACGTACGATATTGTGAAATCGCACATTATAAAAAAGCATGTTCGAAATCTAATGTTGGTATTTTTGATGAAATCGCATGTTGGTTTTTTTTTGTAGCAATTTCGCATGTTGGTAAAGATGATGAAAACACATGTTGGTATATAAAGCAATTTCGCATGTTGGTTTTTCAGCACAAATTGCATGTTCAAAAGTGAATTCGCACCGGATCGGACGGCTGAGATGATCGTGTACATATTGTACGTTAACCTAACCCTATATATATATATATATATATATATATATAAATATATATATATATATACACTAAGGGGTAATATTGTCAAAAAACCCACTCACATGAACTGGGTGTTCAAATAAAGCGCCATAAAAACACCCAATTCAGAAAAACGCCATGAAAATACCCAGTTAAAAACACATAAAACACCTAATTTAGAAAAACGCCATGAAAATACCCAGTTAAAAATGCATAAAACACCTAGTTCAGAAAAACGCCATGAAAAAACTCAGTTGAAAACGCCATAAAACACTCAGTTCAGAAAAACACCATGAAAATACCTAGTTAAAACGCCATAAAACACTCGGTTCAGAAAAACGTCATGAAAATACCTAGTTAAAACGCCATAAAAATACGTAGTTCAGAAAAACGCCATGAAAATACATAGTCTAAAACGCCATAAAACACACAGTTCAGAAAAACTCCATAAAACCCAGTTATTTTTTTTCCGAAAAGTATATCAATAGTATACTCGTTGGAAAGATAAAAAAAACGATGAGTTTTATGGTGTAATTTTTTCCGAAAAATAATCATGTATAAAAAAGTTATTGCCGTTTAAATATGATGGGGTAAAATGGCATGTGATTAGCATGTGCACCTTCGTTTGAATCTTCCTATTTTACCCCTCCTGGTAGTTCCAAGACCCCTATTATTTACAAAAATGTCGCCGCATCAATCTCAGCCACAAACCACTAAGATCTTGTGGCTGAGAATCGTTCTCACCGTTCTCACACTTTGAGGCGTTCTCTCCTGATCCTTTTACTATATATATATATATATATATATATATATATATATATATATATATATATATATATATATATATATATATATAGGGTAGGGTTCATGAGTGAACAATGATTTATTTGTGAACAAAATGAACTTACCCTGACCGTTGATTTTGTAGATCTAAATTTTTTCTTTAATGGCAAGATTGTAATTATCTTTTGTAACTTACATGTAATTTAATAGACACAAGGGTATAATTGTATTTTAGTATCTTCATTTAATTAATGAATTTTTTCTCTCTCCTGATTTCTCTTTCCAATTAAAAGAATATTTGATTACATTTTCTATATTTTTTTCCTCTCATATATTACCTAACTTATTATTTCATAATTTTAAAAAAATACAAACATTATCAAATATTGTTCCATCTAGAACATAATTAAAATATTTAATTACATTCTCTATACATATATGTATTAGATCAATGTTTGATGAAAAGATGTATAGTGGAAACAATATGTAGTAATACACAAGTTTATAAGTCTGGTATATATCGACATGTATACACTATGTACTTGAATAATACACATGTGTATACGTTTGGTATATACCGACCCGTATACACATATGTACTTGAATAATACACAAGTGTATAAATCTAGTTTATACCGACCCGTGGAAACAAGATGTAATAATACACAAGTGTATAAGTCTTGTATACACTGATCTCTATACACATATGTTAAAAATCATAATTTAATTAGGTTTAATATATAATTTTAAAAGGAACATAACAATTTATTTAAAAAAAACATTAGCCCTTGAATCTCTTATAATTAAAATAATAGAGAAATAATTAAAGATGAGAGAGAGAGATGGAGAGTTAAGAGGGGAGAAAATTAAGGGATTTTAATTAAAAGTACTTGGTTAATGTCAATCATACCCTTTTAATCTAAAAAATGATCAAGGGCCAAGATTAGTTCACTTAGTTCACTCTCAAGAAGTTGTTCACTCATGATCCTAATCCTATATATATATATATATATATATATATAGCAACAACCATCATAAAACACGTTGCAATGTTATTGATATGGTTTAGGAAGGTGAGAGATAGGCGTAAAATACTTCTATCTTTTGGAATAGAGTGGTTGCTTACAGTGAGACGTTTCAGTACTGGTTTAATATTAGTACCCGGTACCAAATGCTTATCCTCAGTGAGACCTTTAGCTCCAAAATTATATTCGTATATTAAAATATATTAGAAATATAGAGTGTTTAACGAAGGAATCTAAATAGCATAAAATGATCATATAATATTGAATTATGTTAAATGATTAGATAGAATGTGGGGAGGGGATAGTATTTGATATGCTTCTTTGATGAAATAAATTCTGCTTCAACTGTTTAATTAGTATTGTTGATTAACTCCATGCTTTGAATGTGATATTAATGTATGCTGTGTTAATTCTCGATGAGAATCAAAACTTGCATGACAAATAATATTCATTTCTAGAACCACGTAAAGTTGTTACATGGGCCATAATAATCAAATCAGTCACGTGATCAATTATTACCATATATTATTTGTGTGATAACAAGAAGCTTGGACGTTTATTATTACATCATGTATATGCACCTCTCCGGCCCCTACCTTATTACACAATCTTTGATATGTTATACATGTGTATAATATCTTTTTTAATTATTATTTATTTATGGCATAATCAAATACAAATAGATATTTACATAACAAATGTAGAAAGTAAATTGTTGATATAAATACAAAATGTTGATATAAAAATATGATAGCACTGATGTTTAACAATGTTGAAATGCTACAATACATAATATTGTTTGTTACTTATCATTACTTTGTTATATGCATATCAGCTCTTTTCATTCAAATCACTTTACTTTTCATTGTTTTTCGATTAAGAGTATTGTGTATTCGAACTTTCCCGTATATAAGAGAGTGTTCTAACGAAAACTCTTTTTGTTAGGGGAACTCGAAAATTCTTTAAAAAAACTTAAAAACACACTAATTTTTTTAGCATCTTTGGCTGTAAATCTAGCATTTTAAAATACAAAAAATACCTGTTTATTGAAAAAAAAAATTAAAAACTTATTAATATTAAACATGTGCAACACTACGAAAAACCTAAACCAGCCAGCCCCCCCCCCCCAAAAAAAAAGAATAAAAAAAAACTAAACCTACCCCACCCCCAAAAAAACTAAAAACCTAAACATGAAACCTAAACCCCCCACCCCCACTCCCATAAGAACGGTCTTTGTTTATCGAGTATGTAATGTTCTGGTCGAATCGACCAAGTCAAGATATCCTCCTATCTTGACTTCGTACGACATTTATGTAATGATGTATGTAAAGCAGTTGCAAGTATATGCAGTTTGCGATTCGGATACGCATGAAGCAAGACATCCTTGGGAACATGGCTCTTTGGTGTTACGATTCGGATACGCATGAAGCAGTCATCGTCTTCAGGAATGATGAAGAAAACTTCCGCATCCTCGATCCGATGTGGATCGTCAACATGTCTGCTGCTGATATCGACAGGTTGTTTCGTCACAACATCTTTTATGAAGACAAGGACGCACATCAAGCTTTGCTATTTCAACGCGTTGCTTGTTTTTGTTATTATCGCGGGATTCACGCTGGAAGCTCGTGGTCTGAAGCAGCTCACTAGGAACGAAGACCGAAGAACAAGCAACAGCCAAGGGGGAGTTTGTTGGTACAGTTTTTGTGTTTGTCACTTGTTCTAATTACGTCTGTAATGTACGGCCTTTGTTTATCGAGTCTGTAATGTTTTGGTTGAACCGACCAAGTCAAGATATCCTCCTATCTTGACTTGGTACGACATTTATGTAATGATGTATGTAAAGGAGCTGCAAGTATATGCAGTTTGCAGGTTGTTTGTTTGCTATCTTTGTTGTTTCTGTCATTTGTCTGCACTTTCTATCTGCATGCAGCCTACCACAAAGAACCTATTCTTCGTGGGATAACACCTTCACTAAAGACTTTCTTCTTGGGGGTTAGTTGTTCGTTAGTCTAGTCAACGAAGAACCTGGTTCTTCGTGAGCCAGGGTCTTTCGTGAGCCCAATAACATTCTTCATAGTGCTATCGGGCATGGGCCTATATATAGTCAGCAAATGTTTCACAGAACAGTTAAGAGAGCAGTGAGAGTTTGTCCAAACATTGTGTGGATATGTCTTTAGACCGTATTGTGTGTCCTTGTTATTGATACTCTAATCATGAACTAGTCGACTTGATGGAGAGAAAATGTTCAAACTTAGACAAATAAAATAAGTGGTGTAAAGTGAAGTAGAAATAACACCAAGCCCGGCCTAGAGGGGTACGGGGTGGGCGACGACTCAAGACCCAAACCCTCCGGGGGCCCAAATTTTTATTTTTTTAATAAAGTTACGCTGTAGAGCTTAGAATATATAAGTACTGAATTGGAAAGAGTCAAGATAAGGCTCATGGTCTGGTGGTTCTCATGTCACTTTATTAGCAAATAGGTCTTGGGTTCTAGTCTTGATAGTTTCATTTTTAGTTGATTTTTTTTTATTTATGTTTGTTACCTATGCACTAAATGCAAATAACATTAATTGCCTAATTTTGTGTTTAAAAAGGGAATCGTAGTTAGTTCTCAAATCTAGTATAAAACTGTTTATTATGTTAATTTCTTAAAATATTATTCAATCTACAATTAGTTTTGTGTGTTCCATTTTTATTAAAAAGGTTATTTTGTTTTTTTTTTTCTCGTTTCACTACGTGCATTTTCTAAATAAATTTGGATAGGTTACGATGGTTTTACATTATTGTAAATAACGATTTTTAATGTTACGATGCAACAATTCTACATTTTCTTAATTTACCCTTACAACGTGTTTTCTTTCTATGTTTCGTTGTCCAAATGCGTGTGTGATGTGCTTTTTATCTACGTTTCCATGTAAAAAAGCAGTCCGCCGCAACATGCGGGCGATTCCACAAATTTTTAATTCATTTCATATATTTAAAACTTTTTGTATATTCTTTTTAAAAAGTTTATATTTTAGTGGCCCGTATTTTATATTTGCACAGGGCCTACATATTTTCGAAGATTTTCGGAGACAGCCCTGAATAATACCTTTAAAAAAATATGGACCGTATTATATTAAAGTGACGTACGTACGTTAAGTACGTGGCGCGCTTAACTCATAGAGAAAAGCTTTAGTGGATGCTGGTGAGTGCTTTAAGATATTCGTAGAGAAAAGCTTGAGTGGATTCTGGTGAGTGCTTTAAGATATTTGTAGAGAAAAGCTTGAGTGACATAATAATATTTACATACCTAGATCGCTCATTGAATCCTAGGCCACAACATGAAAACTGTTCCCAGATAATAGATTATTGTTGGCCCTCCAACTTTGGAGGAGTGGTCAACTAGACTAGGGATGAGCAAAATGGACCCGGTACCGGTACTGAACCGGTACCGGTACCGAATTTATCGAACCAGGTACCTTTTCGGTACCGATTCGGTACCGACTTTTAACATTTTCGGTACCGGTTCGGTACCAGTATTTATCGGTTTTTACCCTCAAATACCGGTACCGTACCGGTACCGGTACTGAACCGGGTATATTCGATACCGGTACCGGTACCCACTTTTGAGAATTTTTGGTACCAGTTCTTTCGGTACCGGACGGTACCGAGCTCATCCCTAAACTAGACGCCACCTAGGCATTAGGGTGTCCCCTCTTATTATCACTAGTATATGTTATGGAGTGATCGGATTCACACCACACTCACACTCATTCATAGCTCACTGGTCGCGGCCACTTAGGTGCGGTACGGTGTTTGTGTGATAGTAATGTATACGTGACTCTGACATCAGCGCTACTTAACAACCATTGAACATTATTATTTTTGGACAAATAAGCCGGATTTTTTAAATTAAAAATTGACGGAGAAAATTACCATTTTCATAACAATTTCAAAAACACGTTCATGACTTAAGTCAGGGTCGAATTGTTGATTACTATGATGTATCCTTAAACATTAGGTGACGTGTAAAATTCATCCTTTCCCTCAATTTATTATATCGTCGACATCATGTTTCTAAAGATGAACACAAAGCGAACCTGAAAAGAAAAAAAAAACAATAGACATGTTTACTCACTATTGGTGATTCTCCTAACGTTATAAACATATGCCCCCGTCAACGTTACGGGGTGGTAAGTCGAATATTTCTCAATTTCATAACATGTAAGACTGTATTTGGTTACTTGTACATACTACTAATAACATAATCTCAATAAAAATTACATTGACTCAACCAACTGAAACAAAACACTACCATAGTTTTGTTAAAAAAGTAAAGCTAAAACGATGACAACACTGTAATTTTGAACTGAGGGCAAAGTTGTAACTTGGCAGGACCAATGAGAAGTGGCAGACAGCTGCCTGACACTGTTCTCACTCAAAACTTAAAAAACAATGGCAAAATTATAATTTTAAACTATGGGCAATATCTTAATTTGCCACGAGTAATGGGGAAATGTCAGGCAGATGATAGTTGCTCCGCCTGGGCACTATTCCCGTCATCCCTTTTTTATGTATAAATAATTCATGTATAAATAATTTTCTTGAGAACACTAAATATTATTAGAAACGTGAGAACAAATGGAAAAACAAATCAAAACCATTTTTTAACCCTCTCTGTAAATAAAATATAACATCGAAAAAAAATTTATAACATCAAATAATTCATTTGTTCTCTCAAAATCACTCATATTAGATTTTTTACATATGTGTAAATATAACAAATTTACACATATGTAAATGGCAAACTTACACATGTAAATTTTCTTTATTTACGAATTCACGTACATTTAAATGTGTAAATTAAATTTCTGATATTGTAATCGAATAATAATGATATGTGTAAAAAGAATTTGAATTTGTATTGTTGTTAACCAAGTTTTCGCGGTTTTTTTATTTGTTCTCACAGTTCTCACAATATTTAGCGTCCTCGTTTAAACCTTTCCCTGCTATTATATATGTATGTGTATATATATATATATATATATATATATATATATATATATATATATATATATATGGAGAGAGAGAAGATCACGAGAACACTACTTAAATGTGAGAAAAATAAAAAAATTTCAAAAAACTTAAAAACACACCAAATTTGTTTTAAACATTTTTTAGCTTCAAGTTTAGCATTTTTAAGATAATAAAATATTTTGATTTTAAAAAAAAAAACATATTAGTATTACACATGTGCCAAATATGTTATGTTGCACGTGCAAGCCATAAGGTTTAGGTTTTCAGTTTAGTTTAGCTTTGAGGGTTATGTTTTTTGGGGAATTTAAGATTACGGTTTAGTTATTAGTTGGGGAGGTTAGTTTTTTTGGGGGTTTAGGTTTTAGGGGATTTTAAGTTCATGGTTTAGTTTTTAGGTATTGAAGGGAGGGGTGTTTAGGTTTCTCGGCGTTTGGCTTGGCATGGTTTGTTGTAGCCGTATTGTGCCTCTGAGCATTGATAGTAATTGTTTCGGCGTTTTGTCTTTGTACATAAAGACTGATTAATTTGTCTTTATATATATATATATATATATATATATATAGGGGAAGGATAAATCGAAAACCCACTCCAGTTGACTAAACCCTGAAAACCCATTAATAACCATTGATTAACTATGATGGATGGCTGAAATTCATTTTGGGCCATTAATTGATTTTGAATCCCTTTATCTCTATTTTTTAATATATTTGATGTACTAGAGGGCAATATGGGAAATTACAAAGAGACAAAACTCTGCATGTGTAAGAGACTTTACATCACTACATCAGTCTTCAAAATTTCAAAAACCACAAAATAACTCTCTCTCTCCCTCTCATAATCTTCATCAACCCCTCTCAAATATACCCCCAAAATAACCAGACAAAATCGATGAACGCTGGAGATCTTCATCTCTCAAAATTCTTTTTATGTTGTGATTAATTTTTATTAACTCAATCTTGCTAACTACAATCACCACATTTATTGTCATTAATAACAGTCATTTATTGTTATTAATTTGTTGGTATAAAGAAAATTTCCGAAAATGCTCGTCAAAATGGTGAATTATTTTTCTATATACTAGTTTTCTTAATTAATATACAACATTGTCATAAAAAAAAAAAAGATATTCAAGCAACTATCAACAAAAGCACATGATCAAACACACATAGAGCAAAAATGTACAAAAATCTCAGTGAAAAAAAAATGTAACACGGATACAGCAAAAATGTACAAAAACCTGAGACAAAAATAAAATGTAACATGGTAAAAACAACACCAAAAAATCCATAACATATAAAATTCTCAGATTCAACACAGCAAAAAGTCTACATAAATCTCAGGGGAAAAAATGTAACATGCAAACGTCTTTTGAATCATCTTCAACATCTGAAACATCATCTTCAACATCTGAAACATCTTCTTCAAAGTGTAGATTTGCAAAAATGCTGGAAAAAAAACATACTTATTCACCTTCTTGAACAAGATCTGAAACAAATTTTACACAAAAAATTGATGCAATCAATAATAAAAACAAGAGTCTAAAAAAGTGTAGCAACACACTTTATTTTCAGTAACGTGCATTATTTATGTAACACGAAAAAATGTAACATGCATTTTTTAATTATCAATTTATGCAAGAAACACAACACACTTTATTTTCAGTAACGTGCATTATTTATGTAACAAGAAAAAATGTAACATGCATTTTTTTAATAATAAAAAATTGCAGATCCACAAAACATAACAAAAATGCAAACTAAAAAAGTGTAGATTTGCAAACAAAGATGAAAAAAACCATACTTATTTACCTTCTTGAACAAGATCTGAAACAAATTTTACACAAAAAATTGATGCAATCAATAATAAAAACAACAAACTCATAAAACAAGAACTTAAAAACCTCCATTTTCTTGAACAAAAAAATAGCAGATCCATAAACCACAACAAAAATGCAAACTAAAAAAGTGTAGACTTGCAAACAAAGCTGAAAAAAACATACTTATTCACCTTCTTGAACAAGATTTTCGAACAAACCCTTTCAGCCTCCTCAAAAACGTAAAAAAATGTGTAATTTCACCGGATCTTTCCCTGGTTTTGAACAAAAACTTCAGCCTTCTCTTCAATATCTGATTCATCATCTTCTTCGTGTATGATTTTCTTCAAAATAAACCAAAGAGGATCCATCTTCATGGGGTTTGAAAAGAAACATGATGGATCCAGATCTAGATCTTGACGGGTTTAAAAGAAACATGATGGATCCAGGTCTAGATGACGGTACAGATCTAGATCTAGATGGCGTCTACATCGATCTAATGCTCATCAGTTTCTCCGATTTCATTTTTGTTCTTGTTTTCTCTATAATGGAACAAGAGAGAGAGAGAGAGAGAAAGGGGGGGGGAAGTGTGCTAGAGAAGAGAGATGATGGAGGAAATGATCTGGTGAGTTTTGAAA
Source organism: Helianthus annuus (assembly GCF_002127325.2). NCBI lineage: Eukaryota > Viridiplantae > Streptophyta > Magnoliopsida > Asterales > Asteraceae > Helianthus > Helianthus annuus. The sequence continues at coordinate 65,245,276 of NC_035444.2, read as the reverse complement.
AGGTTTGGTGAGATTTAAGATGTGAGAGAAGAAGAAAGTCTAACAAGTACTACAAGCATTAATTAAAAAAGATGACAAGAAGGAATGTTGTAAAGGGATGAGAAAGTCTGCGTGTGCAGACATCACCAACCCATCACTACATGTCAAAAATGTAACATAGAAAATGACTATCATGCCCTTGCTCCTTTCAAATAACAATTTAAACGTGGATCAATCCTAGCCACATGTTAGAGTTTTCAGGGTTTAGTCAACTGGATTGAGTTTTCTCATTATAATTAGCCTATATATATATATATATATATATGGTAGGGTTCATGCGAGAACCACCTTTATTGCGAGAACCGCGAGAACCAATGTGAACACAAAAAATAAACCCACTACACCACAAGAAATCTAAAAAAACCTACCCCCCCCTCCCGAAAAAAAAAAACCTAAAGCCCACCCCCACCCCCTCCCCCCAAAAAAAAATCCTAACCCCCCCTCCCCCCCCTCCCCACCCAAGCTAAAGGCTAAAAACTAAATCCCCAAAAACCTTAAAAAATCTAAAAAACAAACAAATTTTTTATTTATATCGCTACTTTTAGTAGCAAAAGAATTTTTAAAAAATAAAAATTTTTGTAAATTTTTTTAATAACTTAAAATAACGAATTTTCCATAAAAAATATTAATAAAAAAATTTGTGTATACTTTAGATTTTTTTAGGTATTTTTGGTTGTGTTCACATTAGTTCTCGCGGTTCTCGCAATAAAGGGTGGTTCCTAAATGATCCTTCTACTATATATATATATATATATATATATATATATATATATATATATATATATATATATATATATATATATAGGGGAGGGTTTAAATGAGAACGCTAAATATTTGTGAGAACCGTGAGAACAAATGAAAAAACCATGAGAACTTGGTCAAAAACAATTCAAATTCAAATTTTTTTCTACACTTATCATTATTATTCGAATATTTTTCTACACTTATCATTATTATTCGAATACAATGTTAGAAATTCAATTTACACGTTTAAATTTACGTGAATTCGTAAACAAAGAAAATTTACACATGTGTAAGTTTGCCATTTACACATGTGTAAATCTGCTACATTTACACATGTGTAAAAAATCTAAAAAGAATGATTTTGAAATGAGAAATGAATTATTTGATGTTATAAATTCTTGTTTTGATGTTGTATCTTAATTACAATGAGGTTTGTATAAAAAAATTGGTTTTGATTGGTTTTCTCATTCGTTCTCACGGTTCTCGCAATATTTAGCGTTCTCAAGATAACCCTCCCCTATATATATATATATATATATATATATATATAGGATAATGCTCCACAAGAAACCCTTTATTTTTAAAAAACTTTGCAAACTCAACATGTGGCCTAGATTGCTCCACATCAACATATGAATTTAGAGCTTTGAAGGGTAAGATTGTCTTTTTACACTACCCAATTCAAAAAGATATCTTGACTTTTGTGTACTTTGATTTGACAATATTTATTTCTCATTTATCTTCCCAAACCTCTCTCTCTTCCTTAATCTGATTAGTTTCTCTCTCTCTCTCTTCATCAAATCTCTCTCTCATCGTACACCTTTCTCTTCCACCACACCACCATCACCACCACCATGATCACCACCGCACCACCATCTGTATTGTACCTCCGGCACCACCGTAAACACCTCCAACCCTGTTGCACAACCCCCACCACCGTTGTACCTTTACCACCGTCGGCCGGCCCCCGCTGCACAACCCCCACATCTGCCACCATTGCCCATCCACCACCGCCATCCCCCAACCCCAACCCATATATTCAGTTCCTATATTCAGTTGTGGAACTGAATATATTTAACTCAAAACGGCACCAGATCTGAATGTTGCCATCATCAACTACTGCTCAAAGGTTACTGATGTCGACGAGCTCTTTAGATCGTATCAATCTGCACCCGAATGTTCTCCATCCAAAGATTATATTTGGGGGAATGATCTCCATCTGAATGTTGAACTCATATCAACTACAAAGGTTTAATTGTTTGTTTTTTGATTTAAAATTTGTTTGGATTAATTTTGGGGTTTTTTTTATGTGCGAGGGTAATATTTGTTAGATGATTGAAATTTTGAGCTTGGGGACTGTGTGGATGTTAATGTTCGTAATTAGACTGTAAATGTGTCTTATAGATTACAAGTTACATTTTGTATAATTCCAACCGTTATTGTGAAACACGAACAACCGTTAATGTTCGTATAGATTACAAATTATAGACCGTTAGTGTTTCATATTTTAACGTGTAATCTTGTTGTTTTTAGTTATGTGTACTTTGTTAGTTGCTGAATTTTAGACATCTAATAATCGGCACATCTGTTTTTAGAAACGAAAAGCCAAGTTTGTCTTACAGCACAACCAACGTAACACGTGTTATAGTCTGAACTCCAGTTTCACAGCTAAGACAAGTTTGTCTTACAGCACAACCAACGTAACATGTGTTATAGTCTAAACTCCTGTTTCACAGCTAAACCATAGTAACATGTTATAGAGACATGTATTAGGGTATGACGATGTATTAGAGACATGTATTAGGGTATGACGAATTATTTGCAGGTTTTTAGTTCTGTGTACTTTGTTAGTTGTTGTTTCAGTTGTGTAAGATTAATTTGCAGGTTTTTATTTTTGTGTTAAAAAGTTGTGCTTGGTTTGGTTGCTTGTTTGGGCTTTTGATCTGAATAGTAACTGTTTTTTGTTGGTTTGGTTGGTTTGTTTGGGGCTTTTTGATTTGAATAGTAACTGTTTTTGTGATGTTATCTGACATGCATGTGTTACATGTGACATGAAACTCATGCATGTGTTATAGGTTGAACTTCTCGGACATGCATGTGTTACATGTGACATGAAACTCATGTACAACGTAAAACGTGTAACGTGTGACATGAAAACACTTTTTTATAACTTCCCTGGCATACGCACACCCACATGTTTACAAACCGTTTCAAGACCGACCCAAACAATAAAGCAAGTGTAGCCGCTGAAAAGCTAAGGCAGCAAAGGTAGCCGCTGAAAAGCTAAGGCAAACTTTCAAAGGAAGCTCCACCATTTTCTTAGTGCTATGTATTTCCGTTTACTAGTAATATGTAATGTGAGACTCTTATTTTGTTTTGTCTAGTACATGATGTTAAAACGGTATGGACTTAACACATTCTGGAAGTCTTAACACACGTTATAAAAGAGGCTTAACACACGTTATATCAGGTATACTATGTTATTAAGTTACTAGTGGAGTTTATGCATCCATTCTGGAAGTCTTAACACACGTTATAATAGAGGCTTAACACACGTTATACAATATTAACTTATATGTTCCATATTAACTTGTATGTTCCATATACGGTGTTACAATATTAACTTGTACACATATTAACTTGCAAACCACTTTCATATACATGAATACAAGTCGGGTTATAATGGATGCTTACATGTTATCATATGTATACAAGTGGGGTTACAACAAGATTACGATATTAACTAAGCTCACCATTAAACTCATCGCCCCCGTCGACTGTTTTCACCCTTGTCACATGTTAAGCAATTACATGTTCCGAATAGACAAATTGTAACACATGTTAGATCAGTATATACACATCATGGTGTTTTGTAAACCCCTAGCTTATACATGAATATATGTCAGGTTACAAAAAGATTATAACATAGGCTTAACACATGTTATACATTCCAAAATGTGCAAAACAAACACATGTTTTAAACGAACGATGAGTTCTTTCCCACGTTATATATCATTATACCAGGGGCTTAACACATGTTATACATGAAAATATGTCAGGTTATATCATGGTGTTCTGTTACAGCATGAACCACCAACACATGTTATAAATGAACGAAGACTTCTTTCCCAAATGATGTGACTTTCATATACATGAATACAAGTCGGGTTACGGTGTTACAATATTAACTTGTATGTTCCAAGATTATACAAGTTAATAGTCTTTTGGAAACCACTAGCTTATACATGACACCATGTTGGGTTAAACCAATATTATAACAGAGGCTTAACACATGTTATCCCAGGTATACGGTGTTACAATATTAACTTGTATGTTCCATATTAACTTGTACACGTGTTACGATCAGTATATGCACATCATGGTGTTTTGCAAAACCACTTTTGATATACATGAATACAAGTCGGGTTATAATGGATGCTTACATGTTATCATATGTATACAAGTGGGGTTACAACAAGATTACGATATTAACTAAGCTCACCATTAAACTCATCGCCCCCGTCGACTGTTTTCACCCTTGTCACATGTTAATCAATTACATGTTCCGAACAGACACATTGTAAAACATCTTAGATCAGTATATACACATCATGGTGTTTTGTAAACCACTAGCTTATACATGAATACATGTCAGGTTACAAAAAGATTATAACAGAGGCTTAACACATGTTATACATTCCAAAATGTGCAAAACATGTTAGAAACGAACGAAAACTTGTTACAGCATGAAAACTTCTTTATGGATCTGTTACACATGTTATAAACGAACGAAAAATTCTTTCCCAAAAGAGTTGACTTATTCAATGTCCCCGCATTAACGTCGCCTACATCCATCCAACTTGTCAATTGAATATCTTTATGGATCTGTTTCTGTAAATCAACACACGTTATATCATTCTAACAGGTGCTTCTTAACACATGTTATGGGTCTGTTTCTGTAAATCAAATAACCAATAAAAAAAACACTTACTGTTCAGATCAAAAGCCCAAACCAGCAACTAAACCAACAAAAAAACAATTATTGTTAAGATCAAAATCCCCAAACAAGCAACCAAACCAACAAAAAATCCCGTTCAAAATCTCATCCTAAAGTTTTCGATTTATTTAAAATACATGAACATTAACCATTACTAGATCTTGATTGAAGACAGAGGAGAGGAGAGAGAGAGAGAACATTAACCATTACTAGATCTTGACTCCGACGATGTTCCGAACTCCGGCGCCACCAACCACCCACCATCCACCACCTTCTACAACCACCCACTGTCGCCGCTATCAACTACCAACAACCCAGAATGAATCCCGACGATGTTCCGAACTCCGGCGCCACCAACCACCCACTCCGACGATGTTTTGAACTCCGTCGCCACCAACCACCCACCCTCCACCACCTTCTACAATCATGTATAGACCGAAATAAATCTGGAGTGAATCCCGAACTAAATTAGAACCGAACCTGAACATGAATCTGACCCGAGTCGTCTGTATGTGTGTTCAAACTTCCTCTCTCTCTCTCTCTCTCTCTCTCACTTGTATGTGTGTTCTTGGTGTTATAGATGAACATGATGAAGATTGTTGTCATCGTTCTCTCTCTAAAACAACATTCAGACCCTTCATTTGCTTCTAAAGATTGAGGAGAGAGAGAGAGAGCCGGAGAAGAAGCCCGGCGAGTTTCGCCGGAGGAGGTGGTTGCTGGTGGTGGTTGTTGTTTATTTCGCCGGAGGAGGTGGTTGCTGGTGGTGGTTGTTGTCTTCAAGATTGGGTTGAAGAAATGTGAAAGAGGAAGAGGTAAGAGAAAGAGAAAGTGAATTGAGAGAGCTGAGATTGTGATTTTGAATTGGATATGAAGAGAGAGAAAGAGAGGTGCATTAAAGATGATAGGACTAGACAGTGGAAAGAGAAGAAATATACTACCCAAAATGCCCTTCTAGTTGACTAATGTGTATTATTACATTTTCTTTTAAATCTAATTGTTACCAAAATTATGAGAGCCATTGATCAAGTATGATGAAACATAATCAATGGATGGTATTGGGTTTGCATAGTTTTTTAAAAAAGATGGGGTTTCTTGTATAGCCAGGCCCTATATATATATATATATATATATATATATATATATATATATATATATATATATATATATATGGTAAGGTTCATGCGAGAACCACCTTTATTGCGAGAACCGCGAGAACCGCGAGAACCAATGTGAACACAACCTAAAATAGCTAAAAAAACCATAAAAAACCTAACCCCCCCCCCCCCAAGCTAAATGCTAAACACTAAAACCCAAAAAAACCTAAAAAAACTAACCCCCCCTCCCTAACGGATCTTGCCCTATATATATATATACATATATATATATACATATATAGGATAATGCTTGGTAAAAAACCTCATTTTTTAGGAAACTTAGCAAACTATATATGTGGCTAGCATGTTGCCACGTTGCACTGATCTCTTTATTTTAACTTTTACATCAAGGTTATATTAGTAAATTTCTTTAACCCCCAAGAATTATGAGGTGACCTTTTCATTCATTGCCCATCAAACCCATCAAATCGTACATTCACTCTCCCCCATATTTCTTTTTCATATTTTCCTTTTATCTCTTCTTCATCATTCATCAGAGAAACACCAAACTTCATATTTACACCAAAGTAGCAAGCATCTCCATTAATATCAATGGAGACAAATCCACCAACCTCTGAATTAATGTCGCCGGTCCGTAGTTTCCCAAACCGGTTCTTTTGCAGCGACTTCCAAAACGATGAGGAATTTAATGCTCCAGGTTTGTCCATATATGTCAATTAAAAGAAGTGTTCTAGGCAACCCAGGTTTAAATCTCTGAAATATTTAATCTTGTTTCCTTGCTTTTCACAATTTTCAAAAAAAAAGACGAAAAAATATCAAAAATTATTCATAAAACCTGGTTGTTAATAGGTTTTTGTGTAATGGTTGTTTTAGAGATGAAACATGATTTTTTTTTGTTAAAATGGTTCTTAAAAAGGGTTACTTGCTAATGTAATTTACAGGTTTTTATTTTTGTGTTAAAAAGTTATGCTTGGTTTGCATATGAACTGATTTTTGGTTGTGTTGTGATTTTATTTGAGAAAAAGATTGCAATTTAGCTAAAAAGTTGTGATGTTGTTTGAGAAAAAGATTTTCTGGCTATGAATGTGTTAATAGTTATGTGTGGTTAACGACTTAACGGTTATCTTATCTTTTTGTTATTAGGATGGTGATGGATACAAGGGAAACAAGATCCAATTCTCGGGACCGTTGGTTTCGTCAAACGTGGATCAGATGCTTAAGGATCATGACCATGTTTATGTTAGAGCACAACACAACTAACACGTGTTATAGTTTGAACTTCAGGACATGCATGTGTTACATGTGACATGAAACCCATGTACAATGTAACACGTATTAGTGCTATGTATTTTTGTTTACTAGTAATATGTAATGTGAGACTCTTCTTGTTTTCTCTAGTACACGATGTTAAAACGGTCTAGACTTAACACATTTTCTGTTGGAGGCGCCCGTATTTGTACCTTTACTGTTACAGTTACTATTGAAGTTTATGCATCCATTCTAGAAGTCTTAACACATGTTATAATAGAGGCTTAACACACGTTATATCAGGTTTACTCTGTTGTTATTAAGTTACTATTGGAGTTTATTCATCCACTGTGGAAGTCTTTACACGCGTTATAATAGATGCTTAACACACGTTATACATTTCAGTCGCTTAACACATGTTACAGTATGTATATACACATCATGGTGTTTTGGAAACCAATAGCTTATACATGACACCATGTTAGGTTAAACCAAGATTATAACAGAGGGTTAACACATTTTATCCCAGGTATACGGTGTTACGATATTAACTTGTATGTTCCATATTAACTTGTACACGTTTTTACTATCAGTATATGCACATCATAGTGTTTTGCAAACCACTTTCATATACATGAATACAAGTCGGGTTACAACAAGATTATAATGGTGGAGGCGCCCGTATTTGTACCTCTACTGTTACAGTTACTATTGAAGTTTATGCATCCATTCTGGAAGTCTTAACACATGTTATAATAGAGGCTTAACACACGTTATATCATGTTTACTCTGTTGTTGTTAAGTTACTACTGTAGTTTATTCATCCATTATGGAAGTCTTAACACACGTTATAATAGATGCTTAACACACGTTATACATTTTCAGTCACTTTAACACATGTTACAGTATGTATATACACATCATGGTGTTTTGGAAACCACTAGCTTATACTCATGTATTCAGGTATAACAGAGGCTTAACACATTTTATTCAGGTATACGGTGTTACGATATTAACTTGTATGTTCCATGTTAACTTGTTCACGTGTTACGATCAGTATATGCACATCATGGTGTTTTGCAAACCACTTTCATATACTTGAATACAAGTCGGGTTATAATGGATGCTTACATGTTATCATATGTATACAAGTGGGGTTACAACAAGATTACGATATTAACTAAGCTCCCCATTAAACTCATCGCCCCCGTCGACTGTTTTCACCCTTATCACATGTTAAGCAATTACATGTTCCGAACAGACAAATTGTAACACATGTTAGATCAGTATATACACATCATGGTGTTTTGTAAACCACTAGCTTATACATGAATACAATATTATATATTCCAAAATTACCGGTACATGTGTTACCATAAATGGCTCATTTCATATTACACGTTACATCATGGTGTTCTGTTACAGCATGAACCACCAACACATGCTATAAATGAACGAAGACATCTTTCCCAAAGGATGTGACTTATTCAATGTCCCCGCATTAACGTCGCCTACATCCATCCAGCTTGTCAATTCAATATCTTTTATGGATCTGTTTCTGTAAATCAACACACATTATATATCATTCTAACAGGTGCTTAACACATGTTATGGGCCTGTCTCTATAAATCAAGCAACCCAACAAAAAAAAAAAAACAATTATTGTTAAGATCAAAAGCCCCAAACCAACAAAAAAATCCGTTCAAAATCTCATCCTAAAGTTTTGGATTTATTTAAATCCATCAAGCTTGTCAATTGAATATCTTTATGGGTTTGTTTCTATAAATTAACACACGTTATATAAGATTCTAACAGGGGGCTTAACACATGTTATGGGCCTGAGTCTGTGAATCAAGCAACCAAAAAAAAAAAACACTTACTGTTCAGATCATAAACCCAAACAAGCAACCCAAACCAACATAAGAACAGCTACTGTTAAGATCAAAAGCCCCTAACAAGCAACCAAACCAACAAAAAAAACTCGTTCAAAATCTCATCCTAAAGTTTTTGATTTATTTAAAATACATGAACATTAACCATGGATACCCTATTAACCATTACTAAAACACTTTCAGCACATAAAAACATATTAACAACCATTTCAACAAAAAATCAAGTGTGAAATGATATTTCAAGAACACTTACCGGATCTATACCCGTCCGATGAACACGAAGAAGGGTCTTCAAACCTTCTTTTCTCACACACACTTGAACATTCAAATCTCTCTCTCTCTAAAAAAATAAAGATTATAGATGAACATGATGAAGATTGTTGTTTCTCTCTCTAAAACAAAAAAATTCATCTCTCTAAAAACCTTCATCCTGCCGTCGTTCTCTCTCTAAAACAACAATCTTCAAACATTTTTCTTTCTCACGATGTAGATCTGAACTTGAAGATCGAAACTTGTGTTTGGTGTTCATCATGATCTTGATTGAAGAGAGAGGAAAGAGGAGAGAGGAGAGAGGAGAGAGAGAGATAACATGTGTGTAAGAGAAATAATCAATGGTACAAAATGGCAGTCCTTTTTATTTCCCATTGTGTATGTTCACTTCCGAAAATGCCCTTGGATGGTACAAAATGGCAGTCCTTTTTATTTCTTTTTATTTTTATTCATACCAAAATAATCATGGCCTTTGATCAAGTTTGATGTAAGCTAATCAATGGTTCACAATGGGTTTCCATAGTTTTCTTAAAAAGATAGGGTTTCTTATATAACCAAGCCCTACATATATATATATGTATACATATATATATATATACATATATATATATATGTATATATATATATATACATATTTAGTATATATATATGTATATATATATATATATGTTTACATATATATATATATATATATATATATATAGGGGAGGGTTATCTTGAGAACGCTAAATATTGCGATAACCGTGAGAACGAATGAAAAAACCAATCAAAACCAAATTTTTTTATACAAACCTCATTGTAATTAAGATACAACATCAAAACAAGAATTTATAACATCAAATAATTCATTTCTCATTTCAAAATCATTCTTTTTAAATTTTTTACACATGTGTAAATATAACAGATTTACACATGTGTAAATGGCAAACTTACACATGTGTAAATTTTCTTTATTTATGAATTCACGTAAATTTAAACGTGTAAATTGAATTTCTAACATTGTATTCGAATAATAATGATAAGTGTAGAAAAAAATTTTGAATTTGAATTGTTTTTTACCAAGTTCACATGGTTTTTTCATTTGTTCTTACGGTTCTCACAAATATTTAGCGTTCTCATTTAAACCCTCCCCTATATATATATATATATATATATATATATATATATATATATATAGGTGGTAATCGTGGTATTGATGCATAACGTGTAAATAGGCTATGATGTTTAATATCTGGGTTTAGAAAGGCTTAAACAAGCAACCGGTTAAATCCGGATTTTTGAGGCTACAAGATCGAATTTACAAACACGATAAATGCATTAAAATTATCTTCAAACAGTTTGGCCCGTTTTGGTGTATATTGTATTGTTTGTTGTGGTTTATTATTTATGTTCAGGTTGGGCACTTTAATGGCGACAACAAATCAATTATTGTGGTTTTTTGTGACTGAATTTTCATAAAAAAGGTACGGCTGCAATGATGTAAACGAACCTCTTTCTATCACCTAGAGTTTAGCTTGCGGTCCTATTCATTGTCATTATTTGCTAAAATATAGACTCTAATTTGTATGTAAATATATAGGTTTATATTGTCATCGTCCAACGACGACATAAGCGTCTTTGAAGAACTAAGGCGTGTTCTTGAGGATGAGGTGGAGTCGAACCGTAGGATAGCCACCAAGCTCAATGAGCTAACCAAATGAGTTAGGAGAATTTGTGAAAAAAAGGCAGGGCTATCGGTTGTGATCAATAGGCTTTAGGCAAGCCACGTCCAACCTAATAATGTAAAATAAAAGTTAGTTGGGTTAGATATATTACTATTACACAATATTGGTTGTAAAATTTATAAATTTTTTTATTATCAATCAATGTTATAATATATTCACTTTGGTTTGAGTTTGTTACTTTGTCATTAAATTACCGTATGTGATTAAAAAAAAAACGTCGCAACGTGGCATGGCTTTCATCTAAGGTAAGTTCCATCTCTATTCATATGGGATGATGTCCTTGACTTCCTTTATGGAGGTACGCGTGCCTAACCAACCAGGCTGATTTGATTTTAGCAAGAGGGGGCAACTTAATTATTTGTCGCAATTCAGTTCGCACCATGGATAACCTCTAGCTAGCGATGCATATATATTTTTATTTTTTATCTTCACATATTTACAATCGGTTTGAGTTTGGTATTTTTAATTTAACTTTGATTAAACACCAACTAGCTAGGCCAGATTGAACCAGTCCATGACTCCATGTAATGTTGGATGTTTTGAGTGTGTGAATGAAAGTCTCAAAAAGGTAATAAATATTTTGTCTCACATTGGTGTGGAAACAAAGTGAGTGGTTGTTTATAAGGTAAAGTCTTTACTACTCTATTGTAACTTTATGACATATTTTACCACAAGTCCTACCCGCTCGTGAGGGTGTAATTACCCGCGCGTGGGGTGCAAAAAATGAGTTTCTGAACTGAAATTTGGTTGAACTGCCCGCATGTCCCGCGAACACGAATGTAGCTCCGAAAACCCGGGCCCGCGTGAGGCAGTTTTTGCACTCAGGACTCATAACATTATTCGTTTTAATGATCATTTATTTTTCAGTTTTAAATTGTTATGATTAGTTTTTAGTGAACATTACTTTTCTTTTCAGTTTAAAACTGATGCACTAATGACCTAAACTTTTAAGAAGTTTATGAAGTTTATTACTAAACCAGGAGTTTCACTGTTTTGCCTCAAAAACTCTACCAAAGTATATCCTGAGTAATCATCTACAATCACGAGAATGTACTTCTTACTTGAGAAACTTTATGTTCTTAAGGAACCACAAAGGTTCGTTCATATGGATAGGTTCTGTTTTCTATCTTTGAGAACCAATGAAGCAGGGATTTTAGGAGTTTCATCCGTGGATGGAAATCCATGTAATTAAGACATGGTATGTGTGGTCCACGCACAATGTATCCATATAAGGATTGATCATGTCCATTAAGGAAGTTAATCGTTCGTATTTTCCATTGGGAGTATTTCTCTCTCACAAACGTGGGAGACTTCAACATTGATCTCATGTAAAATGTGATGGGAAAAACGTGCAACCCTATCACAAACGATAAACTAAAACGCGGAAGCAAACTTCATTTGACCAAATATTTTCCCAACTCGAATGAACCTGTGAGGATGCAAACAAATAGGTATAAAAGTAATAATAAAGGGACACCAAATTTTAGCGTGGAAAACCTCTCAAAAAGGAGAGTAAAAACCACGGGAGTACTAGAGCCGCTTTAAATCCACTATCACCAAAATATAGCAATACAAAGTCTTCTCTAGGTAAAACTAGAGGCACACAAAACCATCATATACTTGATACAAACTTACTTCAAGTATATGGAATAAAATATAAGAATAAACGAGTAAGAGGTATCACCAACAAAATTAACGCTCGATCTATAAACTTCCTCTTCAAAAAAGGCACCAAGACTTGAGCTGCTAATTTTCACTTTTTCGTCTCTATCTGTTGTTGACGGCAGAAGCACACAACACAAAACCCCTCTTATTCTTTCTTAATCTTGCGTAGGAGGCCAAAGCCCAAAAACACCACACCTATAATTTTGATTTCTGTTTTTGTTTCATGCGCCAGACTCACCAAAAGAAATCACAATAATTATATTGGTTTCCTCCAAGTTGACGTCACAACATAAACCAATTTTTTTCTTTTTTTATAATAATAATAATACCCATGTAGGATAAATATGTTGGGCTTTCTCATGGGCAAAAATAACCCAACAAATCTCCCCCTTTTTTGTCTATGAGAAAGAGTTCGCCATCCCGGCGATGGAGCAACATACCTTCAACTTTTCCCTTGCTAAAGGTTTAGTAAATATATCGGAACCATTATCATCGGTATGAACTTTGTGTTCAAATAGCTTGTCTTCAATAGCATCTCTAATCCAATGATACCTAACATCAATATGTTTTGTTCTTTTGTGAAACATAGAATTCTTCGCAAGGTGAATAGTGCTTTCATTATCACAAAGGACTACGTAGTGCTGTTGCATAAAGCCAAGCTCTTGCGTAAATCTCTATAACCACAATAGTTCTTTGCATGCTTCTGTTGCTGCCATATACTCAGCCTTTGTAATAGACAAAGCAACACACTTTTGCAGTCTTGACTGCCAAGACACAGCTCCCCTTGCAAAAGTCATCAAATATCTAGAAGTAGATTTCATGTTGTCTTTATTTCCTGCCATATCAGAATCCGTATAACCAACAAGCATCGGTTCTCCAATTCCAAATGTTATATCCAATTTGGAAGTACCACGTAGATATCTAAGGATCCACTTAACTGCTTCCCAATGCTTCTTACCTGGATTTGACAGAAACCGACTAACAACACCTACTGCATGGGCAATATCAGGCCTTGTGCACACCATTGCATACACCAAGCTTCCCTGACGCATATGGAACTCTATCCATCTCTTCAATCTCCTTCTTAGAAGAAGGGCAATATTTATGGATTAATTTAAAGTTGGGAGTAAGAGGTGAACTAACCGCTTTGGCTTTAGCCATGTTGAATCTGCAAAGCACTTTCTCAATGTATTGCTCTTGTGACATTTGTAACTTCTTTGAAGCTCTATCTCTAGTAATCCGAATGCCAAGAATCTGTTTTACTGGCCCCAAGTCTTTCATAGAAAACGACTTGCTCAATTCCTTCTTCAGCTGAACAGTTCTCTCTGCATTCTTGCCTACAATCAACATAGAGTAATAAAATGATAAAATCATCATCACCAAACCTCTGAAAGAAAACGCAGTGATCTGAAATAGTCTTTCGGTAGCCTTGTTTCCCCATAACAGACTCTAATTTCTTGTACCACTGTCTTGGTGCTTGCTTCAACCCATAAAGACTTTTCTTAAGTTTACAGACATAGTATTCTTTACCTTAAACCTGAAAACCTTCAGGTTGCTCCATATAGATTTCCTTGTCCAACTCACCATGAAGGAAAGCTGTCTTGACATCCATTTGCTCAACCTCAAGATCAAGACTAGCAGCCAAACCAAGAATAACCCGAATGGAACTCATCTTCATGATCGGAGAGAAAATCTCATCAAAATCGATACACTTTCTTTGACTGAACCCTTTGACCACCAATCTAGCTTTGTACTGTGAGGTATGTTCTTCAGTGTTCACTTTGTAGACCCACTTGTTCTTCAAGGCTCTTTTGCCCTTAGGCAACTTAACTAACTCAAAGGTATTGTTCTCATACAAGAACTTCATTTCATCTTGCATATTTTATGTTCATCTTCCATAGCATCCGTATAACATTCAGGATTTCCCCCATCAGAGAGTAAGACATACTCATCAGTAGAAAAACGGGTAGAAGGATGACGGTCTCTTGTAGACCGCCTAAGTGGGACAAATGTTGGCATACCTGGTACTGGTAACTCTGGGTGAGAACCCTCGTCCAACTCGTGCTGCTCTGGAATATCATGATTATCAGTACCGTGTTGTTCATCATTTTGAATGTCATCTTCATTATGTGGCTCAATGTGCTGAGGAGCGACCAGATCCAAATCAGAAAGATTATCAGTATGTTGAGGAATTATCTTTGTCTTCTCAATATCTTTCAAACTTTGATCTTCAGTAAAATCAGCATCGAAACTTCTTATGAGTTTCTTCGAGATTGGATCATAAAACCTGTGTCCAAACTCATCTCCCCCATAACCAAGGAATATACATGGCTTGGTCATTGTATCAAGCTTTGTTCTTTCATCTTTGGGAATATGCACAAAAGCCTTGCATCCAAAGACCCGCAAATCATCGTATAAAACATCTTTGCCACTCCAAACCCTGTCAGGAACATCAAAAGACAAAGGAACACAAGGAGTACGATTAATAACATTTATTGTGGTGTTCAAAGCTTCACCCCAAAAGGAATTAGGCAACCCTACATGTGATAGCAAACATCTAACCCTTTCAACCAATGTTCTATTCATCCGTTCAGCTAAACCATTCAGCTATGGTGTCTTTGGAGGATTCTTTTGGTGTCGAATACCTTTCTCTCTATAATAAGCATAAAAAGGACCAATGTATTCACCTCCATTATCTGTCCGAATACACTTGAGCCTCTTCTCAGTTTGTCTCTCAACTAAGGCGAGAAACTGCTTAAACACATCTAATACCTGATCTTTAGACTTCAAAGTATAAGCTGAACCTTTTCTCGAATGATCATCGATAAAAGTGACAAAATAAAAGCAACCCCCAAGTGTTCTAGTCTTCATAG
The DNA here is from genome assembly GCF_002127325.2 of Helianthus annuus. Taxonomy (NCBI): domain Eukaryota; kingdom Viridiplantae; phylum Streptophyta; class Magnoliopsida; order Asterales; family Asteraceae; genus Helianthus; species Helianthus annuus. Next base: position 65,229,709 of record NC_035444.2, on the reverse strand, counting down.
GACCACAAACATCCGAATATATTAAGTCAAGTATATTGTCTCTCCTATGAGGAGGATGACTCTTGAAAGAAACTCTTCTTTGCTTACATGCCAGACAATGAGAACACTTCTTCAAATGAACATCATGAAAATTGGGCAAGGCATTCTTCTTCAACAAAATAGACATCCCCTTTTCACTCATGTGAGCAATTCTCCTATGCCACAAGTCAGTCATATCAGCATTCACTAACAAATTGACCGAGTCTTTAGAGATCTTCGAATGCGTTTTGTATAATTTTGAAGTTCTTTTACCTCTTGTCCCGATCAAAGAACCACGAGTGAGTTTCCAAATACCATCACCAAAAGTACTATGGTAACCATCATCATCAAGTAAACCTGCGGAGATCAAATTAAGTCTAATATCTGGAACATGTTTTACATTGTGTAAAACCAACTCCATCCCAGTGTCAAACTTCAAGAAAACATCCCCAACACCTACAATCTTTAATAGCCCGTTATTACCCATCTTAACAACCCCAAGGTCACCAGGTGTATAAGATGAATAAAATTCCTTTTGTGACGTCACATGGCATGTAGCACCACTGTCAACAGCCCAACTCGAATCATCATGTGCAATGTTCACCATATCATAATCACAACAAATAAAGAACTCTTCAGTAGCAAAATTAACTTCTGCAGTGTCGTTGCCACCATCATCTTTCTTATGATTATTTTTTTGATTGTTGTAATTAGCCTTCTTGTTCTCTTTTTTCAGTTTTCTGTAAAATTTAATTGTATATCCTTTCCTACCACAATGATGACACTCATAATCAGCAAACTTACCTCTGGACTTACTATGATGCTTCCCTTTATTACTCAGACCTCTACTTTGACTTCTCCCCCTGCTTTCTGTGACTAATACATCCGAACGTGAAGAGGAACCCTGCGATTTTCTTCACATCTCTTCATTTAAAATACCACCTTTAGCCATTTCCATAGTAATAATACCATTTGCTGCAGAGTTGGACAATGATGTCCTAAAAGTCTCCCAAGAATCCGGTAAAGTACCAAGAAGCCACAAGCCTTGTATCTCGTCTTCAAACTTGATACCCATTCCTGCAAGCTGATTAATAATACCCTGAAAAACATTCAAGTGATCATAACAGGAGTTCCATCATTGTACTTCAAGTTAATCAACCATTTAATCAAGAACAATTTATTGTTCCCAGTCTTTCGAGCATACAACTCCCATGTTTATTCCACAAAGTACGAGCATGAGTCTCCCCGCTAATATGGTTCAAAACATTATCATCAACCCATTGGCGAATATAGCCACAAACTTTTCTATGCAAGATATTCCATTCTTCATCTGTTTTACCTTCGGGCTTATCAATATTAAACACATGCATATAATAATCCTTTACATAAAGGAGATCTTCCATCTTGCCTCTCCAAACATGATAATTAGAACCATTCAAATTCACAATCCTACTTGTACGAGCTGTGACAACTCGAATTTCCAAGATTCCTATTTCGCATTTATTTGCACGTTCATTGTTTGTGTAGTTAATTATTTGCACAATTAGTTGCTATGGAATTGTATACGCTTTGATGCAATGAATTGTATTGTGTGATTGTGCATGGTTGTTCGTTAAATATTGAAAGACTTGACAAATATATGAACTTGGTGGTGAAACTGTGAAATGGTTGTGAGATGGTGTGCTTGTGTAAAATATAATAATTCAGGGTGCATAGAGTAATTAGTGAAAATTTAATTATACTTAACCCTAATCCTTCACTAAACCTCACACAAGAAACAAGGCACGTACTTTCATTCTTTGGTTTTCTCTGGCAATCATCACATCATCATTGGCAAGCTATTCATCACTTTCGATTCCACATTTTCTCTAGAATCAACACAAGGTAAATGATTACTGTTTATTGATTGTTTGATTGTATCAATTCGTGATTATTAGGATACTTGTAAACCCTAGCTTTGATTTGATGGTTCTGTGTTTTAATTTGAATCTTGATGATTGTGTTATGATGATGATTAGTCATGAAATCATTTGTTTGATGACAAGATATGCATGATATGATGAAGTTGTTAATTGTTAAATTGATTCCTGTTGTGCAATGAACGAATTAGGGTTTCTTCCGGATCGTATGAATATAGAACGAAACTGTTGAATGTATGAAAACGTAACTGTTATGATCGTTTGATTCTGCGCAATGATTGGAAATCACGTTTAATGATTTCTCAGAGTTTTGTGAATGAATATGTTGTCTGAGTTTTGAAGTCCGAACTATTAAACATAGGATGTAATCTGAGTTTTATGAACATTACTTTTGGTCCGAGTTTTTTCTAATACAAGCCACCTTAGTCCGAATTTGATGATGCTAGCATGAAGTCCGAGTTTCATAATGATGCTTGTCCGACTTTTGAATTAGATAAAGTGTCCGATGTTTGTGAGACTTAAGGGGTGTCCGACCTTTGATTATTTAAAGGGTCCGACCTTTATATGGATGTTATGGTCCGAGTTTCATGGTGAGAGGTTTGGTCCGATCTTTTAAGTAGACAAGGGGAGGTCCGAGCTTTGTTCATCATTAAGGGGTCCGAGTTTTGGGGGTAGCCACCCCTTTGTCCGAGTTTCTAACCAGGGAAGCCCCCCCCCCGCCCTCACTTGTCCGACTTTTATGTATAGGTAAACATGTCCGACCTTCTGTAACAAAACCCTTTGGTCCGAGTTTTTTTGGCCTTATGAAGCTTATGATGTCCGAGTTTTGAAGAATAGATATGATCCGACCTTTTGGTGATATTACACATGTCTGAGTTTTGTATATTATGTTTGTCCGAGTTCTATGCTTTGAATACCTTGACCGAATGTGTTTATAAAAGTTGATGTGATTCAACTGTTATATCTGTTAAGTCAGATAACCCTGTTAAACATGTCGACTGTGTTACGTATAAAAAGTATATGAATCCCTGTTAAACCAAGCTGATTAACCCTGTTAACTGTTAAGTGCTAACTGTGTTCTGTTCTGCATGATATGATACCATATGTTGCTGTAATTGCTGTATATTACTGTATTTATATGCAAACCATGTCAGATCAGTATGTAATCAATTATCACACACAGTCGATTGAACACCAAGACTTGTAAACCCTAATGTGATGCAAACACTTACATCGTATCATGTGCAACATATCCTAGGTCGTGTGTAACGGACTTAGACATTTGATAAACCCTAGAGCATAGCATACCGAGCAAACCAAGGTGAGTTCACACAGCCAAGGCATGGGGTTCCCAGGGTGGGAATGGGATTGATTTATTTATTTGTACTTCTCTAGATAATGGAACGTAGTGATATGATCCTCGGGTGAGGAAGGTGATTGGTTAAGATACTGCTAGACTAGTGATGCTTATAGAACTGATCTTCGCACACACGCCAGGGTTGGCTGCGATGATATGACTGATCTTCGCACACATGCCAGGGTTGGCTGCGATAATATGACTAATCTTCGCACACATGCCTAGGAAGGCTGCGAACTATACACTAAAACTTCGCACAGGTGCCAGGTGGCCGCGATACAAACATACCTAGTCTAGAATACTTGAGAACTTTCCCTAATCTTCGCATACATGCCTGAAGGGCCGCGATACGAACTATTACGATACATGACTTAATGAACGAATACAAGGCTTACTATACTGTTACATATACCGAACTATAAACTGTGAACTCGCTCAACTAGTTGTTGATCCTCTGTTACATGCCTTGCAGGTCGTTAGATACATGGAGCTTGCACAGGGAGGACCAGGTCGTTGTGGAGCATGGATCGTGGATGCCATGTTAAAACATTTAAACATTTGAACTTATGTTACACATTGGGTTTTCATACTTATGCTTCCGCTACACTTTGAAACTATAATCATGTTTTGAACACCTATCGTATTGAAGGATTGGTTTACATTTATTTTACTTGATATTAATTACATGTTCAATATGATTGGTGGCTTGATCCTGGTCAGTCACGCTCCCAAGCGGTGATACTCCGCGTGTGGATTTTGGGGGTGTGACACGAGCTCCCATCGTTCAAACAAGTTTCAACCCAATAACAAGAGCCAATGGCTCTGATACCAATCTGATGGGAAAAACGCGCAACCTGGTCACAAACGGTAAACTAAAACGCGGAAGCAAACTTCATTTGACCAAATATTTTCCCAACTCGAATGAACCTATGAGGATGCAAACAAATAGGTATAAAGTAATAATAAAGGGACACCGAATTTTAGCGTGGAAAACCTCTAAAAAAGGAGAGTAAAAACCATGGGACTACTAGAGCCGCTTTAAATCCACTATCACCAAAATATAGCAATACAAAGTCTTCTCTAGGTAAAACTAGAGGCATACAAAACCATCATATACTTGACACAAACTTACTTCAAGTATATGGAATAAAATATAAGAATAAACGAGTAAGAGGTATCACCAACAAAATTAACGCTCGATCTCTAAACTTCTTCTCTTCAAAAAAGGCACCAAGACTTGGGCTGCTAATTTTCACTTTTTCGTCTCTATCTGTTGTTGGCGGTAGAAGCACACAACACAAAACCCCTCTTATTCTTTCTTAATCTTACTATTTTGATTTCTTTTTTTTTTCATGCGCCAGGCTCACCAAAATAAATCATAATAGTTATATTGGTTTCGTCCAAGTTGACGTCACAACATAAACCAATTTTTTTCCATTTTCTTTTATATTAATAATAATACCCATGTAGGATAAATATGTTGGGCTTTCTCATGGGCAAAAATAACCCAACAAAATGTGGTATTTTACAATTGAAATTTATCATTTTTGTTAAAGTTTGAAGCTTGAAAACTTTAGAAGAATTTATGTTTCTTAAAAAAAATAGAGTTTAAGCAAATTTGGATCTTGAAATAGCTCATTCAAACTATTCTATACCAAATGTTAGTCTCAGATAGCTAATTTTAGTTAATTTAGCAAGTGATTTCAAAAAGATAAGTAGCTATGTGGGGGACGAGAAATCGACTTTCAAGAAACACAAGTATTGAATTGTGAGTTTAATATCACCTTAAACATTTTACAAAGTGCTTGAAAAGAGACTATTTTCTAATAAAAAACATTAATTCAAGGAATTATGGGTAAACTTGTGAGTTTGGTCTTGGAGAGGATTTAATCCAAATAAATGGTTAACTGTTAGAAACTGAGTTTATTTGTTTGCAAATAAGTATTGATGGGATATTTGCCTCTAATAATCCTACTAGACGTCATTAGCCATTGGCAGTCCCACTTTTTTTTATTCCCCATGACAGTCCCACCATTCAACTATTTTTCCTCCATCGGTCCTTAGTTAAAAAAAAATATTGGAGTTAAGTTTTTTCCGAATTACAAACTAACGTTTTAGGGATTTTGATCAGAACGAGGATACGATTCGAATGATGTAAAACTTGCCTTGAAATTGTGCTCCAATTAACAAAAATCAAGTTGTTTGGAGAACCGTTTCAAGGTAAGTTTTACATCAATAGACTCGTATCCTCGTTCAGTTCAAAATCCCTAAGACGTCAGTTTGTAATTCAGAAAAAAACTTAACTTCGTTAAGTTTTTTTTTAACTGAGGACCGGTGGAGGAAAAATAGTTGAAAGGTGGGACCGGCAGGGGGAATAAAAAAGGTGGGACTGCCAATGGCCAATAACGTCTAGTAGGGATTATTAGAGGCTAATATCCCTAATATCATCTGCTCTTTTATAGGTCCAACAATCTCCCCCTAGAACAGATGATGCGAAAACAGATTGTTATTGGATCAACTTTTATTTCTCTTCTTCAACATTATCTTGATTTGTGCCTTGAATTGCTTCTCAAATCTTTCAGATAATGAGTCATCAGCATCCCTTTCGAGGGGAAAGTTTAGTAAAGCTTGTAGATCTTCAATTTTTAAGCTCATTATACTGTTCATCGAAGTCCTTTGCATTTCCCATTTCCTTGACAAGAGTCAATTCGTGGCCGGCTTTGTCTGAGGGCCACTTTTAAATTTTTGAGGCAATGGGGTCGAAGAAATACGGAACTAATTTAGTGATTAGTTTGTTTTATCTTTCGACCATAAAAGGTGAATCTTCTTAATCCTTCCTGAGCTGATGTCTTGATCTTCCTGCAAAACACTAAACAACCCGTTAAGCTCATTAAGAGGAGGGGAATAGGGGGTTCTCCTCTTAACCACTCTCCGGCGTTAGAATAAGTATGCGGTTTGAGGAAATAAGTGTGTGATTACAAGTGAGAGAGCAGAGAACGGAATGGAATTAACCTGTACATGAAGGTCCCTATTTATAGCCGGAGTAGTGTAGAAGGAGATGGGCTGATGAGCCTTGGGCCGAGTCGACAACAAGGAATATCCTTTTTGTCCCTTCTGTCATGGCCGTTAGCGTTTCTAGAAGGTTAATGGAGCTAGCGCACCTTGAGTGGAGCCACGTGTCGTGGTTGTCGTCCTTGTAGTCTCCCTAACCTCAGCAGGTGAGCGGAGATCATGGGGCAGATGTTGTCGCCCTTTGATTGATGCTACGTAGGCGTCCTTGTGTACCTTCTTGTCTCCTGCACGATTGCTAATCGTGGAGCACAATAGGATACAACTTGTTGGACGCTGATTGGTCCATTTCTCTGCCACTCGTACCTTTCGTATTGTCCAGGACGGACCCACGCTTCTGTCCTCGCACGGCCTCTGGGGCACATCCACATAGCCGGCGCAATGTCCATGGAGTGAGGGTTTTCATCTAGGATACTAAGAGTAGAATCTGAGCTTTAACTTTGCTTGGGCCTTGCGCGCGACATAGGTTTTACCTATTTAGTCGGCGTGGGGTCTAGTAAGTCTATCAAATTGATGTAGTAGGAGTATGGTCTTGCGCGCGACCTGATTGGTCCGCGCTGCTTTTTGGGACATACCCCTTCAAGTCCTCCTAGTCTAGTGCTGCTTCCATGCACGAAGTAAGTGGTTGGAGCTCTGGACTAGAAAAAAGAATTAAGTGAAGGTTGGCCTTTCGTGTATCTTCTAAGTCTTGGTAGCTTGCGCGCGTGTAAGTGTTAAACAATTACTATGACGCGGCTATCAGGCTCGTTTCTTGAAGAGTCTTGTTTCCATGCGCTTGGTGGTCTACATGTTATTTGTCCTCTTGCTCATGAGAGCTGGCGCGCGTGAGCATGAATGATGCATGCGGTGCAGCTCCTGCTAGCTTGCTCTTGAAGTTTCTTGAAATTTACGCGGGAAACTTCTTGAAATTTGAATCCTGACAGGTTGGTGCAAATGTCGTTGATAGCGAAGCTTGAGTTGACTACTGACACGGTGATCATCATGCTGTCACTACAGATTTTCATCTGCTGCTAGGCAAGTGAGGCCCACACGCGCGTGGTAACCGTCACCCTGGAAATCCCGCCTTACGTGGCAGTCCTTGATTGGTACGCGCGTGGCGAGTTCCGACACGGTTACCCATCGCATTAAATGCGATTGGTATATATATTTGAAGATAGAGAGAGAAATTACTACCATTCCTTCGAATTTTCTTCTTCTCTCTCCAACTTCATTTGAATCTTCAAATCTTCAAAGATTTCTCTGTGATCCTTCAAGTTTATCCCAGAATTTTCTGAAGGTCTTCATCAATTTCCTTGGTTCTTCAAGCATCTTATATAATGGCTGAAGAAGAAGCAATTGCGGTTGAAGAAGGCACTGGTCCGTTACCAGTTGTTAAATGGGACCCGGGTTTGTTTGAGCAGATTGTTAGAGGACATCAGTTTCCAGCTGAGTGGGATGCTCGGCATCCCCTACAGGGCCAGACGGCGACTGATGCACCACTCGGCTACATCACTTTGTTTGCCGATTTCTTCATAGATGGCAACTTCCGCTGCCAGCCACCCACTTCATGGCGGCGATATTGCATCACTATGGCTTCCACATCTCCCAGCTTAGCCCGATGGGCATGGTGAGGGTTCGTCACTTCAAATTTATCTGTAGATCTCAGGGATTAGAGCCATCTTTAGAAAAAATTAGAGTGTTTTACCAATTGATCCGGAACATGGGTTTTATTCTTTCGCCCTCTGCAACGTAAAGAAGATACTTATAAATCCGCCGAAAAGCTTCTATGACCGGAAGATGAAGTTCTTCTTTATACGGGAGGAAGTTATTCTGATTGCCATGTTGTTCCGTGAACCTGATGTGATTGAGAATGAGGATGTTCCTATTCCGAAAGGGGCAGACTGGTATCTAAAGTTGATGGCGACCCCTAATAGAGTATTTGGTGAACAGGTCTTGGTCGCGGCCGGGATGAGTGAAAAATGGCCGGCGCACAGCAAGTAAGATCCTGTTTTGTTGTTCAATGGGGAAGGTACGTTCGATACTTTGTTGTCTTTTTCTTTTAAGAAGGCTTGCGCTTGACTTTTGCTCTTTAACGCAGCGCCTGAGCTTTATCAGAGTGCATTCCCTACCTTTGGTGGAGCCATGGGAGTGAGACCCTTAGGTGATGGTGAAGTTTTTTGGTATGAGCAGATTAAACCCAACTTTATGTATGCTCCAGCGGAGGTATTTGCTACTCCTCCTGCGGCAACTGAAGGTACGTGCATCCCTAAACCAAGGCCTTTACGTGGTGTGACTTCCGCAGGGAAATAGATTGTTTATCTTTCCAGCGAGGAGTCTTTCGGTTTGTCAAATCATGAGTTAAGTTCATGGTCTGATATATTTGCAGGTGTGCTGCACGACCTGGGGATTGGCCCTGAGGAGAAGAAAACCAAAAAAGTTGTGAAGAAAAAGAAGACTGCCATGAAGAAGAAAGTGATTGTTGATGCCGGGCCGACCAGCAAGAAGGCGGGGGCGGCCACGCGACCGCTGAGTTTCGAAAAAGGTACTCTCCGCTTCCTTTAGAGTAACCTTGAGGATTATGTGTGACACCCGGCTTTTCAGGCCGTACCGTACAATTGTAACACGTGTTGTGAATAGGTAACAGGGCTGTATTTGACTGGTTATGATGTTTATATGTGGAATATAATAAGTTGGTAAATTTAAACTTTGGTAAAAATTATGTTGGCAAAGATAAGATAAACGCTTATCGTGTAACGATTAAAATGCGAAATGAACATCGGTGACCACCCGATCAGTGTTAAAATCCTAAAAAATAGTCTGTTATGATTAGAAAAATAATTTTAATCATATTCGTGAGGAAAAATATATTAAAACGCTAGGAAACCCTATTTTTCGAGTTTAAGCGCGTACCGCGCGATGCAGCGCGTATACTGACAAAATATTGTCAACACAGCCTGTCAAAGCAACTGAAAATCATTTAGTAATAATTTGATGAATTTATCACTATAGAATGATAAAAATAAATAAAGACGCTTAAATCCCTATTTTTGCGATTTTAAGCGCGTACCGCGCTGCACAGCGCGCATACTGCCAAATACCGACAAAGTAGCCAGTCCAGGCAAACAAAATATTGTTCAATAATATTTAGGTGAGATTATTTTTATAGAGTGATAAAAATAATTTAAAACACACTAAAACGGGATTAAAACGCTAGATAAAATACCCGGTAACCGGTTAAATACCCATTTATGATCTTTATATATATATGTCATATGTATGCGTGTATATGTGTGTGTTTAAGAAAGAGAATGCTAGTTGGCAGCCATGCATGTACACTCTCTCTCCTCTCTCATACTATTATTGGTCTTGTTGGGAGGTTGGTGATAATGATGAACCTTAAAGCTTTCAAAAATCTTGTGAAATCCAAGACTTGTGTCACAAAAACACATTAACACTCTCTCTCTCTACAATTCAGCCAAATACCCCCTTTCTCACCTCCATAATTTCGAAATTTTTGATGTTCATGTAAGAATCAACTTAAATCCAAGGTGTTTCTAAGCTATTTTGATGATCTAAAGGTGCTTTCTTGGCGAAACAAGCTTTCAAACATCAAAAATCATGTCAAAACCCATTTGAATCTTGAAGGTATAAAAATTATTTTCTTAAAAATGTTCTTGATTCTTGGTGAAGAAGATGATAGTAAAAAAGTTTCACTTGTTCTTGGATTTAAACATAAAATTGAAAACTAAAACAACTGGGTTTTCAAAGAAAATAAAAATGAATGTATGTGTATATGTATGTATAACCGTGAGTGTGTGTGTGTGTACATGTGTATTTGAGTAGAGTTTCGGCTTTGATTAATTCTTGTTTGATTTGATTCTCGAAAATGAAATGCATGCATGATTCAAAAGGTGATTTATGAAAGTTCATATGATTAAGATATGAACATGATAAAGTGAAGTTTTGAAATCATAAGTGTGTATGTATGTGAGTCGTGTGTGTATGTATAGGTATGCATGGATGTGAAATTTTGATGATTAAAGTCTTAAATGTGTAAGGATATAAGCAAATGTCTTACTTTTATGAATAAATGAGTAGATGATGATGATATGAAAGCATGAAATGATGATTTGAACATGATTTGATAAAAATGATATTTGATCAGGTTATAAACACTAAAATATGATTATTTTGAAGTGTTTAATAATATAAAACTTTGTTATAAAGTTTACTAGGCTTGCATGTTGTACTTGGTGCTTTAGGAGTTGTAAAATACGTGAAATCGCATGATTTATGTGACTTACACAAAAACTGCACTAATCTGATTATAACCACTATTTTAGTCAGTAAATAACATATATTGTGTTAAAATATCAAGTCGTTTCGAGTTAGGATGATTATAGTAACGTTTAACGCAAAACTATGCGTTAAAACGGTCAAAAATCGGCTTTTCGAGTGATTTTTAAGAAACTGTTTTAGATCAGTAAATAAACTGATATTTTTAGTGTAAAAATAAGTATTTTAACTTATATTGAGTTTATTTGGTGTTTGGTTAGTCATATGTGACTTCCGACGCCCGAAAACGTTACCGAATCGCAAAAATACGCATTTTTCAATATACACTAGCATAGGTAAAATTTTGGGTGAATCTTGTGTGTTAAAATGTGTTATGTGATTTAAAAATGAGAATGTGAAAATATGTTAAGTTTTAACATGATATTAAAAATCTAGCTTACGCACGTATGCTTGTACGTTTTGTGCGGTAGAAATGGTAAAAATTGCGTTAAATGTGTAACTTGTTTGCCGAGCATGGAATTTGATACCTATAAGATGTTTTATGTATATTTGCTTTAAAAATGACAAAATAGATAAGTTAACAAGATTTCGTGTGTTTCGATGATGATTTATGTGAACGTTTATGTATATATATTACTGTAACGCCTCGTACTTTTGATCTTTCTATTTATAGCATGGTATCTTGTACTTTCCAATTTAGTCAATTGTACTCTCGTTTATTCCCAATTTCACTTCGAGACTTGAATCGTGATGAAAAAGTGCATTATTTTGATCATATACTTGTTTAAATACTATGTTATGTTATTACACGTTGAAACACGTTGAAACAATGTTAAGCACGTAAAAACAGTGAAATTCCATCTAAACCTCAGCTCTTAAATCCATCGTTGCCAAGAGATTACCCTAAACCGTACGAAAATTGGGAATTCGTACGTTAATTCGGTAAAAATATCAAAATCTGGGTTAAAATGATTTTATACTATTTTATTAGTATTTTAAATAAATAAATTAATAATTAAAATTAAATAAATAAATAAATATATATTAAAAAAACTGAATTTTTATTGATTTTTAAGCATTCTTGTTAGTTAATCTAACCCCGTTAGTGAAAACCCGGTTAAATGAGCCTAACCAGGTTAATTTTATTAAAGGGCAGCACTAACTGAGTTAGAAAACTCAGTTAGTGGCTAACACAGTTAGTTGGATTGTTATTTAAAAAAAATGGGTATTATGCGCGTGCCAGGGATCGAACCGGAGACCTTATGCTTAACAAACGACTCACTAACCACTCGGCCGGGTATGCCACATCCAACATTATATGGAAACTAATTAACTTTATGTGCTATTTCAGTCAAACCCATATTTGAATCTCACCGCCAAAAAAAAAAAACTCACGCGTTTCCGGTCAACCTTCCATTTTTCCGACCTCGTGATTTTCGGCCAATTTACAACCCGGTTACCAAACTTACACCCGGTTACCAACTACCCATAGTTTCCTTTTTCCGACCACCTTGACCTTCCTATATAAACCCGACACCCTCCAACCGAACTCACACAACCACCTCACCCCTCACCTCTCTTCGCCGGAAAACACACTACCCGCCGGAAACCACCTATAATCACCTTCTCGATCACCTCACATCACCGCAGCCCGTTCGAACCTCGACACCACCCCCACTGCCACTAACCGCCGAACACCACCTGCAACCGTAACTCTCTCTCTCTCTCTCTCTCACTGCTCACCGGAGAAGACAATCCGACCGTCGGAACTTCGCCGGAGCCGCCGGAGAAGACGACTCGATATCCGGTATCGATCCGATCCCGTTTGCTCGCTGTATTGTCATTTACTTATTTGTTATTCTGTTATTTTTATTATTATAATTATTAATATTATTATTATCATTATGATTATTATTAGTATTAATACAAAATCAGTTATTATTTATATAATTAATAAAGCAATTCAGTATTATTGTTATTATTCTCTATTATTATTATTATTATTATTATTAAAATCAGATTTATTAACATAATTTAAATCAGAAATATTAATCCTTAATTAAATCAGAATTATTTATAAAATCAGATTTATTTATATAATTATATTTAATATTATTATTAAAACAGATTTATTTACATAATTATTATTAATATTATAAAACAGATTTATTTATTATAATCTGAAATATGATATTAAATCAGAATTATTTCAGAATTACAAAATCAGAATTATTATAATAAATAGATTTACTATTTTATTCAGATTAGCAATATTATTCAGATTTATTATTTCAATTATTAATCACTATCTTATTTACTTATATATATATATATATACATATATATATATATATATATATATATATATATATATATCATAATTACTATTTATTTAGTCCAACAATTTAGTAATAACATTTATACCATTTTGATAAAATCAGTAATATTATTTATTTGTCATATATTTTTTTAAATATAACAATATGAAACATATGATTATTTTAAGAATGTTGATAGTATTTCATGCCTTGTTATTTAAATAAACCCTAAATTCCCAATATTTAACAAAATACTCAAAATTAATAGGGTAATTCTCTTGTGCAACGACACTTGGAACAATCCTCATATTCTCTTTCCAAGAAATACGCAACGCACACTAAGGTGAGTATACATGACCCATTTTCGTTTTACACTTTTGGGTGCAATATGTATTACATATCAAACATCACAACACATTAAACATTTTATGCACACTCATTCCATATTCTATGTCACACACTCTATTCATGTTAGACATGTTATGCTACTGTAAACACCTAATGACTATGTGTTCATTAACTTCGTACAAGCCTCCCCTAACAATGGTAGCGCTATAGGTTGAGAAACGCCCCTCCTGTTCTATGAGCAGGTATTGTTAGGTTAAACTATGTCAACCTACTCAAACTCGTTTGGGTACACTTTAATTGCGTTAAACTTTGGTTTGGGCACATAGAGTAACATCGTTTCGAGTATATACTGTTAACATGATATTGTATTTCACATTTGGAATTGAGTAAACATTTTAAACATGTATGTACTATGTATGAAAACTTGTATACTCGCCAACATGCTTTTGTTGATTTATTTTAATACATATTGCAGGTTGAAAGTACAAGATTCAAGAATCAAGCTAGGATGGCTTTAGAAACCCATATTAGTTATAAACTTTGTTTGGATTTATGTTTTGGGATACTTGAAACTTTGTATTATCCTCTAGCTTTAATAAAATGATTAAATTTATATTGTCACAATTAGTGTTATGTTGTTTTGAGCAATTTGTTCGTCTCATCCCGATGTTTCCGCCATCGGTTGGAGTGTGACAGATTGGTATCAGAGCCATAACTATAGGGAATTAGGTAGGATTGCCTTACTTTCCCCTAGTCTATAGTAGGAGTACTCTGATACCAGATTGGTATCAGAGCCATAACTATAGGGAATTAGGAATGCCTTGCCTAGTCTATAGTTTAGGAGCTTTCTCACTATGTGATGCTTAAAACAACTTCCTTTCTATCTCCTTCGCTTCCCTCTATTCTCTTGGACTTTTAATATACATGCCTTTCCTAAGGCTAACACAATACACACTTGGAGGCTTTGAAGACACTCTTACAACACAATCGAAATGATTCATCAAGACAGGGGTGATTCCCACACTTGGTGATGATTTTCACTCAGCTATACTTTGATTTTTGCACGAAATCTACCCTCAAGTTAGGAGTGATATCCAAACCTTGATGGGAGTTTTCCATTTCATATTCTAGTGGACCCTTATCTTAGGATAAGTACCAACCACGTTAGGGTACGATGTTATCAAGTTAGAGGTGATACTCGCATCTTGTTTAACTAGTCCCACTCCTCGATTTTCGCTCTCGCCAAAGTCTCGATTTCCCAATCGATTAAGAACGTGTAGTAACTGGAAGGGTTAGGTACCGGTAGTCGGGACGTCCTGTCTAGGTTTGGCATTCGTATAAATCCATTAAGGACCCGTTGCTTACCTGGGGACCATCGATGAGAGTACTAATACCTATTAGGCCAAAGCACGTTTCCTTAATTCGAGAAGGTCTTCGATTCACTTTGGAAGTGTCGTATGTTACGTTCCGTGACAATCCATATTTTACGTTAAATCTCTTTTTATGTTATCTCAATTATTATGTGTTTTACGTTTGAGCGTTTCATTCATTTCTAGCTAGAAAGTCACAATTTACACTATTGTCGTAACCTAAAACAATTAATGATACTCTCTCGTGAACAAATTAAATTTATTATGCTTTCATTATACATGTTATCCTATGTGAAAAATTTCATGTCATTTTATTCATGTTATACTATGTGAAATTCTATGTGAAACAAGGTGCTACATGGTGCATTCATGAAAACAAGTTTTTCCTAAACAAACATTATGATCAAGGTCTCATCTATTTTCGTAAAAAAAAAAAAAAATACCTTTTCTAAAGTCTTTTTATCTGAGATTTCGAGGACGAAATCTCCTAAAGTAGGGGAGACTGTAACGCCTCGTACTTTTGATCTTTCTATTTATAGCATGGTATCTTGTACTTTCCAATTTAGTCAATTGTACTCTCGTTTATTCCCAATTTCACTTCGAGACTTGAATCGTGATGAAAAAGTGCATTATTTTGATCATATACTTGTTTAAATACTATGTTATGTTATTACACGTTGAAACACGTTGAAACAATGTTAAGCACGTAAAAACAGTGAAATTCCATCTAAACCTCAGCTCTTAAATCCATCGTTGCCAAGAGATTACCCTAAACCGTACGAAAATTGGGAATTCGTACGTTAATTCGGTAAAAATATCAAAATCTGGGTTAAAATGATTTTATACTATTTTATTAGTATTTTAAATAAATAAATTAATAATTAAAATTAAATAAATAAATAAATATATATTAAAAAAACTGAATTTTTATTGATTTTTAAGCATTTTTGTTAGTTAATCTAACCCCGTTAGTGAAAACCCGGTTAAATGAGCCTAACCAGGTTAATTTTATTAAAGGGCAGCACTAACGGCTAACACAGTTAGTTGGATTGTTATTTAAAAAAAATGGGTATTATGCGCGTGCCAGGGATCGAACCGGAGACCTTATGCTTAACAAACGACTCACTAACCACTCGGCCGGGTATGCCACATCCAACATTATATGGAAACTAATTAACTTTATGTGCTATTTCAGTCAAACCCATATTTGAATCTCACCGCCAAAAAAAAAAACTCACGCGTTTCCGGTCAACCTTCCATTTTTCCGACCTCGTGATTTTCGGCCAATTTACAACCCGGTTACCAAACTTACACCCGGTTACCAACTACACCATAGTTTCCTTTTTCCGACCACCTTGACCTTCCTATATAAACCCGACACCCTCCAACCGAACTCACACAACCACCTCACCCTTCACCTCTCTTCGCCGGAAAACACACTACCCGCCGGAAACCACCTATAATCACCTTCTCGATCACCTCACATCACCGCAGCCCGTTCGAACCTCGACACCACCCCCACTGCCACTAACCGCCGAACACCACCTGCAACCGTAACTCTCTCTCTCTCTCTCTCTCACTGCTCACCGGAGAAGACAATCCGACCGTCGGAACTTCGCCGGAGCCGCCGGAGAAGACGACTCGATATCCGGTATCGATCCGATCCCGTTTGCTCGCTGTATTGTCATTTACTTATTTGTTATTCTGTTATTTTTATTATTATAATTATTAATATTATTATTATCATTATGATTATTATTAGTATTAATACAAAATCAGTTATTATTTATATAATTAATAAAGCAATTCAGTATTATTGTTATTATTCTCTATTATTATTATTATTATTATTATTATTATTATTATTATTAAAATCAGATTTATTAACATAATTTAAATCAGAAATATTAATCCTTAATTAAATCAGAATTATTTATAAAATCAGATTTATTTATATAATTATATTTAATATTATTATTAAAACAGATTTATTTACATAATTATTATTAATATTATAAAACAGATTTATTTATTATAATCTGAAATATGATATTAAATCAGAATTATTTCAGAATTACAAAATCAGAATTATTATAATAAATAGATTTACTATTTTATTCAAATTAGCAATATTATTCAGATTTATTATTTCAATTATTAATCACTATCTTATTTACTTATATATATATATATATATCATAATTACTATTTATTTAGTCCAACAATTTAGTAATAACATTTATACCATTTCAATAAAATCAGTAATATTATTTATTTGTCATATATTTTTTTAAATATAACAATATGAAACATATGATTATTTTAAGAATGTTGATAGTATTTCATGCCTTGTTATTTAAATAAACCCTAAATTCCCAATATTTAACAAAATACTCAAAATTAATAGGGTAATTCTCTTGTGCAACGACACTTGGAACAATCCTCATATTCTCTTTCCAAGAAATACGCAACGCACACTAAGGTGAGTATACATGACCCATTTTCGTTTTACACTTTTGGGTGCAATATGTATTACATATCAAACATCACAACACATTAAACATTTTATGCACACTCATTCCATATTCTATGTGACACACTCTATTCATGTTAGACATGTTATGCTACTGTAAACACCTAATGACTATGTGTTCATTAACTTCGTACAAGCCTCCCCTAACAATGGTAGCGCTATAGGTTGAGAAACGCCCCTCCTTTTCTATGAGCAGGTATTGTTAGGTTAAACTATGTCAACCTTGTCACACCCCCAAAATCCACCTGCGGATAACACCCGCTTCGAGGGCGTGACTGACCAGGATCCAGCCACCAATTATACTGAATAATTAAATTGTTAACAAAAGTAATACTTACTAACCATAAGATTAGCAAATATCAAGTTCAGAGTTTAAGGTTTCAAGTTCAAACAGTCAATAAGTAGCGGAAGCATAAGTAAGGCAGTTTAAACAAAGTTCATAGTTCAAAATAAAGTAACACCCAACACAAGGGTGGACAGACACTACTCGTTCCCAAGCAGCAAGCTCCTTCGTCACTGGTTACCTGCAAAGCATGCAGTAAGGGGTCAACAATAATGCTGAGTGAGTTCACTAGTTGTCCAGTTTTAATTACCAAAAACTTGTTTCACCAGTTAATTTATCCGTTTATACATGCCATGGGGAGCTACCCCAAAAGTTAGCGACTAAACTGTTTTTCCAATACCGAACACTAGGTAACCGTTGCGTTTCCGCAGGATGCCCCGATGTCAATGTTCTATCATCATTGACGGATGCCTGAGTACATTAGTTCACGACCGATCCCAAACCAGGGCACGGTGTGAGGCTGGTAAAACCTAAATAGCGCTATCAACTAATAACCCGTTCGCCTGGCCCCGGCGACTAATCGGTATTATGTAGTAGGGACTTGAGTGATAGAGTTGCGTTTAGTGCCGTTTGGTTGCATTCCGTATAAACAGTAATTAACTAAAAGGTTTCCCAATACAAGGGAAGGAAAAGTAAGTTTGTTCCCAATAACTAGGGAGGGAATGTAAATGGTATCCCCTTTTACAAGGGGATAGGGTTGTCTTAGTCTCGTGTCCCAAACCACCGGGACGCATGCTTTTAAGTTGTGAACTCACCTTGGGTTGCTCGGTAGATTTATGTTACTTGTCAAACACGTTGGTCACCACGTCCTAACATGGTTACCGGTATAGGTCAGGTTCGGTGTACAAGCATTCACGTAAAATCTATACGCATAACTGGCACGTAACATGCATACAAGTAAACAGTCATGGGGTTATTGGGCCGGCCCTAACATTCACACATTCAAACAGAACACATAGTCCAGTTAACAGGTAGCCCATATTACACATTATGGCCCAATAACCAAAGTGGACAGCCCAGTCGCAACCAGAAGGTCTCGAGTCGCAACCAGGAGGTCTCGGCTTGTCACGTTGTGGTTGCGAGTCGCAACCGCGTGGTCTCGAGTTGTCATGCTGTGGTTGCGAGTCGCAACCGTCGTAGTCTCGAGTCGCAATCGTGAGGTTTCGAGTTGTCATGCCATGGTTGCGAGTCGCAACTGCGTGGTCTCGAGTTGTCATGCTATGGTTGCGAGTCGCAACGGCGCGGTTGCGAGTCAGAATGCTGTCTCTTTCATGTACACGTGATGATGCAGAACCATCAGTCCAATTTGTACAATGTAATCAGGCCCAAATCGGGAAACAGCCAATGAGGTTTAACTAACAACTTACCCAAACTATCTATTAATCAAAAATGGATCAAATCCTAAGGGTTTTCTCTTATTCAACCATCATTCAACATGTTCATAACAAGTTCATCAATCTTTAGGGTTTTCATGTTAACATAACCACACATTTTTAAAACCGAAAACTACATATTTCATCAAGATCATTATGCAAGAACAAAGAAACATACCATATATAGCCGAAATTTTATGTTTAACCTCATCATTTTGCAAGAAATAAAGAAGCATAGTTTGGTTGGCCATGAACACTCTTAAACTACCATTTCTAGTCATTTTAAACATGTTTAGCAAGTATTCATACATAAGGTTTAACACACATAGTCCAACTTCACAAATCACCCAAAATCATGTATAACACTACTAACCAAGCATATTCTAGTTCATAAACATTTCATAAATTCTATGCACATAGTAACAACACTAACCGGTTGAGAAGGAGAAGAAGGAGCCGAAATAAAGGAAGAAAATGAGAGAAGATGAAGTGTCCGAGTGATGATCTTGACCGAGTCTCTTGTCCGAGATCCTTGCTTGAATCCGAAAGTTGGAAGGAGAGAATGGGTTGTTGTTTGGGGTTTCTAGTGAGAGAGTTTAAGGAGTGTGTTTGTGTGTAAAATGAAGCAAGTGGGGAAAAGGTTGGGATTTATACAAGGGGTCACGAGTTGGGCTTGGGGGTTTCGGCCCAAATGGTTTCGGCTCATGAGGCCCACTCGAGACCGAGTGGCCCACTCGCAACCGAGTGGTTGCGAGTCATGGTCTCGAGTCGTAGTCTCGACTCACATACATATATATATATACATACACAACACACATATCATGTAAAAAGTCACGTTTCCATTTAATAATATTTATATATACACAAAATATTACAAGGTGTTCGTTTGGAAAAACCTAGAGTGTCACATTATCCCCAAGTTTTAAGAACTTTCGTCCCGAATGTTAAGGCAGCCACTGCCAAGCTAGCGCGTTTCAACGGGGTGTCACATCATCCCCCCGTTAGTTTGGAATTTCGTCCCGAAATTCAGTTGTAGCTTCAGTGCTGGGGGTTTCGTTTGGGAACAACTGGGGATACTTGGACTTCATCTGGTCTTCCCGCTCCCAGGTAAACTCTGGGCCGCGTCGTGAGTTCCAACGAACTCGCACGAGAGGTATCTGGCTACGTTTGAGGGTTTTGATATCTCGATCCGTGATCTCAATCGGTTCCTCAGTAAAGTGTAGCTGTTCATCAATAGTGAGTTCCTTGAAAGGAATTATGAGTGTTTCATCTGACAGGCACTTCTTCAGATTAGACACGTGAAAGACATTGTGCACTGCACTCAGCTCTGCAGGCAGGTTCAATCTATAAGCAACCTTACTGATTTTCTCGGTAATTTCGAACGGTCCAACATATCGTGGATTCAGCTTGCCCCGTTTTCCGAAACGGACCACACCCTTCCAGGGTGAGACTTTAAGTAGAACCCGGTCCCCGACCTGGAATTCTAGCGGTTTCCTACGCTTATCAGCGTAGCTTTTCTGACGATCACGAGCCGCCGCCATGCGTTGCCTGATCTGGGCAATCTTTTCCGTTGTGTCTACCACCAGTTCTGGGCCTGTGAGTTGACTATCACCGACTTCCGCCCAGCAAAGAGGTGATCGGCATTTACGACCGTACAATGCCTCAAAAGGTGCCGCCTGAATACTAGTGTGGTAGCTGTTATTGTAGGAGAATTCCACCAGCGGTAGATGCTTCTCCCAGTTCTTGCCAAAATCGATCACGCATGCTCTAAGCATGTCCTCCAGAGTTTGGATGGTGCGTTCAGACTGCCCATCCGTTTGTGGGTGGTAAGCGGTGCTCATGTCCAAACGTGAGCCAAAGGATTTGTGCATAGCTTGCCACAACTCGGAAGTAAAACGAGCGTCTCGGTCGGAAATAATAGAAGTTGGCACCCCGTGCCTGGAGACTACTTCCTTTAAATAGATTTCTGCTAAGGTAGAAAACTTGTCTGCTTCCTTAATGGCCAGAAAGTGTGCAGACTTAGTCAATCGATCTACTATCACCCAAATAGTGTCATTCCCGCGTTGGGATCTAGGTAGCCCTGTAACAAAATCCATGGAGATCTGCTCCCATTTCCATTTCGGTATTTCGGGTTGCTGGAGTAGGCCTGCTGGTTTCTGATACTCAGTTTTGACTCTTGCACAGGTCAAACATTTGCTAACGTATGCTGCTATGTGGGCTTTCATGCCAGGCCACCAGTAAGTGGTCCTTAAGTCGTGGTACATCTTATCCGAACCAGGATGCACTGAATAACGGGACTTATGGGCTTCGTCCATCACAAGCTCTCGTAAATCTCCGTAGAGTGGGACCCAAATGCGCCCTGCCACATAGTAGGCGCCGTCTTCTTTTTGCTCTAATCGTTGTCTCGATCCTCGCAAAGATTCTGCCCTGATGTTTTCCGGTTTCAGAGCTTCAATCTGAGCATTTCGAATCTGGGTAGGGAGATTAGACTGGATGGTAAGTTGCAATGCTCGCACGCGCTTTGGTATAGTGTCTTTTCGGCTGAGAGCGTCTGCCACGACATTGGCCTTGCCCGGATGGTACTTGATGGCGCATTCATAATCATTCAGGAGTTCGACCCATCGACGCTGTCGCATGTTTAATTCCTTTTGCTTGAAGATATGCTCGAGACTCCTGTGATCGGTGTAAATGGTGCACTTGGTACCGTACAGGTAATGTCTCCATATCTTAAGCGCAAAAGATCACAGCTCCTAGTTCCAAGTCGTGCGTAGTGTAGTTCCTTTCGTGAGTCTTGAGTTGTCGAGAGGCGTAAGCAATAACTTTGTCGCGTTGCATTAACACACAACCGAGCCCATGAATGGATGCATCGCAGTAAACCACAAAGTCGTCAGTGCCTTCAGGTAACGAGAGAATAGGAGCACTACAGAGATTATCCTTTAGTTTCTGAAATGCGGTTTCCTGAGCTTCACCCCACTTATAAACCATACCCTTCTGAGTAAGAGCCGTGAGAGGCTGAGCGATCTTTGAGAATCCCATGATAAATCTTCGATAGTACCCTGCTAGTCCCAAGAATTGGCGGACTTCGGTCGGAGTCTTAGGGTTAGGCCAATTCTTTATAGAGTCGATCTTTGCAGGGTCGACGTGAATTCCATCCTTGTTAACCACGTGCCCAAGGAAATGGACTTCTCGAAGCCAGAAGTCGCATTTCGAGAACTTGGCATACAGTTGTTCATTGCGAAGGAGTTCGAGGATAAGGCGTAGGTGCTGTTCATGCTCTTCTTGACTTTTCGAGTAGATCAGGATGTCGTCTATAAACACGATCACAAATTTGTCGAGGTAAGGTTTGCACACTCGGTTCATGAGATCCATGAATACCGCAGGCGCGTTGGTCATTCCAAAGGGCATAACAAGGAATTCATAATGACCATAACGAGTTCTGAATGCAGTTTTGGAGATGTCTTCATTACGGACCCTTAGCTGATGGTAGCCTGATCGCAGGTCGATCTTAGAGTAGTAGCTCGATCCTTGCAACTGATCGAATAGGTCGTCGATTCGCGGGAGAGGGTAACGATTCTTGATGGTAACCTTGTTCAGCTCACGATAATCAATGCATATTCGGAACGTGCCATCCTTCTTCTTAACAAAGAGTACCGGTGCTCCCCAGGGTGATGAACTAGGACGGATAAACCCTTTGTCCAATAGTTCCTGTAGTTGAGTAGAGAGTTCCTTCAATTCTGCGGGGGCTAGTCGATAAGGCGCACGAGCTATAGGTGCTGCTCCGGGAGCTAGCTCGATTTGAAATTCGACCTGACGGTGGGGAGGGAGTCCAGGTAATTCCTCAGGAAATACCTCGGGATAATCGCGCACTACCGGAAAATCTTCAATCCTCTTTTCCTTTTCCTGCGTGTTGGTGACAAGTGCTAAGATAGCGGTGTGCCCTTTTCGTAAACACTTCTGGGCCTTCAAGAAAGAGATAACGCCGGAGATTTCTCCGCCTTTGCTACCTTGTACAATGAGGGGTTTGCCAGAACGACGGGGAATACGAACTGCTTTCTCTTGACAGAGGATCTCAGCGCAATGCTTGGATAACCAATCCATACCAATAACGACGTCGAAGCTTCCAAGAGTAACAGGGAAAAGATCGATACTAAATGTCTGACCAGACAACTCTAGTTTGCAGCCTTTGATAACATGTGAGGACTCGATGTTTCTACCATTAGCTAACTCGACGATATGAGGAGAACTTAGTAACGAAAGCGGACGCTTAAGCTTCTTACTAATACGTAGGGACACATAACTAGCATCGGCTCCAGAATCAAATAATACAGAAACATAACGATCATCGAGTAGGAACTTACCCGCCACGACATTGGGGTCATTCCTTGCTTCTCCAGCTCCAATCACAAAAGCCCTTCCTCTAGCACCATTCCCAGCATTGTTGTTCTGATCGTTGTTTCCAGCTCCCTGATTATTGTTGCGGTTCTGGTTCAGTTCAGGGCAATTCTTCTTGTAGTGCCCCTCGGCTCCACACTGGAAACAACCCTTAGCGTTCCCGTGATGTTGTTGCTGCTGGTTCTGCCCCACGGGACGTGGACTCCTACAGTCCTTGGCTTCGTGCCCCATCTTGTGGCATCGCTGACACTGGCCCTTGTTACATGCCCCATTGTGGTGTCTGTTACACTTGTTGCACTTAGGGTAGCTTCCCCGGTAGCCACCCTGTTGCTGAGTGCCTTTGTTGTTTTCAGTTTTCCTTTGCTGCGCTGGGGCCTGAGTGGGGTTAGCATCCTTGCTTTGACTTCCTTCCCACTTACGCTTGTTGTCACTAGAAGTTCCGACAGTAGCACTGATCCTTTTGGGCAACCTGCCCTCTTCTACGGCCTGATCAGTAAGTTTGTGAGCAAGTCGAACGATCGGCTGAATGGTGGTGTGGTTGGCTGAAGTTACATGGCTTCGAATTTCTGGAGCCAAACCCTTGATGTACAGTTCGATTCTTCGATACATAGGTCGAGACATGTTTGGGCAAAGAGCAGCATAGTCATTGGACAGCTTGGTGTAGGTCTCAATCTCTGACCCAACCATCTTAAGCGCATAGTACTCGTTCTCCAGTTTGTGGATATCATCCCTGTGACAGTATTCCTCCTTAATCATGTCCTTGAAATCCTCCCATGCCGTAGCATTAGCAGTTTCCAATCCAAACATCTGAATTTGCGCCTTCCACCAAGAAAGCGCGTTTCCTTCAAGCGTAGCAGTAGCAAATTTCACCCAATTTGCAGGGGGACACTCACAGACTGCAAAAACAGCTTCAATTTTCTCAATCCAATGCAGAAGACCTATGGCACCCTCAGTGCCGTTAAAAGGGAGAGGCTTGCAATCCATGAAGGTTTTGAAAGTACACACTGGTGGTTGCGCAGGTGCATGCTGACCTATAGGGTGAGAAGCGAAACGTATAGGTTTAGAGGCGAAAAGACGATGTGGCGGTAGGATCTAAACATCCTAAAACAACGAGCTTACCTATAGGGTGAGCTGCGAAAGCTGCAGCCACTGTGTTGAGCAGGTTAGTGAACTGAGCCTGTGTCATGTTAATGTTTCCTCTTCCGCGTCCACTCATTGTCTTCATAACCAGAAAACACAGTATGAGTGTGATGTCGTAATGTAGCGAGAATGAGATAGAAGAGAGAGGTGTATCTATCTAATTTAGGCAAACTAGTACGTATAGCAAAACAGGAAACATAAAGCAAACAAGTAAACACTGGTCCGAGCTATGAGGTCAAAAGTGTTGAGCCTTGTACTTGGAGTGTAGTGTCGTCGCGAGTCACGGGTTATAGTCTGGTTTTTCTCAAAAAGATTTTTTTTTTCTTGTTAAAACCAAGTTCACTATAACCAATGGCTCTGATACCAATCTGTCACACCCCCAAAATCCACCTGCGGATAACACCCGCTTCGAGGGCGTGACTGACCAGGATCCAGCCACCAATTATACTGAATAATTAAATTGTTAACAAAAGTAATACTTACTAACCATAAGATTAGCAAATATCAAGTTCAGAGTTTAAGGTTTCAAGTTCAAACAGTCAATAAGTAGCGGAAGCATAAGTAAGGCAGTTTAAACAAAGTTCATAGTTCAAAATAAAGTAACACCCAACACAAGGGTGGACAGACACTACTCGTTCCCAAGCAGCAAGCTCCTTCGTCACTGGTTACCTGCAAAGCATGCAGTAAGGGGTCAACAATAATGCTGAGTGAGTTCACTAGTTGTCCAGTTTTAATTACCAAAAACTTGTTTCACCAGTTAATTTATCCGTTTATACATGCCATGGGGAGCTACCCCAAAAGTTAGCGACTAAACTGTTTTTCCAATACCGAACACTAGGTAACCGTTGCGTTTCCGCAGGATGCCCCGATGTCAATGTTCTATCATCATTGACGGATGCCTGAGTACATTAGTTCACGACCGATCCCAAACCAGGGCACGGTGTGAGGCTGGTAAAACCTAAATAGCGCTATCAACTAATAACCCGTTCGCCTGGCCCCGGCGACTAATCGGTATTATGTAGTAGGGACTTGAGTGATAGAGTTGCGTTTAGTGTCGTTTGGTTGCATTCCGTATAAACAGTAATTAACTAAAAGGTTTCCCAATACAAGGGAAGGAAAAGTAAGTTTGTTCCCAATAACTAGGGAGGGAATGTAAATGGTATCCCCTTTTACAAGGGGATAGGGTTGTCTTAGTCTCGTGTCCCAAACCACCGGGACGCATGCTTTTAAGTTGTGAACTCACCTTGGGTTGCTCGGTAGATTTATGTTACTTGTCAAACACGTTGGTCACCACGTCCTAACATGGTTACCGGTATAGGTCAGGTTCGGTGTACAAGCATTCACGTAAAATCTATACGCATAACTGGCACGTAACATGCATACAAGTAAACAGTCATGGGGTTATTGGGCCGGCCCTAACA
The DNA here is from genome assembly GCF_002127325.2 of Helianthus annuus. Lineage (NCBI taxonomy): Eukaryota > Viridiplantae > Streptophyta > Magnoliopsida > Asterales > Asteraceae > Helianthus > Helianthus annuus. The sequence continues at coordinate 65,203,833 of NC_035444.2, read as the reverse complement.
TTCACACATTCAAACAGAACACATAGTCCAGTTAACAGGTAGCCCATATTACACATTATGGCCCAATAACCAAAGTGGACAGCCCAGTCGCAACCAGAAGGTCTCGAGTCGCAACCAGGAGGTCTCGGCTTGTCACGCTGTGGTTGCGAGTCGCAACCGCGTGGTCTCGAGTTGTCATGCTGTGGTTGCGAGTCGCAACCGTCGTAGTCTCGAGTCGCAATCGTGAGGTTTCGAGTTGTCATGCCATGGTTGCGAGTCGCAACTGCGTGGTCTCGAGTTGTCATGCTATGGTTGCGAGTCGCAACGGCGCGGTTGCGAGTCGGAATGCTGTCTCTTTCATGTACACGTGATGATGCAGAACCATCAGTCCAATTTGTACAATGTAATCAGGCCCAAATCGGGAAACAGCCAATGAGGTTTAACTAACAACTTACCCAAACTATCTATTAATCAAAAATGGATCAAATCCTAAGGGTTTTCTCTTATTCAACCATCATTCAACATGTTCATAACAAGTTCATCAATCTTTAGGGTTTTCATGTTAACATAACCACACATTTTTAAAACCGAAAACTACATATTTCATCAAGATCATTATGCAAGAACAAAGAAACATACCATATATAGCCGAAATTTTATGTTTAACCTCATCATTTTGCAAGAAATAAAGAAGCATAGTTTGGTTGGCCATGAACACTCTTAAACTACCATTTCTAGTCATTTTAAACATGTTTAGCAAGTATTCATACATAAGGTTTAACACACATAGTCCAACTTCACAAATCACCCAAAATCATGTATAACACTACTAACCAAGCATATTCTAGTTCATAAACATTTCATAAATTCTATGCACATAGTAACAACACTAACCGGTTGAGAAGGAGAAGAAGGAGCCGAAATAAAGGAAGAAAATGAGAGAAGATGAAGTGTCCGAGTGATGATCTTGACCGAGTCTCTTGTCCGAGATCCTTGCTTGAATCCGAAAGTTGGAAGGAGAGAATGGGTTGTTGTTTGGGGTTTCTAGTGAGAGAGTTTAAGGAGTGTGTTTGTGTGTAAAATGAAGCAAGTGGGGAAAAGGTTGGGATTTATACAAGGGGTCACGAGTTGGGCTTGGGGGTTTCGGCCCAAATGGTTTCGGCTCATGAGGCCCACTCGAGACCGAGTGGCCCACTCGCAACCGAGTGGTTGCGAGTCATGGTCTCGAGTCGTAGTCTCGACTCACATACATATATATATATACATACACAACACACATATCATGTAAAAAGTCACGTTTCCATTTAATAATATTTATATATACACAAAATATTACAAGGTGTTCGTTCGGAAAAACCTAGAGTGTCACAAACCTACTCAAACTCGTTTGGGTACACTTTAATTGCGTTAAACTTTGGTTTGGGCACATAGAGTAACATCGTTTCGAGTATATACTGTTAACATGATATTGTATTTCACATTTGGAATTGAGTAAACATTTAAACATGTATGTACTATGTATGAAAACTTGTATACTCGCCAACATGCTTTTGTTGATTTATTTTAATACATATTGCAGGTTGAAAGTACAAGATTCAAGAATCAAGCTAGGATGGCTTTAGAAACCCATATTAGTTATAAACTTTGTTTGGATTTATGTTTTGGGATACTTGAAACTTTGTATTATCCTCTAGCTTTAATAAAATGATTAAATTTATATTGTCACAATTAGTGTTATGTTGTTTTGAGCAATTTGTTCGTCTCATCCCGATGTTTCCGCCATCGGTTGGGGTGTGACAATTACGACGCGCAAATCGTAAATATATTGCGTATAAACGGGAGAGTTAATGGATTTACACAATAACGGTCACCAATAAAATCGTTCAACTCGCAAAATCATAAAAATATATATATGGACTCATATATATATATATATAGAGAGAGAGAGAGAAAGTATAATGTACTTCACGCCTTAACGTACATTAACGTACTTCACGAAATATATAACATGCGTAATTATTTTTTTGACCAAAATAACGTGCGTGATTTTGGATCCCATGCGTGATTATGTGGTCCCATGCGTGATTATGTGGTCCCATGCGTGATTATATGTTCCATGCGTGATTATACCCCTGATCCAACGGTTACCATTGTCTCCTACGTGAAGTATGATAAGCCGTGAAGTATGTTAACCTTTCTCTCTCTATATATATTAACGTGCCAACATAATCAAAAATAGTAACTTTTCGAGAAAATCTCAAGTTATGTGAAAATTCTAAGAAAACAGAGAAACTTAGGATTTTGTGTTATGAATATTGATTTAAAATCGTTCCTATATATATATTAGGACCTGTAGAAATCAATCTCTGGGATTACGCTATTTAAAATACGCACCCAAAGGTGAGTGTCACTAAACCCCTCTTTTTACTGCTTTATATATATATTGGGGGCAGAACATGCCAATAAAAGGGTTTAATAATGTTTTTGAAATAAAACATACCATTTGATATAAATTATACATTTTCATTGAAAATATATGGATTTTGGGAAATTATATATATATATATATATATATATATATATATATATATATATTTCGGGATGAAATGGTTTTGAAGAATATGTTAGGATTGAACCCTACCAGAGGAATAGATAATGAAAGCCAAAACCGGATCATGACAATGGATTCTAAATAAGCAGCTGTTTACTTTAAAGCTTTCCCCTTGATAGTGGTTATCTAACAGCTGATAGATCTCAAGTCCTGCTCAATAGAACAACTGATGAACCAAACACTGATGAAACTCTAAAGACTGCTGAAGACAAACACTGACGCTCTATCTACTGCTGTTTCCTAAGTACTGCTGAAGACACAAGCACTGCCCATTCAAAGACTGATCACCTTTGAAGAAAGCACTGATGCTCAACATCAGTGCTCAGGCTACATCAGTGGAAAGTGAAGCAGTAGTTTTCCTATGTTTTGTATTTTACTTGTAATCAGTTGTTAGACATCAGTAGTTTGTATAAAACAGTGTTTACAGGTTGTTAGGTTGTTAGATATCACGTTCATGGTGACGTCAGCTGAGATGCCTTAGTGGTTTGGACTGCCTATAAATGTAACAGTACTCTGTACTGTTACATTTGATGGACTGAGCAAGTTCTTCTTCTCATGTCTAATCCTTTCATCTTGTGCAACCAACCTTGGAGCATTAGGCTGAGGGGAGTTTAGTATTGTAAGCATGCCTGTAATCATTTGCTTTGTAATTCAATCATTCGACTTAATATGAAGCATTTGTTTATCATACTATTCTCTTCTTTGATTGTGTTTACAAAGTTTGTATTCATTTCCGCTGCACTTTACATTATTTCATATTCTCTTAGTGTACAAATTATACAAACAAACACAATCATGAGAGCATCCGATCCTAACAATTGGTATTAGAGCTTGGACAGTCAAATTCGATCTAACAATCAATTTGACATAACAGTTCAGCTCACAATTCATTGATACTAAGGTTGGTCGTATTTAGTTGAAAAACGGAGCAATGAGAAATCATGTTCAAAGTGACTATTCTAAAGCTCTGTAAAACAACCAAGATGTCATAAGATTCACAAATTTCAAACAACAAGTGATGTCATGCACAAATCATCCATAGTTTTCAGATCTGAAAACGTGTCTGGTAACTATGGTATGACTATCTTCATTCAAAATTGATCTCAACTGTTGATATGAAATTTGTGATGATTTCATCATATTTTATACTAAAGTATGAACTTCAGATTAACGAAACCTATGTTCATATAAACATTAGTGTTTTGCTAACATAGAAAGAGGGAAATAAAACTTTAGTCATGAAATCTTATGTGTAAAAAGCAGATTGAGAATCCTCAAAAGGACCAAATCAATCCTGTCAAAACACATTAAGAAAAACAGGGGTCTAAACAGTCCAAAATCATACGTAATGTCAGAATTGGTAATAAAACATGTACAAATGTGGCCAGATCTCTCAAAACATTACTACAAAATGATTCTGGATTAAGCTTTTCCTCAATAAAATCTCCCAGTGAGTATTTCTGTACTTATGAATGGGAAGGGTAAAAAGGGAAGAAGAAAATGAACAAAACTCAAAAGTGTGTTTATCTCAAAACTTTTGAAGCCAAAGGAAAAGAGTATAAACACAAAACACTTATGAGTCCAAAGTTGGGCAAACAATGGTCATCATGCAACTGTGTGCATTCATTAATTCAGGAAAAGTTCAGGCAACAATGGTATCTCCAGTGATTGACCTTAAAAGAAGAATTTACAATCAATTGACAAGAAAATGATCCTAAACAGTGGTCATAATAACTTGAGAATGATGTGATCATGAGCTTATTTGGAAAGTTACCAGATCCTTTTGATGCTTTTTTCAAAATAATTTTTTTTCTTGAAAGGTGTTTTTCTCAGATAAAACCAGATATATTATTTTTTATATAATATATTTTGTACTTTTACTCATTTTTGATAGTAAAAAGTTCATCTCTAGTCAGGATGTAATTTCCTTATTTTTGTGTGAAATTACTATTCCTAAAACTGATCAAAAGGAAATGGTGCACATGTCAAGGTCATATTAAGCTCAAGTTTGTTTCTCACAGATCAAAAAAATTGATTGCAAATTGATTTTAAACTACTGAGATACTCATGTTCTAGTTCAAATAATTAGACACAAAATGAGTAGCCTTAGTAAAGAAGTTTTCATCATCTGGGATGCTAAACCATTGTCAGGAAATAGTGAACATGTGGTAAACCTAGAACATAATTTCCTAGAAAAACTGCTGACAAATTAAACTTGATAATCTACATCTAAAATGTAGTTAAGTATAGCATACCTACAGAATAACAGATGGTGGATATGATATTGAGCCTACACAAGACAAAATCAATCCCCACATCTGAACAAGCAGATGCTAAAATTATTTGTCAAAAGTTAAAACACTGCTACACTAACAGTTGTTATACTAATGGTCTTCATTTTGTTTTCTACCACTATTTTCCCTTAACTACTGCTGTATCTCAAACATCTGCTTTCTAAAAGTGTGTCCACTGCTGAAAGTCAACCCCTGCTCCTTCAATTTCTTGATAAGCACTTGTAACACCTCGAAATTTTGTGTCCAATAATGTGTTAACACGTGTCATTAGTTTACACGTGGCATTAAATAATAAATAAAGGACTAAAGTTGACAAACCTTGAAAGTATGTAAATTCGAGGGTTATAAATGTCAACAAAGGGTAAATATACTGTATAGTAACCTAAACGATGCTCGTACCTTCAAACGAATAAATCATGGATCGTACGGAAGCGAAACGCGGAAGAAAGTGAGAGATTACTAGCTGCAGGGGTTAACTGTGTCAACATGTTTAATTATACCTCTGAGTGACCCTTTGACAAACCCGAAGCTTTGTAACAGTAAAATACGCTCACTAGAATGTACTATATAAATTTCGCGAAGTTCCGTTTTAAAACGAGAAAGTTATGATCAAATTCGTACGAGAAGGGTTAAAAGCGTCAACAATGAAAGTTAAGGCTTTCCGGATAGTAATTAAACTAACCGGGGACTTAACAGTGTGGGTAAATGGCACGAGGCCCTTAATTGTAATTAACCGAGGGCCAAATCGCAAAGTTACCCCTTCGAACCCGAAAGGTCAAGTTATTAATTACAAAGATTCGGTTAATCATTACAAAAGATTTAGAAATCTTTGAAAACAGGCCTCAGGCGGCCCGCCTGAGTGAAACACATAAGTTGAAGCGGGCCGCGAGCCACCTGTGGATACGCGTCTGACATGAAGATTCATGCGGCCCGCGTACAAGCTGCATGAAATCTAATGCGGGCCGCGTGAACCACCCAGATGCAGAAACTTTGGACAGACTTGTTGTTTGAAGTTGTGAACGATCAAAAGTGCAATAAATGAAGCATGGGCGCCCTCTACTTGCCTCCTAGCACCCAGGGCCACCTGCTGATCATCCATACTCCCTTGTAGGTTGAGTTGTAGTGATCTTGTGCTTGGAAATTCACTATAAAAGGCACTACATTGCACACTAATGAATCACACCTCAAACCTGCATTCCAATTCACTTCTGGAGCTCCAAAGCTTTCCTCTATCATTCTAAGTCGTGCACTAAGCTTCTGTAAGTTGCCTAACCCTTTGTGGTTTCATTATTCAATAGTTTTAGCCTAAAAGTCAATCCGTCGTAACTAACGATTGACTTTGCGATAAATCACGAATGGTCCAGTGGTTTGTCGAATCAAAGATAGTTATATGATGGTAATCATATGGGCATTAAACCCCTAAAAGGGCACCCTCTGATTCCCACTCTAACTAGTTCAAAAATCGAGTCAAACGTGCTTAGAAAAAGTCAACAGAAATGTCATTTTGCGATTTCTTGCATAATCTGTAATGTAGACGATATGTAACCTGTTTGAACACTCATAAAACATGATAATAAGTATATAAACTAGTCTAAGCTTGTTTGATCCGACCATTTCCTGTTTAGACCCGGTTCGGAGCCGAAAGTCGCAAAAATTTGACTTTTGCATTGACTTCAGTTCTGACCCGTTAAAGTTTGATTTAGATATGCCTTAGGACTCTCTTAGGACCAGGTTACATGATGGTATAACCCTCTGTGACCGGTTCGTTGTTTGTCCGAGTCTTTTACACATTTCCGTTAAATGCTTAAAAGTTGACCGTAACGCCCTTTATAAATTAAAACGAGAATTTCGGACACGTTAGCGGATCATAACCTTGGTTACTGATTTCTAAGCATGTCCCTAAAATTTCACGTCAATTCGAGGTCCAGAATATGAGTTATGCTAATTAGCGCAAATTGCGAAACTTTAGTAATTAAATAGCGCAATTAGCATAACGCCTATCTAAACCCGGATTTCGACACCAAACCTTTTGCTCACTATTGTAAAATAATATTATGGGATTTTTAAAGATTTTTAATTATTTTTAACCTGCTCATAACCAACGGTTATGGCAACGGTTCGGTAAATACCGAATATACCCTTTTCGGCCATAACTTGAGTTCTACAAGGTCTTTTGACCCGATTCCAGTTGCTACTGATTTTAAATAATAAGTAAAGTATTTTAGACTTTATAAACTGTTTGGGAAACTCAGATTTCCTGTAGAACTCTAAAACCTCTTTTAAAATCTTTAAAAAGGACCAAAATACCCCTACAGGGCATAATATGAACTTAAACTCGTTACGGGCATTACGGAAGGTATCCTACTGATACCACAACCTCTTTAAGGCATATTGACTTAGGAAATCAGTGTAGGACTCCTACGGTTACCCGTTGCGCCTTTAGCGCGCACGGTTCGGCTTATGTAACTAGTTTACATAAGTTAGCCGAAACGGGTCAAACCATATTGTTTTGACCCCAAAATCCAGAGTATGATTATTATACCCAAATAAAACAAGTCTTCAAACTTGTTGGGTTAAAATCACACTCCATTCACAGTTTTCGCCTTTCACGCGATTAAACCGTAACTATCCTTTGAAACTGACCGGTCTAAGCTACGGCAAATATAAAGACCCGTTAGGATTCTAATAGGTTATTTTAAAACCTTCGTTCCAGAATAGGAGACCAGTAAAAGCTATCTGTGATTTATTCAATTAAGGACTATACTTGCAAAGGTAAATACTTTTAACTTATTTTCCGTTATACGGGCTTGGGTTACGGTATCTAAAATACCGGTTGGTCGGGCAATTGACCCCAACTCATTAGTAGTTGGGTATTATCAATGTGGCCCGTTTAAAAATTGTTTTGTTGGCTTAACGCCTTTGGGGGCTTAATGACCATGTCCCGGATATCCTTGGCAGCATTTACGAATGGCCACGACCTTGACATCCCGGTGTAGGCGTACACCCGGCATTATGTCTATAATTATAAAAGTGTAGCCGTTGGTTACCCGCCACGGTTTTATACGATGTGGTGTGTCTATTAAACTTTAACCCGACACGACTCGGGCGACCGAACGCATAGTAACATGTAATTCTTTACAAGATTTAATTATAAATTATCCCAAGTTATAAAGAGTTTGTGCCTTGAGCATTTAAACCAATTTTATTAAACATTTTTACAAAAGTGTCAGTTGAATGTATTTACCAGTGTAAACTGACGTATTTTCCCCAAAAAGACTAAATGCAGGTACTAGGCGTAATTGGCTGGGATTTCTCCTTAGCATCACTAGAAGTCTCGCACGCTTAAGATGCCTAAAGTCTGTTGAACAATACTTTTGTTATTTCTATTTGATCCCCTGTGGATTATTATTTCAACAATGGTGATACATTGATATTACACTTAAAGTTGAAATATATTATCTTTATGCTTCCGCTGTGCATTCATATAATTGTGTGGTTTGACTATATTGTTGCCAACTACGCCACGATAATCCCCCACCGGGCCCACCGGTGATATACGTGGAAAACGGGGTGTGACAGCACTGTTGTATAACATCAGTGTTTTATCCACTGATGTGCTATCCACTGATAGTTAAAATCACCCACTGATCCATTTATTACCGTTGTAACTACTGATGGTTGATCCATCAGTGGCTCCCAAAACAACTGTCCTCCATTATTTACTCTTCCATCAGGGGTTGGCACGTGGTCAGTTTTTAGTCGTCAAATCATTATAACCGCTGCCACGTCAGTATTTACTTTTTCCTTAAATAAAACCCTGATCAAAACCCCAAACAGGGTTTCACTGTCAAATTGAATTCCAAACATTCTATTCACAAAGCAGTTTCCCACTCATAACTCCAAAACATTCTTCGATCTTCTTCATCAAAAATGACGAAATCAAAATCGAAGTCAAAATCAAAATCATCTTCTTCCTCCACTCCCACAGACGCCACTCAAATGGCCGCTGAAACCATTGAAATTTTCCACTCAAATCTCCTCACAATTATTTGGGTCTACTCACAAAACCCACTTCCACAAACACCTTCGACTCCATCATCGACACCTTATCTGCGTCAAAGTACAAAACTTTGATAACAGCAGATGCTCCCATTTACCAAGAAACCCAGAGAGAGTTCTGGAAAAATGCTACCCTTGAAAAATAAGGAGACGTTGTCAAAGCCATTAACTCCTCTATACAGGGTAAAGCCATTCAAATAACACCTCAATCCACCTCAGAAGTCTTTAAACTCGATGATCAGAAAGGTAAAACTTCTTTTTCTAAAACCGAGTTGAAAAATGATTTCTTGAACAGAGGGTATGCAGAACAACCAAAAAGAGATACCTTACTAAAAGGTTATTTCCCTTCTGCACCTAAGTTTTTATTTCACACTCTTTTGATGTGTGCCTCAAATAAAACAACATCTTTCAATGAAATACCATTAAAAATCCAATGTTTGGGATATGCTATTTTAAACAATGAAAATTATAATTACTCCCAGGAGATTTTTAATGACTTGGTGAAACATGTTGATAGCAAATCATTCTTGCTTTTTCCAAGGTTTTTAAGCTATTATTTTGAACAAAAATTTGAAGAAAAAGATAAAAATTTGATTAAACAAGGAAACTACTTTCAAATAAACGGTTTAACACCTGAGACTTTCTCAAGGATGTTAACCCCTTCGAAAACAAAAGCAGAGGTGGCTGAGCAGAATTTAGCAGTTACAACTGCTCCTCAGGTATCAGCTGCTGAGCCCACTGCTCCAGGTGATCAGAGCAGCACACCCACTGTTCTGAAACCCACACCTGCCACTACCAAAAAGACCAAAAAGAAAACATCCAGAAAGCCCCCCAAACCCAAAACAAAGGCAACTCTGGAAGATGAGATCCCAGAGCAAATGCCCGTGACAACACAAATGTCAACAATAACCACTGCTGCTACTTCCTCACAACAGTTGGAAGAAAGATCTCCACCCTTACCTCAAACTCCTCCTGCATCCTCACAAAAGGATCAGGTTGTAAACACAGGGACCCCACAATATGAAGCTCTGGACCCACTCGGATCCATCTTCCTCAGTCCTAATCCCAAGGACATGTCTTTTTCAACTCCCTTACCTTCACCCCCCACATTACCAACATCCATAATACCTTTGTTGCATGCAGTTGATATTACTCAGAGATAAACCAGTTCCTCTCAAACACCTATCACTGAGAGTATATTCCCACAAGTGACTGGGTCTGATGCTGATATCTCTGCTATCCCAGCAACAACTGAGGAGGTTACACTGCAGGAGTTACAAGTAATTCCTGTCAGTAGTTCAAGTGGAGCAGCCACTACAAATGTTGAACCTACTGGTTTACATTTTGACAGTGGTTTCATTCATAAGACTCCCTTGAAGGCAATTTCTTCAATAGCACCTATGAGAACCACTGGTGAGATTGTTCTGCCCACTGGTACCCTCAAAAGGCTATCAAGTGCTGAAGAAAGAAGTCCCCAGTACCAAGAACAAGGGGCATCAATGAATGACTTTTGGGACTCAGTTCCTAAGTCACACATTGGTACAACCACTGCTGGTGGGATTTAGATGATCCCATTAACTTGGATGATGATTCAAAATATCAGGAATTGACGGGCAGAGTTGAAAATCTGGAGACCTCAGTTGCTGAAATAAAGGATATGGTGCAACAGCTGTTAAGCTCAAAAAGCACAATCCACTGCTGCTCCAGCTCAAGCACCTGCACAACCTGCACCTGCTGCAAATGAGCTATGGAATATGTTCCAACCACTGCTGGAGAGACAAAAACAGATGGCTGATCAGCAGCATGCTATACCTGTACAAAAGCTGACAAACATGGTGGAGTCAAGATTTAAAGATACTCAGGCAGACATTAAAGCTATCAAGGCTCATCTCCAAAGTACCTCTGGAAAAATTCCTCCCACTGTTCTTTTCATGAATGAACCTTCCCCAGATAATTCCAAAAAGGGGGAGAAGATCAAGTGGAAGAAGAAGGGAATTGAAGATGGTATCTATATTGAGCCAGAAAATAGCCAAACCAAAGCTGCAGTATCAACACACACCACGTCACCACACACCACCACAACCACTGTTCCACCATCATCATCATCTGTGATCACATCACCAACACCAAATTCACCACTAAAAATAGCCACCCCATCTTCACCTCCTGCCAAAAAGCAGAAGACAGCAGATGTTACAACATCTGCTGTAATGACAACAGTGGTTGAAACACCTGTTGGTTTAACAACTGTTAGTCAACCACAAACCACTGCCACAGAAATCACTACCATTCCAACCCCTACTCAAAAGCAGAAGACTTCTATTGACACATCAGTAATTGTAATGACAACAGCTGTTGGGATTGAACCCTACCAAAGGAACAAATAATAAAAGCCAAAACTGGATCACAGTAGTAGATTCAAAATAAGCAGATGTCTGGTTGCAAGTCTCTCCCCTTGAAAGTGGTTTCAACATCTGCTGACCTCCTATCTACTGATCATGCAATCTGCTGACCTATAACTGCTGACCAAGATAAAGTCTGATAGAAGAACTAAAGCTCTGCTGCTCAATCTACTGCCTTGGTTCAAGCTCTGCTGATCATGACAAGTACTGCTGGGTTCACAGCAGTGGAAGGATGCAGCAGAAGTTTATGTTTAGTTTATGCATTGAAATGTAATATCAGTAGTTAGCATAGCAGTGTTTGTATAGATCAGAGGTTAGAGTTTGTTAGGAGGTTAGATGTCACTTTCATGGTGACGTCAGCTTTGATGCTCAGTGGTTTGCAAGTGCCTATAAATAGAACAGTACTCTGTACTGTTCTGTTTAGCTCATTCACCATCTTCTTTCTGCACGAACAAACACTGAGCTCAGGCTGAGGGGGAGTTTGCATATCATACACACATTGTAATCAGAGTTTAAAAATAAATTTAATCATTTGATTCAGTGTTAGAAAATGTATGATTGATAGCATTTCTTCTGTTTGATTGTGAAAAGTTTGGTTCCATTAAATTCCACTGCACTACTCTTTCATTTGTTCATCTAAATTCAAACACAAATCACAATCAATCCAAACTCAGATCCTAACAATTGGTATCAGAGCTTGGACAGTCAAACTTGATCTAACAATCATTTTGACGTAAATAGTTCAGCTCGAAATTGTTGATACTGATCATTTGTTTGTTGTGTTGAAAAATAGAGTAAGGTTTAATCACCGATAAAGTTGATTAATCAGTACCTGTAAAACAACCAGAAAGATGTCGCAATCTCAAGATGATAAAAATAACATTGGCTCTTTGTTTAAACCACCTATGCTGAAAAAAAATGAGTACAACATCTGGGAGCAAAGGATGCGTCACATCCTCGCTCAACAAAACACTGGATGTTGGAGGTCTGTCGTTTTCGGTCCTCATGTTCCTATGGTGCTAAGCGCAGAGGACGCCAAAAAATCCGTTCCTAAACCAACTGAAAATTACACTGAATTGGATTTTCAGAAGTTTGAGCTGGATGCCAAAGCGTTTAGCATCATAGCCTCTGCACCCCCCAACGAAATCTATGCTGGACTGTTACATTGTGACAGTGCAAAAGAATTGTGGGATGCATTGAAGGAACAGTTCGGAGGAACAGAGGAGGTTATCGAAAACAATAGGGAAATTCTGAATCAGCAGTATGAAACGTTTTGTCACATCAAAGGGGAATCACTAACCCAACAATTTGAACGTTTCAGTTGTCTCATCAGTGAGCTAAGGCTTGTTAAGGTTACATTTCCAAATGCAACCCAAAATAGCAGGTTCCTTAGATCACTGCCAGAAAAATGGGACACAATTGTTTTTGTCACCAGGAATTCAGCTGAATTCAAAGATCTGACCCTGACCCAACTCCATGGTAGACTCCTGACCTACGAAAGGGAGTTGAACCAAAAAAGGAGGTTGCAAGAGTCTGGTAAAGTTGCTGATGATTATTCATTCGGCAGCACAACTCTGTTTGGTCAGGAAGAATCTGGCAGTAGTAGTAAGGATCAGAGTTATGATCATTTTATTGACATAATTGCTGGGGGTAACTTCGTCAACTCTGATTCTCACTCTACAAATTATGCTTTCACAGCAAATACTGAGAACCAGATGTCAGATAATTTGTGTTTTGAGCTGAATGATTTGCAACATTTTGATCCCACTGACTTAGAGGAGATGGACATCTTGCATCAGTTGGCCTTGCTTAGTGTAAGAACAAGCAAGTTCTATAAAAGAACAGGGAGAAAATTTCCAGGGCTTCATGGAAATTTAAGGGTGGGGTTGGATAAATCGAAAATCAAGTGTTACAAGTGTAGTAGGCTAGGTCACTTTGCTAGAGAATGTAGGAGTCAAACTACTGGTCCCATAATAACTCACCCTAGCACAAATCCTAGACCACAACAACAAAACACTGTGCACTATACCCAATATGCCCCTGCAGCACATGTTAACACTACTCATTATGCTGCAACCCCTGTGCCGGTGCATTATGTTCAAACCACTGTTCCACAAATTCAGTATGTTCAAGCCCCTGTCCCTTAGGCACAAGTGCAACCTGCTGCACCTCAAACGACTGCTCCAACTGTGACACAACCAGATCAGCAAAGCTTTTTCACACAAGGCTTTGTTGATTGGAGCAGCATGCCTGAGGAGCTTAGTGATGAAAATTTTGCTCTATATGCTTCTAATGATGCTTGTAATGATGAATTTTGTTTGATGGCATTAGAGTCAATACCAGAAGGGGATGAAGCTGAAGGTGAACAGTTAAGGGCTGAAACCGTTGATGAAGTTGCTGAAGCAGTGGTTACTGCAGTTGCTGGTGAACTACTGCTGGAAGAAAATTCAGAAACCCTGATTGAACCACTGACCGACCCTTGGTTCAAAAAAGACAAAAAGGAAGAAGAGCCGAAGAAAGCTGGTGATAAAGAAGAGAGAGCTGATGAAGAAGATAATCATCAATGTGATTGTGCCATGATGGCTGCTGCTAAGGTATCACCTCAAGTTCTTGAAAAACTGTGTTCAGAAAACTGTATTATTGCATTTGCTAACATTAAAGAGGTGAATGAAAACCTTAGAGATAAAATCTTGTCTAATGAGGTCAAATTTGAAAAGTCATTGAAAGAACTGAAAAACAAATTGGCTGAAAAAGATAAAGAGATCAGCAGTTTGAAAGAAGAACAAAGCATAACCAAAACTCAACTCCAAACTACGGTAGAAAAATACCAAGTTTGCAAAAAGGAGTTAGAGTCTACCCAGATCACCTGTGAAAGGTGGGTGGAGTCTTGCAAAGGGTATGAGGTTATGCTTGAGAAACAGCTTAAAAGCAATGTCAAGTTTGGTATAGGTCATAGAAAATATGATGACATTGCAAGCACTGCTGCAATGCAAGCTGTTTCTTCTGAAATCATACCAACCAACAAAAATGGCCAAGAGGTTAAAATAACCGACAAACTTGGTAACAAAATTACTCTGGAAAGATCTGTGGGATCCTCAACTTTTGAGGAAATTGAGAAATACCAATTTAAACCCACATGGTCTGATGAGTATGATATCCTTGAAAATTTCAAACCACTGGATTTCACAACCACTGATGGTGTAAAAGCTCCAAAAGCAAGAGTCATTCCTATCAAAGATATCCCAACAGAGGTTCAAAACTCTGTTGCAAAGGAATCTGAGAAAAGGAAGAAAAGAGAAAAGATCAAAAACTTGTTTTGTGAATTCTGTGAAAAGAAGAATCATCTAACAAAAGATTATTTACATCTAAAAGCATATGATATAAACAAAACAAGCAACATTTCACCTGCTGCCAGCTGCACCATCTGTGGTAAAAATAACCACAAAACTAAGGAATGTGTGTATCTCAAAAACTTTGATGAAAAGAAGAAAGAGTACACTGCAAAAACATCCTTAAGTTCATCCGCATCATCTGTTAAGTTCACCAAGAAACAACCACTGTTCATCCCTGTCCAAACTGCTGTCACAAAACAGCTGAACCAAACATCTGTTCAAAGGGATGTACAGGTGACAGATGCACCTCCAGCCAATCAATTCAGAAAAGGCAAGGAAAAAGCATCACACCAAAGGATTCCACACGTTTATGAGACTTACAAAAAGCCCTCTAAACCAAAAGTGAACAGGCATCCTTTTGGTTATCAACAGATGATAGGTCAAGAGCCCCAACAGTGGTTAGAGAAATACATTCCCAAAAATGTACAAACCCTTGAGCTAACCACTGTCCATGCATCTGCCTCCATCCCAGACACTGTTGAGACCCCATCCAAAGCCCTGTTGGCTTTGGAAACCTTTTTGAACTAATCCTTTACTTCATGTGCAGGGAGCTTCTGCATGCTTAGATAGTCTTTGGTATGTAGATAGTGGAGGCTCCAGGCACATGACCGGATGTAAAGCCCTTCTTCAAGATTTCAAAATTCATGGAGGGGGTGATATATCCTTTGGTAATAATAGTAAGGGAAAGGTTCTGGGGTCTGGTACTGTAAAGTCTGGAAATGTAAAATTTGAAAATGTCAATCTTATTGATAATCTGAAATTCAACCTCCTGAGTGTGTCTCAAATGAGTGATAAAGGGTTTGGATCATTTTTCACAAAGGATTGTTGTAGGATTGTCGGACCAGAAGTGGCAATGTTTATGTTGTTGACATATCAAGAGAGTGTCCCAGAGCTGATGCCTGTCTGTTCTCAGCTGCCTCTAACAAAGAGACAGAGCTATGGCACAAAAGACTGGGACACACAAATCTCAAAACAATCAATGAAATTTCAAAAAATGGCTTAGTAAGAGGCTTACCACAAAAAATGTTTTCATGTCCTGAACATTGTTTTCCTGTTTAAAAGGAAAACAGCACAAGAGCTCTTTTAAGTCCATTGAAGAGTCCAAAACAACCCAGTGTTTGCAGATGCTGCACATGGATTTGTTTGGCCCAGTGCAAGTCACGAGTCTCAAAAAGAAAAGATATTGTTTGGTTATTGTTGATGACTTCTCTAGGTTTACATGGACCTTCTTTTTACACTCCAAAGATGAGACTGCATGTATTTTGCAAGACTTTGTGATACAGGTTGAAAAGCAATTTGACCTTCTAGTAAAAGTCTTCAGGAGTGACACTGGCACGGAATTCAAAAATAAGGAGTTGGATGCCTTCTGTGTGAAGAAAGGGATTGTAAGGCAGTACAGCATTCCTAGAACACCAGAGCAAAATGGAGTTGTTGAAAGAAAGAACAGAACACTGATTGAGGCTGCCAGAACCATGCTTGCAGATTCAGGTTTGCCATTAACGTTTTGGGCAGAAGCAGTAAACACTACTTGCTATGTCCAAAACAGAGTCTTAATCAACTCCAGGCACAAAAAGACTGCTTATGAAATTCTGTATAAAATAAAGCCATTAATCTCATATTTCAAAGTTTTTGGTTGCCCATGCTTCATTTTGAACTTAAAAGATTCTATCTCAAAATTTGCAGCCAAAATCGATATAGGATATCACTTGGGATACTCATCCACTGCTAAGGCCTACAAAGTGTTTAATACACGGACCAAAGCAGTGGAAGAGACCTTGAATAAAGTTCAATGAACTTTCATCATTGAAAATCCCTGCAAATCCTGCAGAATTGTTTGATCTTGAAAAAATCACCTTTGAAAATACTGCTGTCAAGACTAACACTGCAGGTCCATTAGAGGATTCATCACCAGACTATGGATATGAAATCATCATTCCTCAAAAGTCTGCCTCAAAGGGGGGAGCATCAGTTGTTCAAAACAGTTGTCAAAGCTCAACCACTGCTACCTCAACAGTTGTTGACCAAAGTAGCCCCTTAACCACTGCTTCCACCTCATCCAACACTGCTGACAAAAGTCCTCAAACAGTGGATCAAAGTCAGCAGGTGTTCACACCTTTACCTCCAATGCCTACACCTTTTGAAGCCACTGTTGGGTCATCAAAGTCACCAGCAGTGGTTAGGTCAGATGATACACATCTGCAGCCTTCACCACAAAATGCCATCATTCCCTACCAAGGAGAGCTAATCTTCTTGAAATCTCATCCACCAGATCAAATCATTGGCAACATCAATGAAGGGGTGCTCACAAGAAAGCAGTCCCAAAACATTTGTCTTTTTGCTGGATTTCTATCACTCCATCAGCCAGTCAAGTACCAAGAGGCACTGAAAGACAACAGCTGGGTAGAGGCCATGCAAGAAGAGCTCCAACAGTTCAGAAGACAACAAGTATGGGAGCTTGTACCACTGCCAGAGAATGTAAGTCCTATTGGCACAAAGTGGGTCTTCAAAAACAAAACTGATGAAAGGGGCATTGTTGTCAAGAATAAAGCCAGGCTTGTGGTTCAAGGCTACAGACAAGAAGAGGGAATAGATTATGAAGAAACATTTGCTCCTGTTGCAAGACTTGAAGCAATCAGACTCTTTCTGGCCTTTGCTATCAACCACAATATCAAGGTGTACCAAATGGATATAAAATGTGCATTCCTCTATGGTAAAATTAAAGAAGAGGTATATGTCTGTCAACCTCCAGGTTTTGAGGATCCATTTTATCCAGATCATGTCTACAAGCTAAACAAAGCTTTGTATGGCTTGAAACAAGCACCCAGAGCCTGGTATGAAATTCTTTCCACCTTTTTACTTTCCATTGGTTTCACCAGAGGCAGGATTAATAAAACACTGTTTTTAAAATGGAGAGGGAAGGATTTGATGAATGTCCAGATTTATGTGGATGACATCATTTTTGGAAGCACATGTAATAAAATGTGTGAAGAGTTCAGACAACTCATGACAGCTGAGTTTGAAATGAGTGCAATGGGTGAACTCCAGTGCTTTCTTGGTCTCCAAGTAAAGCAGCTGCAAAACGGCACTTTCATCCATCAAGGCAAATATGTAAAAGAACTTTTAGAAAAATCTGATATGGATGATTGTAAGCCATGTAGTACACCCATTGCAACCAACAAATTGATCATGTCTGAAGAAAAGGATGATTTGGTTGGTCAGACCTTATATAGAAGCATGATTGGGTCTTTATTGTACCTAACTGCATCTAGACCAGATATCATGTTTGCAACATGTGTCTGTGCAAGATCCCAATCATCCCCTAGAAAGTCAAACCTTATTGCTGTAAAAAGGATATTCAGATACCTCAAAGGTGCTCCCACACTTGGCATCTGGTATCCAGCTGATGGTAAAATTGAGCTTTCAGGTTTTTTAGATAGTGATTTTGCTGGACGTGATAAAACAAGGAAGTCCACTTCAGGAGGGTGCCAATTCCTAGGCAATTGCTTAGTGTCTTGGCAAAGCAAAAAGCAAGCAGCTGTGTCCACATCCACTGCTGAGGCAGAATACATAGCTGCTGCAAGCTGTACAGCCAACTGCTCTGGCTTCAAAATCAGTTACTGGATTTTGGTATCACTGCCTTGAAGATACCACTCATGTTGGACAGCCAGACAGCAGAAAATATCATCAAAAATCCAGTTTCCCATTCAACCACCAAACATATCGACATCAGACATCACTTTGTGAGGGATTGCTATGAAAAAGGTTTGATTTCTCTGCATCATGTTCCAACTAATGATCAGCTGGCAGATGTGCTAACCAAAGCATTAGACACATCTACCTTTGAAAGCTTGATCTCTAGGATTGGTATGCTCAACATGGAATAACAGGCAAAATCCTGTTTTTCTATGAATAAAAGCATTAAAATGTTTTCAGAAAATCAAAAATCCATCCTTAAAAATAGCTAAAAATGAATTTTTCATTAAAGTCCTAAAAGTCTGCCATAACCACTGATGGGTTCAAAAGTCTGTGCTGCTACAAAAGTCTGTCCACTGCTGAAAGTCATCCCATGTTCTCATTTTTCTTGATAACTACTGATGATCATAATCAGTGTTGCATCCACTGCTGAGCTATCTACTGATAGTGAAAAGCATCCACTGTCCTCCATTTCCATTGTAACTACTGCTTTCACCAGCTGTTTTCACAAAATGTACTGTTCAAAAGTACCGTCCTTCACTTCATCAGGGGATGGCATGCGGACAGTACTTAGTGGTCAGACCTTTTGTAACTGCTGCCACGTCAGCATTCACTCTTTCTCTATAAAACCCCCTTTCAACACCCAAACAGGGTTTCACTGTCGAATTGAATTCTCAAAAATCTCAAAGCAGTTTTCATCACATTTCTTCAAATCACTCCACAATCTCATCTTCGATCCTCATCTTCAAAATGACAAAATCGAAATCATCCTCTTCAAAAGGGGCCTGTCAAAAGGCTACCTCCACCGACATCCCACACAAACCATCTCACAATCTACTGGGTCTTCTCACAAAACCCGGCAATATCGATACATTTGATTCTATCCTCGATATTATCAACCCTTCAAAGTACAAAACTTTGTTGACCGCTGATGCACCAATTTACCTGCAAACTCAGAGAGAGTTTTGGAAAAATACCACCCTTGAAAAACAAGGAAAAGATGTCATAGCCATTAACTCTACTCTACAGAAGAAAGCAGTCTGAATAACACCGCAATCCATATCTGAAGTCTTTCAACTCGATGATCTGCAAGGTAAAGACTCTTTCCCTAAAAACGAGTTAAAAATTGACTTCATTGAGAGAGGGTATGCAGACATAATGATGAAGAGGGATACCTTAGAAAAAGGTTTCTTCCCTTCTGCAACCAGATTTTTATTTCATACCCTTCTCATGTGTGTTTCAAACAAAACCACTTCTTTTAATGAAATACCAATGAAAATTCAAAACTTGGGGTATGCTATTTTACAAGAAGAAAATCTTAACTACTCCAAGGCAATTTTCAATGATTTGGTTAAAAATGTTGAAACAAAGTCATTCTTACTGTTCCCAAGATTTTTAAGTTATTATTTTGAGAAAAAGTTCAGTAAGGATGATATTGCGGTAATAAACCAAGGTGACTCTTTTCAAATGAACAGCTTAACTGCTGAAACATTTTCAAGAATGTCAACACCTTGTAAAACACGAGCAGAGGTGCCTGAGCAGATTTTAGCAGCAAACACTGCTCCTCAGGTATCTGCTGCTGAGCCCACTGCTCAAGGTGATCAAGGCAGCCAAACAACTGTCTTGAAACCCACACCTAAAAACACCAAAAAACCACAGAAAAAGAAAAATCAAAAACCCCCCAAACCTATCAAAAAGGCAACTCTGGAGGATGAGATACCAGAGCAACTGCCTGTGGTTGCACAAAAATCACAACAAACCACTGCTGCTACTTCCTCACAGCAGTTGGTAGAAATATCTCAACCTATACCCGAAACTCCTCCTGTATCTTCACAAAAAGAACAGGTTGTACACACACAGGGTCACCACATCATGAGGCTCTGGAAGCACTCGTTTCCATCCTCCACAGCCCAATACCCGGGGCAATTCCGCTTTCTAAACCTACTTTCACATCCCCAATTCCACCAAACACCAAACTGCTGTTGGATGCAATTGATTTGAACCTAGCACAAACCAGTCCTTCTCAATCACCTGTTCATGAGAAAATACCTCAACAAGAGACTGGGCTTGATGTATCAATCTTTGCTAACCCACCAACACAACCTGAGGAGGTTACACCCCTTGAGTTACATGTAACTCTTGGTGGTATTCCAAGTGAAGCAGCCACTACAAGTGTTGAACCTACAGGTTTACACTTGGACAGTGGTTACATCCATAAGACTTCCTTGGAGGCAATTCCTTCTATAACACCTCTGTTATCTGCCAGTGAGTTTGTACTAACCACTGGTAACATCAAAAGATTATCAAGTGTTGAAGGAAGAAGACCCCAGTACCAAGAAAAAGGGGCATCAGTTGTTGATGTTTGGAGTTCACTCCCTACTTCAACTTCTGATAAAACCACTGCTAGTGGGAAATCAGATGATCCCATTAACTTGGGTGATGGTTTAAAGTACCAAGAATTGACGGAACGTGTTGAAAAATTGGATACATCTGTTGCAGAAATTAAAGAAATGCTGCAACAGTTGTTAACAATTCAAAAGGTACCATCCACTGCTGTTCCATCTCAAACACTTGTTCCACCACCAGCAGATGTTACAAATGAGCTCTAGAACCTCTTTCAACCTTTTCTCCATCAACAATTTCAGTTGGCCGAGCAACAACATGCCAAACATGTTCAAGAGCTCAAAAAGGCAATGGAGTCTAGGTTCCGGGATACAAACGATGACATCAAGGCTCTTAAGGCCCATTTGCTGAAAACCACTGGCACTGCTCCTCCAAATGTACTTTATATTGATGACCTCCTTGCAGATAATGCCAAAAAGGGGGAGAAAATCAAGGAGTGGACAAAGAAAGGGATTGAAAATGGGCTATATCTTGATACAGTAACAGGTGCAATGCTCAGAGATATTCCTTTGCCAGATGGTAGTAAAAAGGTTGATGTTACCCAGAATGCACTTGATGATGCTGTCATAAGTGTAAAAAGGGATAGAGCGGCAAAGGCCTTGTCAAGGTGGAATGAGGAGAAGAAAGCTTTCATGAAGCTGAATACGCAGGGTTGTTCTGGTGAAAAGGATGATCAAAATCCGATTCCAAAAAGAAATCTTACTAGAAAAGTAAGGAAACCCAAATTCACACCATCCAGCCTTCAAAAGCACACTCCAAAATCACTGTCCAAAAGCCACCAACATCAAACCTCCACCCAAACAGTTGTACAACAACTGCTTCCACTCAAACACACACCACTTCAACACACACCATCACCACTGCCTTACCACCACCATCTGTTCCTGCCCTAAAGCAGAAGACAGCAGATGACAAAACATCTGCTGTAATGACAACAGTGGTTGAAACACCAGTTGTTTCAACAGTTGTTAGTCAACCACAAACCACTGATCCACCCAAAACATCATCTGACTTCCCTAAACCAAAAAGAAAAAGGGTTGTCATATCAGATGATGATTCTCCATCACCACCACCAAAAGCTTCGAAATCCCAAGCACTTATCACAGTTTCACAACCCATTCCTCTCTCTTCAGCTCAACTGTACAAACCCTTACCTCCTGCAGGTGTTCAATTTCCTCTTGAACTTGTAACAGTCAGAGAAGAAATTAAGTCCTTCTACTATGAGGATGACCCTGCCAAAAGGAGCTTGCCATCGATTGAAGGATATCCCAGGCCAACTAATATTGAAGAATACTTGAAAATCAAGGCCAAGCAAGCAGAGGATATCTCAATCAAAAACAAACAAGGGAAATCTGATAGAGAGTATCAACAAAACTATCAGTTTCTGCTTACACAGGTCAAAGCTTTGGAACAGTTTGCAAAGAATGTATGTCAGCAAATCTCATAAAAGGTAGATGAGTCCTTGAGAAAAGACTACATTGAAAACATCATGACCTACAAGACATACAAGGGGGAGAAGCACATGTCCAGAAACTGGACTATTCCTGAGCTTGAAAAGGAAGTAGCCAGGATTCATGAAATGATCAAGAATAAAGTCAAACAGACTCCCCCAGAAAAATTTAAAAGGGTTGAAGCTGATAAGGCCTTGGAGCTGAAGAGAATGAAAGAGGAGCTGATAATTGCTGAATATGGGTCAAAGAACTCTGTGTCTAAGTGGGGAGAAGCGAGGGTCAGGGCCACCTACAAGAGTTTGGAAGAGCTAAGGAAGAAAGATCCAAAAGCTCCACAAAAGCCTGACTACTCCAAAGCAGAGGTTTCGAAAGGATCATCAAAGCCACATCTCAAAAGAACCACTGCTCCTGCTGGTACTGCCATCTACAAAAGAAGGAGACAAAGCCAGTTAGGTTCTGAAACAGTTCAAGAGATTCTTACTGGAAATGCCATTGTGAAAACGGGCACGGTGCTAATGTTGAAAGAAGAATTTGAACTGGAAAAATCTGCACATACTGCTCAGCCAGTTATGAATAGGCCAGCCTCACCAAACTCCTCAACAAATAAAAATCTCCCAAGAAACCCATCTCGCCTAAAAATACAAGAGTGGAAAACTGACAAACAGAACCACGTATTGACTATGGTCAGGGCAGATGGCGAAGTGAAGAAATTTACAAGGGAACAAGCTCTTGGCCTGAGACTTGAAGATTTGCAGGATCTCCTTGATCTTCCACTTAGCAGGGATGAAGATGATACAAATGTCTTAACCTTCGAACTATAATTCAAAGGGCAAATAAGGGAACTGTTGTTGAGGCAATAAAAATCTACAATAATGGAGAGTTTTGGCATTATCTGTTCCGGGGGGAGATTGTTGGGATTGAACCCTACCAAAGGAACAGATAATAAAAGCCAAAACTGGATCACAGCAGTAGATTCAAAATAAGCAGATGTCTGGTTGCAAGTCTCCCCCCTTAAAAGTGGTTTCAACATCTGCTGACCTCCTATCTGCTGATCATGCAATCTGCTGACCTATAACTGCTGACCAAGACAATGTCTGATAGAAGAACTAAAGCTCTGCTGCTCAATCTACTGCCTTGGTTCAAGCTCTACTGATCATGACAAGTACTGCTGGGTTCACAGCAGTGGAAGGATGCAGCAGCAGTTTATGTTTAGTTTATGCATTGAAATGTAATATCAGTAGTTAGCATAGCAGTGTTTGTATAGATCAGAGGTTAGAGTTTGTTAGGAGGTTAGATGTCACTTTCATGGTGACGTCAGCTTTGATGCTCAGTGGTTTGCAAGTGGCTATAAATAGAACAGTACTCTGTACTGTTCTGTTTAGCTCATTCACCATCTTCTTTCTGCACGAACAAACACTGAGCTCAGGCTGAGGGGGAGTTTGCATATCATACACACATTGTAATCAGAGTTTAAAAATACATTTAATCATTTGATTCAGTGTTAGAAAATGTATGATTGATAGCATTTCTTCTGTTTGATTGTGAAAAGTTTGGTTCCATTAAATTCCGCTGCACTACTCTTTCATTTGTTCATCTAAATTCAAACACAAATCACAATCAATCCAAACTCAGATCCTAACAACAGCGGTTGAAACGCCAATTGTTTCAACAGCTGTTAGTCAACCATCAACCACTGCTCTCACTATTCCTACATCACAAACAAAATCCCTTTCATCTACAAAGCTTTACACCAGAAAAAGAAAAATTACTCCGGCAAATGAGGACAAATATGATCCAAATGCTGCAAAATATCGGATGGAACTGGAAGCTGTGAAAAATGAGATGAGACAAACTGAAGATGATCCTTCAAACAGAAGATTCCCTTCACTCATAGGCTTCATAGTCCCAGAAGATATATATGAATATCTTGAGCTCAAAGCAAGGCAGACTAAGATAAGAGCCAAGATTGAATGTGAAGGTCAAAGTGATGAAGCCATCTCTGAAAAACTGGAATTCTTGCTCACAAAAGTTAAGCAGATGGAAGATTTTGCACAAGAATTAAGCAAAGAAAAAGATGATCAACGAAATAAATTAAGAAAAGAATACCTTGCTTATATTATGAAAGAAAAATTCTATCCTGCTGAAGAAAAACAGTTTGAAGAATGGCCAATAGTTTCTTTAAAGCATGAGGCAGATAGGATTGATAGAATCAAAAACGATCCTAGAAAGAAGAAAACTGCTCCAAATTGGAGTAAATACAAAAAGCTCATAGCTGACCTAACATCTGAGTACAAGAGAAAGAAACAGGAGCTGGTGGATGCAAAGGTGGACACTGCCACTGCCATAGCAAAATGGTCAAAGCAGCATACTGATGAAGCTTATGACAGGCTTAAGAAAAGAAGGATAACAGTCTCAGACACTTCAAAGAAGCCTGACTACAAAAAGCTTGAACAACAGATTGAAAATCTCAAAACACTGCTCACATCAGCTGATAATCCTATTCTTGTGTCAAACCAAGAAGAAGGAAAACAGTTGTCTAGTGAAGAAGTAAAGGAAAAGGAAGCAGAGTACTTCACAGAAACCATAAAGAAAATGGGTCTAAAAGAAGAGAGCTCAGTAAGACTTCAAAACCTTTTCAAAAAGGTATTAACCAAGCCTGCATCACCAAACACTTCAGAAGTATCAGACATTGAGCCAGATCAACAAAAGAGACAAGAGCAAATTGAAAAGGAAACTGCAGAAGACGTAGCTGCAGCAAATGATGTCATTGAGAAGGCCCTCAAACAAATGTCTGATAGCTTACTGACGGGTGGTCCTTTGGACAACCCTTAAGTATGTTAAAACATGAAATAATCCTCCATTTAGCTGTGTAATTATCTTGGATTAGATAACTACGATGCTTATGTTTCAGGTGCGAATTAGGAGATAAGAGATGGATAAAAGGCAGTTCATGAATGTTTTGGTGGAAAACGGGTCGAGAGAAGAAGACAAGACAAAACAAAGGAGACAAGACTGCTGAGTACCGTAAATTACGGTCCTACCGTAATTTACGGTAGACATGATTTTTGTTGATTTTTGCACCGTAAACCAGGCTTGATTCACCGTAACAATCTGATGGCCACCGTAAATTACGGTGGAGCCGTAATTTACGGTGGTGCCTGAACGTGAAATGTGTAACTGCCACAATATACTCGTTTTTGGGTGTCTTTTGGGATTATTCTCATCATTGACGGTTCTTGGGCACTTTGGGGGCGATTTTGGAGTACTTGCTTGCTTTGTGAACATTTCTAAACATTCGGTTTGTGTTTTTAATTCGTATGAACATTAGATTGATGTTGATGATGATTCACCGAGCCATGTCCGGCTAAACTCTTCGGTGATCATCCTAGGTGAATGTTTCTAAGACTTTTGTGTGTTAATTTCTGCATTTCTAGAATGATATTTTGCGTTGCTTGAATGTCATGGTGTATGTTTGATTGTTTGTAGTGCGTTAATCTATATCACAATTTCTAGTCTTGATCGTACGTTCTTGGTGCCGTTGGCAACCGAGATATCACGGGAAGGGTTAGGGTTGGTTATTGGTTAATAGGTCATCGGGAAACAACCTCGCATTATCTAATCCGAGTACTTTGTTCCCTTTTATCACTTCAATCACACATACACGAGTTATGTCTATGTAACTCTTTCTAGTGAAATTGCACACAATTGTTTAAAGAAACTGAAACCTAGGGTGATCATTGTTCTCTCCTAATTGTTTACAACCAACTTTGATTTGAGTTAGTTCTTAATCTAGTTTTCCAAAACAACAATCCACAATCTTGAATTTTAATTTTCTGCAATTTAGTTTAATTTTAGTATAAATACAAAGCTACACAATCAACACATTTTCCACATACTCCCTGAGTTCGATACCCTACTACCACTAACTACAGTTGTTTAGGGATTAAATTTGCGTGACCCACGACATCATGTCAAATTTTGGCGCCGTTGCCGGGGAGTAGTGCGCAATGTGTGTTAGTTTAATAGTTTTGTTTGTTATTTTCGGGTTTACGCTGGTTGTGTTTAGTGTGCAGGTACTTCAGGTGTATGCATACTAGAGGCTCTCACAAGTCATCACCGCTATCGTTTGATCCGGAAATTGAAAGAACGCTATGACAAAACCGAGTTTTAGTGCGAGAAAACAAAATCATTGGTTCACCCACTTCACCCGTTACACCGAGAAACATCATGGCTGATTCTCAGATACCACCTACAACCAGTCAAACAACCTCATCCTTTATACCTACCTCCACCCAACCATCACCAAACACTACATTACCTAATACCACCGCTGGATTTACACCAACCAATTCCACTCAACCAATCACCACTCAAAATGAGCCTACCATCACTTACGATCCATCCACCACAATCCCACCATTATCTCACTTCTTTCCCCCAACTACGGGTCAATCATCATCTACCTTCACAATTGCACCCAATTCAACTATTGTGCATACTACCCCATCCTTTAGACCACAACAATCGGGTTTTCAGTATTCAAACATTCCATTTGGGCAAACCTCGGGAATGCAAGGGGGTGATTATGATGAGGGATTTGAAGACTTTGAGGGGTATGAAGATGATGGGTATGGTTATGGAGATTATGGTGATCAAGGGGATTTTGGGTATGTTCAGAATCAATCTCAAGGGATGGCGAGTGTTGGTGGAATGCAACATCAACAACTTATACCACAACATATTCGGCCAAGACCACAAGGGCCACCAATGCCACAACCGATTCCATTGCAACAGGTCCGGCCACAACATGTACACCAACAACCATTTCAAAGACCGCCTCAGCGCCCACCGATGCGGCCACAACAGTTTCAACAACCGATCGCACCACAAGGGCAAGTACCAAGACCGAATGGGCTGATTATTCCGAGAGGTAGGTATGGTGTGCCACGAAGACATCTTAGAGAAAATGTGAGGGGCATTGAAGCACATTTTCGGCCGGTAATTACACAAAACCCTTCACCGGTAGTCATTCCTCATAATGACCAAGGGCGCACATTCGAAGTAAGAACCAACTCGCTACAAAGTTTACCAAAATATAAGGGGTTGGCAAATGAAGAACCTTATTTCCATTTGGAGGCTTATGACTCTATATGCAATACTCTTGGGAGTCAAGGGTTTTCAGCTGACGACATCAAATTAGTGTTGTTTCAATTTTCGTTGGAAGAGAAAGCTAAGAAATGGTTCTATACATTACCTTCAGCATCAATTTATACATGGGGGGAGATGCAACAAACCTTTTTGGATGAATTCTATACCGCCCAAAAGACTAATGATGCGTGGAAGGGGTTGAGAAGCTTTCAACAACAACACGGTGAGATGTTCCATGAGGCGTTTGAGCGTTTTAACATGATGATTAAAAACTGCCCTCATCATGGGATTGAGTTATGGGAGTTAATGAACGCTTTTCATGAGGGGTTAAGTGCCGAAGATGCACGGGATTTAATGTCTATCACCGGAGGGACATTTGGAACGAATTATGAGAATGAAGATTGGGAGTTTTTGGAGAGTATGGCAACTACATCAAAAAGGAAAGCCCAAGCTTCGAGGAGAGCCCGACCGACAACTAACCGACCACAAGTGCATGCCATAGATGAAGGTAATGTTCAAACTACTAATCAAATTTATGATGTGTGTGCTTTGTGTAATGAAATAGGTCACACGGCCGAAAATTGCCAAGGAATGTTGGAAGGGAAATATGAGGAAGTTCATGCGGTCCAAGGTCAAGGCCAAGGAGGAGGTGGTAGGAACTACAATAACATGAATTCTAATACCTACCACCCCGGGTTGAGGAATCACCCGAACTTTAGATATGGGAACCCATCAAATCAAGCGAACCCAAATTTTCAAGGTAGCCAAGGTAATTTTGGTTCACGGCCATCTTATAATAACCAAGGTGGGTACCGGGGCGGAAATAACCAAGGGTATCAAAAACAATACCAAACGGGTCAAGATCAACGGGATCTTCGGGTGGAAATGAGGTGATGGAGATGCTTAAAAGCATGCAATTGGAAATGCAAAAGCGGAATCAACTTGATGAAGTGCGGATGCAAAAAGATGAGGTTCGCGATAAAAGCATCCATTCACTAACAACCCAAATGGGTCAATTAGCGACCGAGGTGGCGGAATTGAAGAAAGGTAAGGGTCAACTTCCAAGCGACACAAAGGTAAACCCTTCACATGGTTCGTCACGAGGTAATGTTAATATTAACCATGTTAGTGTGTTAAGAAGTGGGAAAGAGTTTAAGGCCAATTTGTCACCCGAATTGGTCGAGGGGGTGGTTGAGGACATCACGGGAATGGAAAGTGATGATGAACTTGCACCGGTTAAACCAAAAGAAACAACTAGTAAAAAACCAGGGTTGGGTGAAAGTGAAAAAAGTAAAAATGAAAAGAATGAAAAAACAGAGGGTGAACCGAGTCAAGTTCCATTCCCATCGGCTTTACTTGACCCGGGAAAGAAAAATTTTATTGTGTCAAGGGGTCCTCAAAAAGAGGAAATGTGGGATATGTTCAAACAAGTTAAAATAAATATCCCACTTCTTGATGCAATAAAACAAGTTCCCGCTTATGCAAAATTTTTAAAAGAATTATGCACACAAAAGAGGCAAAACAAGAAAAAAGTGCCTAAGCGGGTAGATTTGACCGGCCAAGTGAGTGCGGTGTTGAATGGGGAGCTTCCTCCTAAGCTCCAAGATCCAGGCACGCCATTGATTAATGTACAAGTTGGTAATTTTCAAATGGCTAAGGCGTTGCTAGATCTTGGAGCCGGAGTTAGCATTTTACCGGGGGGATTATACGACCAATATGACTTTGGTCCATTAGCACGGGTGGAGACGACGGTTGTTTTGGCCGATTTGTCTCATAAGTTGCCCCGGGGTATGGTTCAAAATGTTATTGTTAAAATTGATGAGTTTTACTACCCGGTGGACTTTTTGGTTTTGGACTACTCATCGGCGGACCCTAAACAACAACAGAACATAATTTTGGGTCGGCCATTTTTAAGCACCGCACATGCTATTATCGATTGTAGATTTGGTACGGTTGATATGGCATTCGGAAATCGAAAAATGCGTTTGAATGTTTTTACTAACAATTCTAATGCTAACGGTGTTGATGAGTGTTTTATGGCAGACATAGTAGATGGATGCAACCCGCATGAGTATGAGGAGGATGGTTTGGATATTTGCCTGTGTGACTTTTCTGAACAGGTACATGCTTATGCACTACGGGTTGAAGAGGAAGCACAAGATGTGATGGCGCTGAAAGAAGGTAGACCACCATGGACCCATCAATTCGAGGGTCTACCGGTGGAAATCGATTCGGGTACAAAACCATCGTTGGAGGAACCACCAAAGTTAGAGCTCAAGGACTTGCCGGGCCACTTGAAGTATGTATTTTTAGGGGATAATGACACTTTGCCGGTCATTATTGCCTCTAATTTGGAAGTGGCACAAGAGCAAGCCTTGATGGAGGTGTTAAAAGCGAACAAGGGTGCTATTGGATGGACGATTGCCGATCTTAAAGGAATTAGTCCATCTATCGTCATGCACAAAATTATCACAACCGAAGATGCCAAACCGACACGAGAAGCTCAAAGGCGGTTGAACCCGAACCTAAGGGAGGTAGTAAAAAAGGAGGTAATTAAATGGTTGGATGCGGGAATTATCTATCCGATTTCGGATAGTGCTTGGGTGAGTCCCACCCAAGTTGTGCCTAAGAAGGCCGGCATTCAAGTAGTCAAGGACGACAGTGGTGAACAAATTGCCACCCGACCGGTTACCGGATGGCGGGTGTGTATTGACTACCGAAAACTGAATGCCGCCACTTCTAAGGACCATTTCCCGCTACCTTTTATTGACCAAATTATTGAAAAATTGTCGGGTCAAAAATATTATTGCTTCTTAGATGGGTATTCGGGTTATAATCAAATTGCCATACACCCGGATGACCAACACAAGACCACCTTCACATGCCCATACGGCACTTTTGCCTTTAGGCGAATGCCGTTTGGGTTGTGTAATGCTCCGGCAACTTTTCAACGATGTATGATGAGTATTTTCTCGGACATGGTTGGAGAGTCGCTCGAAGTGTTCATGGATGATTTTTCCATTTTTGGCACTACTTTTGATGCTTGTCTCAACGAATTGCAAAAGGTTTTAAAAAGGTGCGTTGAGAAAAATTTGGTGCTAAGTTGGGAGAAAAGTCACTTCATGGTGCAAGAGGGCATTGTGTTGGGACACGTGATTTCGGAAAGGGGGATGGAGGTGGATAAGGCAAAGATACGGGTAATTTCATCGTTGCCACCTCCTAAAAATGTTAAGGGTGTACGGTCATTCTTGGGACACGCGGGTTTTTATCGACGTTTCATTAAGGGTTTTAGTGTTATCACCAAACCCTTATGCAATTTGTTATTAAAAGATGTCCCGTTTGACTTTACTAATGAATGTATGCAAGCGTTTACTGTTTTGAAGGAACATTTGGTCAAGGCGCCTATCTTGCAACCACCTGATTGGTCAAAGCCGTTCGAGATAATGTGTGATGCCAGCGATACCACTATTGGTGCAGTTTTGGGTCAACGGGTTGACAAGAAGCCGGTGGTTATCTACTATGCAAGCAAAACTTTATCCGAAGCGCAACTTAACTACACCACAACCGAGAAGGAATTACTAGCGGTGGTGTACGCTTTGGATAAGTTTCGCTCGTATATTTGGGGAAGCAAGGTAGTAGTTTATTCCGATCATAGTGCGGTTCGGTATTTAATGGAGAAAAAGGATGCGAAGCCGCGTTTGATTCGGTGGGTTTTATTGTTGCAAGAATTTGATCTAGAGATCCGAGACAAGAAAGGAAGCGAGAATGTAGTCGCGGATCATTTGTCTAGGATTCCGGTAGAGGGGACCGATGATGTAAGTGAAATCAATGAAAGTTTCCCCGACGAGCAACTGTTAGCCGTGTCCACTTTTGTTGCCCCGTGGTACGCTCACTATGTTAACTACTTAGCCACGGGTGCCATTCCGACCCATTGGACCAAAAAGCGTCGTCAACAATTCATGGTCCAAGTGAGGCAATATATTTGGGATGAGCCGGATCTCTTCAAGATCGGACCGGATCAAGTTATTCGGAGGTGTGTGCCCGAGACGGAAGTGTTGGAAATTTTAACGCACGCCCATTCGTCCGCTTGCGGGGGTCATTTTAGTGGACATAAAACAGGTTATCGGGTACTATCTTGTGGGTTTTATTGGCCCACTATTTTCAAGGATGCAATTGAGTTCGCCCGGAATTGTGTAAACTGCCAAAAGATGGGTAGCATATCGAAGAGGGATGAGATGCCACTACAACCAATCTTGGTTGTAGAGATATTTGATGTATGGGGAATAGATTTTATGGGTCCGTTTCCAAATTCGAATGGCTTCCTTTATATTCTTGTGGCGGTAGATTATGTCTCGAAGTGGATTGAGGCTATTGCAACGCGCACAAACGACCATTCGGTTGTTTGTAAATTTGTTCAATCCAACATCTTCTCGCGCTTCGGAATTCCGCGGGTCATTATAAGCGATGGTGGTTCACATTTCAAAAACTTTAACTTCGGAAAATTGTTGAAGAGGTATAGCGTGAATCATCGAGTCGCAACACCTTACCATCCGCAAACGAGTGGACAAGTCGAAGTGTCCAATCGGCAAATCAAGGAGATCCTCATGAAAACGGTAAGAACAGACCGAAAGGATTGGTCGAGCAAGTTGGATGATGCTTTGTGGGCGTACCGTACGGCCTACAAGACTCCGATTGGCACAACACCTTACCGGATGGTGTATGGTAAGGGTTGTCATTTACCTATGGAGTTGGCGCATCGGGCGCATTGGGCGATCAAGACAGTTAATGCGGATTACGACGAGGCGGGTAAGTTGCGGAAATTACAATTGAGCGAGATAGAAGAAATTCGAGATGAGGCGTACGAATGCGCATCGGCTTATAAGGATAAGCTAAAGAAAGTACATGATGCGAAGTTACGCAAGAAAACGTTCGAAGTGGGTCAGAAGGTTTGGTTGTACAACTCACGGTTGAAAATGTTTGCGGGCAAGCTTAAAAGTAAATGGATGGGTCCGTATGTTATTCGACGAGTTGGGCAATTTGGTGATGTGGACATCCAAGATGAGCAAACGTTGAAACAACAAACGGTGAACGGTCACCGCTTGAAGCCGTACTTGGAAGGAAATGACATCAATAACTTGGAGCTTGACAAAGCGGGCTACATCCTACGCCCGGTTGAGGAGGAACAATCTTAAGAGGCCCAGGTTTGGTGGTAGTGTACATAGTAGTTTCATGTTGTTTTGTTTTGTATTTTTGCACAATTGCCATAGCTTTTCGAAGTCCGTGTTCGAAACAAGTGTGGGGAAATTCGGGTCGCGAATTGCTCTTACATCGTGTTGAGGACAACACGGGATTTTTGAGGGGGTAGGGTGATTTTTTCCAAGTTTTTGAAATAATTAAAAAACATAAAAAAATCGAAAAAATTTAAAAAAAAATCTAAAAAATTTGGTCACATAAATTCCAAGTTTTATCAAAAGAATGGATGCCCAGTGTCCACCGTAAATTACGGTGGAGCCGTAATTTACGGTGGGAGTTAAAATTTTTTTGGGATTTATGGTGTAAACCTCCTGTTTTACGGTGAAAATTGAAGATTGGAGTTTACCGTAAATTACGGTAATGCCGTAACTTACGGTGGTGAAAAAATTGGTTGGGGTTTACGGTGAATCAAGCCTGAATTACGGTGCACATTTGACATCCAGGTCTCACCGTAATTTACGGTGAGACCGTAAATTACGGTACGCGATGAATCTGTCTCCGTCGGCTGGGATTCTGCATATACATAAAAAAAAAAAAAAAAAAACGAAAACAAACAGGATTTCACGTGTATTAACCCTAGCCACTTATTCATTCCTCACTTTTCACCAACTTCTTCTTCTCTAAGACCCACATCCTCCTTCTTCTTCTTCCACCTTCTTTTCTTCATAAAACCTTCAATCCTTGCCCAAATCAAGTGAGGTTTTGGTCTCAATCGACTAATTTTTCCCAAGCTTCGTGATTGTGAGGAGGAATTCCAGAGAAAACGCGGTTTTGGGGTCGAAGTTTGAAACCCTAGGTTGAGATAATTTGGGGGTTTTTGGGATTTTTAGTTTCACAAGCATCCTCTCATCTTGAAACAAGGTATGAACACTTATTTTACTATATTATGGAGATGCATTGTGAAAAACAAGGTGATTTAGGTTATATGTTCTTGCCCACTTGCTTGTTGCTAGGATATGAGTATGGAATTGTTATTGAACATGGTTGATGGTTGTAGATGTAGGAATTATGGTTAAAGTAGTGAACTTTTGGGATGTTCTACATTGTAGAGACACCATGCCCAATTTTTGAAAAATCCTTGATACATTTTGGGTTCACTAACATCTACAACCATGGCAACAAGCAAGTGTGGGGATGATTTGTGAAGAGAATGTTAATTTTTGTGTTGTTTTGTTGTTTCTTCATGTGTGTAGGAAATGGCAAAGACAAAGGAAAAGCCGGGGTCAAGTTCATCCTCATCAAGAGGCAAGGGCAAGGAAAAGGAGCAGCCATCGAAGAAGAGGCAATATCTGGGTAGGGTAAGCGAAAGCGAGGAAGAAGAAGAGATGCAGTTAGACCCAAGTGATAAACCGGTGTGGAATTCGGGGTCGTTGGATGATCAACCCGAAATCTGGCAACCAACCCTGTATAACGACTGCATGAACAAGTTAAAGAATAAAGCAGCCGCATTCATCTGTGAAAGAGAGGTTGATGAGCCTCAGTTGGGCCAGTTCGGGGTGTATGACAAGTTCCGTGCTTTGGGTTGGGAAGGAGCACTCAAGTGTTGGGATAAGGATAAGAGCAATTTGTTTTTGACTGAGATTCAGGAGTGGATGGCAACGCTTAAATGTCACAACTTCCACAGGCCATCACAAATGAAGTTGGTTGGGATGGTACATGGGGTACCAGTTGAAATGTCATTCGATACGTTGAAGAAGTTGGGAAAATATGATAGCCTTCCAACTAGGGAGTACATGATTCCCACGCTTGATGATTTATTGCTCAAACCCGAGAAGCACGTGACATGGAACAGTATGTTGGCGGATTTGTTTTTGCCCGGTAGGTATGGTGGCGTGTTATACCGAAAAAATCTGAAGATAGAAGCCAAGCTCTTGCATACGATCTGTTTACTTAATGTCATCCCAAGGAGAGGGGATAAAGAGCAGGTGAGGTTTCCAGAGATACCTGTTCTGTATTCATTGATGCATGGCTCCCCACGCTTTCCAATTCGCTACCTGATTATGCACCATTTGTGGATATGCCGGAACAAATACGGGAGAGACATTGTCCCGTACTGTCGCATCATAACGGGCTTAATGAAACAGCAGAAGGCACTCACATCTGAAGACCGCGGTTTAACGAAAAGGCACTTGCCTTTTACTTTGGATAGGTTGGGAAACGTTTGGACATACACTTCGTCTGAACGTTATCACAAGCTGAAATCGGAGGGTCAACGGTGGAGGGCGTTGAAATTAGGTGCAAGGGAGTTGTTACCGGGAGAACCGGATGAACCTGAAAGCGATGAAGAGTTAATTCCGAGTGGGGATGATGATTACGCAGACGAGCCAACGGGTGGTGCAAATGTTGGTTTTGGGGCTTTCCATGGTGGTCATGGTGGCACATTTTACGACTATGCGCAGCAACCATATGAGCCGGGGTGGGCTTATAGTGGTTCAATGCAGGAGGTGATCGAGAGCCAACGCCCGCCGGCGGCCATCTTTGATACTTGGTCGGGTTCGGAGAGGTCGTTATTTGATCAAGGCACGCGGAATAGCGCTAGTATTGAGCGGGCGCTTAAACATAGCTTCGACCGCAATGAATTATGGCACCGGACCCACGCATATTCGTAGGAGGTGGAAATGAATAACCGATATCACGATGATCAGATGAGGCGGATGCATGCGGATTGGCATGCCGGAAGGCCGGTGGTTGAGGATCCACAACATGTGGATTATGCCTCATTGCCACCGTATGATGGCAGCGTTTCGTATCCGACTCCACAACTCCACCATTCTCAGTGGCTTGATCCAAGACGGCAAGAGGGACCACAACAACAAGAGGGAAGCAGTAGCGGCTCGTTCGGGTTTGGAGAATGGAACGATATGATGTCGTCCATTTTTGGGCCCCCAGGACCGCGTTATTATTGATCAGGTGGTATTCTCTCTCTTGTATAGTTTGTATATATTTGTTGGTTTATATTGATTATGGTGGGAGGATGGGTGGTGATTGATCATATGATTGATTGTTGGGTTTGGTTGGTTGGTGGTGTTGTGTTTAAAATGAAAAACATAAAAAAATATAAAATGAAAAAAATACAAAAAAAAGAAATTTGGGGTTTGAGATGAGAAGCTTCTTGTGGATGTTGATTGAAGTAGTGATCAAAACCTCCTAAGCCATACATTGGGGACAATGTATCCCAAGTGTGGGGATGGGGGGAATTTTTTGAAGATTTTTGAAAAAATTTTAAGCCGAGCAAAACAATGTGAAATCTTGTCGCCCCAATTTATCCCCAAGTCAATACACCGGCAACCCTTATTACCCTTTTCATTCTTGGTAAGAGTTGTAGCCACACGTGTATATAAATAATCTTTGATGAGAGTGGCTACGGGTGGGGGTGCGTTAGAACTTGTGCTTGAATGCAATTTGAATCTTTGTTAGACATGAATGTAGTAAGGATAAGGGCATTAGGTAGCCTCGTCGGTTGTGTGAGTGAGTGTGGGATTTGGGGGGTTGGACCTCATAAGTTATATATATGAGCATGGTAGTGAGAGGGGCGGGGGTTTGGTCATTTAGTTGCCCAATTTTGTGCCTAAAGCCTATCATTTGTTTCCCCTAGCTACTTACTTGAAAATGTACCCAAATTTGACCCGGTCTTATAGCATTAGTGATATAATTAGTAGTTTATGAATTTGAAATAGTCATGGTTAGTGTATTATCGTATTGTGTGATTGAAAAAAAAAAATGAAAAGAAAAAAAAAATGAAGAAAAAAAAAAAAAAAAGAAGGTTTCATTGTCTTGTATATAGTAGTATGCATTGTTAGTTGTTTTTGGTAGTTGTAATAAAAAGACCGGGTCGAATTTTCGCTACTCATATATATTCCATTTCCTACCCATACACCTAGCCACATTACAACCTTTAAGCCCCTTTTGATTTGCATTCATGTTTGACCCGTTATAGGAGGATAGTTGATTCAGGTACAAGCTTATGATTGCGCAACCACCCGTTTGCCTAGTGTGTGTCTAGCTTATCTTTGCTAGTTTCCACTTGTAGCCGAGAGGAGAGAAATTGTGAGGGGTGTATTGCTTGGGGCATTAAAAAGGGGGTTGGTAAAGAAATTGCATGATTTGTTTGGCTGATTTGATCACTTGTTTCGAAACTATGTTGATGAGTTGCTTGGGACAAGCAACGGTTAAGTGTGGGGATGTGACGGGTGGTCCTTTGGACAACCCTTAAGTATGTTAAAACATGAAATAATCCTCCATTTAGCTGTGTAATTATCTTGGATTAGATAACTACGATGCTTATGTTTCAGGTGCGAATTAGGAGATAAGAGATGGATAAAAGGCAGTTCATGAATGTTTTGGTGGAAAACGGGTCGAGAGAAGAAGACAAGACAAAACAAAGGAGACAAGACAGCTGAGTACCGTAAATTACGGTCCTACCGTAATTTACGGTAGACATGATTTTTGTTGATTTTTGCACCGTAAACCAGGCTTGATTCACCGTAACAATCTGATGGCCACCGTAAATTACGGTGGAGCCGTAATTTACGGTGGTGCCTGAACGTGAAATGTGTAACTGCCACAATATACTCGTTTTTTGGGTGTCTTTTGGGATTATTCTCATCATTGACGGTTCTTGGGCACTTTGGGGGCGATTTTGGAGTACTTGCTTGCTTTGTGAACATTTCTAAACATTCGGTTTGTGTTTTTAATTCGTATGAACATTAGATTGATGTTGATGATGATTCACCGAGCCATGTCCGGCTAAACTCTTCGGTGATCATCCTAGGTGAATGTTTCTAAGACTTTTGTGTGTTAATTTCTGCATTTCTAGAATGATATTTTGTGTTGCTTGAATGTCATGGTGTATGTTTGATTGTTTGTAGTGCGTTAATCTATATCACAATTTCTAGTCTTGATCGTACGTTCTTGGTGCCGTTGGCAACCGAGATATCACGGGAAGGGTTAGGGTTGGTTATTGGTTAATAGGTCATCGGGAAACAACCTCGCATTATCTAATCCGAGTACTTTGTTCCCTTTTATCACTTCAATCACACATACACGAGTTATGTCTATGTAACTCTTTCTAGTGAAATTGCACACAATTGTTTAAAGAAACTGAAACCTAGGGTGATCATTGTTCTCTCCTAATTGTTTACAACCAACTTTGATTTGAGTTAGTTCTTAATCTAGTTTTCCAAAACAACAATCCACAATCTTGAATTTTAATTTTCTGCAATTTAGTTTAATTTTAGTATAAATACAAAGCTACACAATCAACACATTTTCCACATACTCCCTGAGTTCGATACCCTACTACCACTAACTACAGTTGTTTAGGGATTAAATTTGCGTGACCCACGACATCATGTCACTTACAACTTTTCACAAGGCCAACATCTCCAAACTCATCAGCAAATAAATCTCTCCCAAGAAACCCATTAGGATTAAAAGTACTAAAGTGGATGTCTGATCAAAAGACCCACGTATTGACCTTGGTCAGATCCAATGGCGAAGTGAAGTACATATCAAGGAAAGAAGCACTAGGCCTTAGTGTTGAAGATTTGCAGGATCTCCTTGAACTTACACTGTGTAGGGATGAGGATGACTCAAGTTCCAAGGATTTTGAAGAAGAATTTAAAAGACAAGCTAAGGAACTTCTGATGAGAAATAAAAATCCAGAATAATGAAGGGTTTTGGCATTATCTGTTCCAGGGGGAGATTGTTGGGATTGAACCCTACCAGAGGAACATATAATGAAAGCCAAAACCGGATCATGAAAGTGGATTCTAAATAAACAGTTGTTTACTTTAAAGCTTTCCCCTTGACAGTGGTTATCTAACAGCTGATAGATCTCAAGTCCTGCTCAATAGAACAACTGATGAACCAAACACTGATGAAACTCTAAAGACTGCTGAAGACAAACACTGACGCTCTATCTACTGCTGTTTCCTAAGTACTGCTGAAGACACAAGCACTGCCCATTCAAAGACTGATCACCTTTGAAGAAAGCACTGATGCTCAACATCAGTGCTCAGGCTACATCAGTGGAAAGTGCAGCAGTAGTTTTCCTATGTTTTGTATTTTACTTATAATCAGTTGTTAGACATCAGTAGTTTGTATAAAACAATGTTTACAGGTTGTTAGGTTGTTAGATGTCACTTTCATGGTGACGTCAGCTGAGATGCCTCAGTGGTTTGGACTGCCTATAAATGTAACAGTACTCTGTACTGTTACATTTGATGGACTAAGCAAGTTCTTCTTCTCATGTCTAATCCTTTCATCTTATGCAACCAACCTTGGAGCATTAGGCTGAGGGGGAGTTTAGTATTGTAAGCATGTCTCTAATCATTTGCTTTGTAATTCAATCATTCGACTTAATGTGAAGCATTTGTTTATCATACTATTCTCTTCTTTGATTGTGTTTACAAAGTTTGTATTCATTTCCGCTGCACTTTACATTATTTCATATTCTCTTAATGTACAAATTATACAAACAAACACAATCATGAGAGCCTCCGAT
This sequence comes from Helianthus annuus, assembly GCF_002127325.2. Classification (NCBI taxonomy): domain Eukaryota; kingdom Viridiplantae; phylum Streptophyta; class Magnoliopsida; order Asterales; family Asteraceae; genus Helianthus; species Helianthus annuus. The sequence continues at coordinate 65,164,643 of NC_035444.2, read as the reverse complement.
CCTAACAGAATAAATATATTTCGGGTGGAAACTGGATTATGCACGGTGTTTGGGGGAAAACGACCATGTAGTTGGTACGAATATTGCTTGGTCTCAAGAGAGTAAGTATCAGCATAGGCTTACATTTCGTCGGGGATTTCAGGGGATTCGTACAACATCGTGTATTAAATTGTCATATTATTAGGATATATATATTGTATGTGAGGCAGACATCATATTGTTCTTCGAGAAAGAACCCTGCGCCCATGATGTCGTTTAATCATTTAAGTAATGTACGCGACGAATTGTTGGTAGATCTATCAGGTTGACAACCCCGTCGTGAGCGGTCGCCCCGTGTCAAGTCAAGCGATGGATTTTGATTCTGATTATTGTCTAGCATTGATTATCCATGCATGGTTAATATATAGTTCGTATCGTCTAGCTAACATACGAGTCTGAAAATTGACGCAATAATTTAATATACAAAACATGGGTAGTAACAATATTGTCGGGTTCTTAAAACTGCGACGGAAGGCCCATGGATTTTATTAAGGAAATAAAACGGACTTTCAAAATTATATGGATGTTTTCAAATAAACACCTAAACAGAAAGTTTTCCATGGAATAAAAATTGTTTGTAAGTGAATGTGGACTCACCTTCCTTTGTGTTGACACTTGATTTTAACGTGTTCTACAGGTATTTGAGTTTGGCTTCGGGAATTATGGCGTATCTTGTGTTTGTTGATGCATGTTTTGTCACTTAAATTGTTGGACTGACTTTTAAACTTTCTGGGACCAATGTAATAAGATCCATAAGGATCAAAGCAATTTAATTACGGTGTGATTGTAATGGACTTTAAGACTTCATGTTTTAAAATCTATGTTTTAATTAAGTGAAATGTCCAACAAATTAATGCATCGATCATCAAGATATAAATGGGCACCAGCTTCCATCACCACTACGTTTTATATTCCGCTGCGACGTTTTTGGGGTGTGACATTATGTCGTAGCTAGTGGCTCATTAGAAGGTCTAAAAGAAGAATCCCTAGGCCGCGGTCCCCCATCGGCGTGGATGACACTTTGGGCAATATTTATTACAAAACATATACCCAAGATCGTGGCAACGAAGCGCACGTCCCTGTCTGGACCCTGAAACAAAAAGTCACATTTGACGACTTTAGGGCGTGCAGGGATTGGCTCCTAGGAACTTTTCCTCCAGCGAGGTAAACCGTCAAAGGGCGCGTGGCAATGAAAGCTTGTATCGCGCATATGTTATGGGTGGGGCCAATTCTTCTGCTGTCGGCCATCAAATTTTGCGCGAACGGCGGACTATGTTCCAAGAGTGTGCCAGTTGGGAGAGGTATCGTGAGCCTCTATCCGTTGAGGCTAAGGCTTTTGAGTAGTTGAAGAGCAGTTTCCATGAAGAGAAGGCTGCTTTTGATAAAGGAAAGAAGTCTGAAGAGTGGGGACTTCAGGGTTTGAGGAACAAGCTTCAGGCGAGTGAGGATCTTCTCGCCAAGGAGCGGAAGGAGTGGCGCGTGGCATATAATAATGAAAATAAGAAAATGTTTGCTGCCCGCGCGAAGATCACAAGCCTAGAAGCTGAAGTTGCTACTTTGAAGAAATCTGAGGCCGCCCTCAAGGAGAAGTATGAAGAAGCCAACTCTCAAAGGGAACGTGTTGAGGTTCTTCAGGCTAGCCTCCTTATTTCTTATATATTTCTTTGCTTTTAGAGATATTCTAACTTAGCGCTTTTCTGATAACTTAGGTTGATTTGAATGCCCGAATCCTGAGCAAGGGATAGGGATTTAGCCGGGAAGGATGCTGAGATTACTGAGTTGAAGTGTAGATTGTTCGAAGCACAAGAGAAGAACAAATCATTGGAAATTAGTCTGGCTGCAGAGAAGGTGAAGGCTGACACTGTCGAGGAGGCACGCAAGATCAGCACTTCAGCCTTAAACGTTGCGCAGACAAATTACGCTGAGGCTCAGTCTATCGTAGATACTCTACTTTCCGATTCTGAATGGATGCGAGAGCATGGAGTAGCCTATGTAAGTGTTTGTCTCTTTCTTGCCTTAGATTATCACAATTTGTTTTACAATCTATCTCTTGGATAGGTTGCCAACTCCATATTGAATGCCACGGAGCTGGACAAAGTCGTTGTTGCGCTTACAGATGATTCGCGTGCAATTGGTCATCGCGGCGGTTATCTTGAATGCACTAAGCATGTCGAACCAGCGCTAAAGCAGCATTTTGGCACTCGCCATTGTTCTGTTACCGATCAGACGGAGGATATGTTGGCTAAGGCTGAAGAGGTTTATAATAACTTATCCTTGCCGGTTATGGAGTTGGTCATAGACGTGCTTAAACATGATGATTATGTGTCGCGGTTGAAATCCATTTTCGTAGTCTCGGAGTCTGTTGAGCTATCGGGTGAGGAAGAAACAGCTGAATGTGATGGCGCGAAGTAGGTTATCGATGCATAGGTTGTGTGATGTTTTAGGCTGTAATGCCTTATATTGTTTTTTTTACTTTTAGAAGGATGTAAACGATGCGCTGCTGCGCTTTCTTTAATGGAATTATTTTTGTTTTTTATTCTGTCAAGGTTACAATTATTGCGTTGTTGTTAGAAACTTTGTTTAAGTTAGCGCGAATAAATGTAAGTGTGGCTCGTGTGGAGTATCGTTGCCCGGCCTCGCGTTATGATCGCGGAAGCCTTGGAGGCTTAACTCAAGAGCTCGTAATGTACTGCAATATTTTCGTGCTAATAAAAAATTTAACATGCATTTATAACTTGAAAGACAAACAATGGATAATCAAAAAACGTAAACAACTTTTGCATTAATAGTTGAAAGGGCGAGCGGCCAACATACATGATAAGTTGTGTTACATATAGCATTTGCGCAATTGTTGCGCGTTCCAGGTCCGCGGGATGATATGACCATATAAAGTGTGCAGTTTGTACACCCCTTTTCCTAGCACCTCGTGAACCAAGTATGGGCCTTCTTACTTGGGTGCTAGTTTTCTAGGGCGCTCGGCATTAGAGGCTTCGTTATCTCGGAAAACATACTCTCATGGGGGTTCACACAGCGTAACAGTGGCCCTAAAAAAGATCTTCTGTAAAGGATACCCCCGTCCATTTGATAGAACAACGCTTTGTTTTGGATCTTCCTAGATTCCGTCTTGTTTTCTGGAAGGATCCCTTCTTGCAAGTATTGAATGATAGGAGTCATCCACGAGGATGGTCCTATCTCATGACATATACCTAGCGCAGCAACACAAATAGGTTTTTCAAGACTTCAATTCGAACATCTTTTGCAAGATGCTGAAATGTTGTTGAGGCTAGTTTGCTGAGCGGGTCAGCCAGTTTGTTTTTGCTTCGGTTGATGTGAACAACCTTATACGAATTAAACTTTTGGAGCAAATCTTTTGCTTGTTCGAGGTAGAGGGCCATCACCTCACCCTTCGCGTCATAAAGCCCATTGATTTGGCTCGCGATTAACAGAGAATCAACGTGCGCTTGCAAGTTTTTTGCACCCATCTTGATTGTCACACCCCCAAAATACCACCCATGGAAAACCCGGCTAGGCGTGTGACAAACCAATAACGAGCCACTAATCATATTGAACCAATCACAAGTTTTCTAAATAAAATCTTCAATTATAATGAAAAGTACCATCAATAAGTTTAAATGAAAACCAACATGTTCAGCGGAAGCAAATAAAAGAAATCATAGTTTAACTATTTAAAACCAACGTGTCATATTAATAATTCCAACACATGTATCCATCCAGTTCGACCCATGACCACTCCAGCTACTCCAGACAGCAAGTTCCACTCCAAGACATCTAACGACCTGCGAGCATGCAACAAGTGTATCAGACAACGCTGGTGAGTTCATAGTTTTACGAAAACGTTGGTTACCAAATGTTTAGTTAATCCATTGAATTTAATGTTGATAATATCCCGAATACAAGACGGCTTCTGATTTACATTGCCCTTTCTCCAATGCTCCTATCAAATCATTGGTCATGACTAGGTCATTAGTTCAACACCTGTCCTCCCAGGTACGGGGTGAGGTTGCCAAACATAAGAAGCGTTACTAACTAATACCATGTTACCTCTCAGGTAACCAAACAACACGGAGGGACTTTAAAGTTGATAGGATGAGTATATTATCCAACATTACCGATTGTTAGGCCCTAAAGTGTGAGACTGACGCATCAAATTAACACAACGGGCTATGGTTATAAACTGGGCCTTACTGGGTTAGTTTATATTAGGTTTTGGACCTTTATAGGTCACTTGGGCCAAGCTTTAGGCCATGTGGGCCAAGCAGGCCCAAGGGGAGCCCATGTGGGAGATGGGCTTGTCTATCTATATAAACAAGTTTTTGATTTGTTTTAGTGTTTGAACCTTCTAGTTACACAATTTCTCCAGAGCTAGAGTGGAGGCGATTCGATTGTGGTGTACTCATACCAGACATTTTTGCTTGTTCAAGTAATCGAAACGTGTGTGAGTTAAAAGTGATTTTGGTGTTCTTGGTAGTTCTCATTTTCGGTTTATCTTGAATCATCTTGTGATTGGATTCCACACTCTCACAAGATTAGGTTTGATATCATTGAAAGATCCGGTTAAACGGGACTTACAAGTGGTATCAGAGCCATTAAAACCTATTTCTAGGCCCAGTGTGATATCAAAGATTCAAGATTTTCGTAATTTTTAGGTTGGTGTTCTTCGAGTTCTTCGTGATATTCATCGGTTTTTTTTTTTAAAACATTCTATTCTGCTTGTTCGATTTTTGTTTAAAGTGTTTAAAGGGTAAATTTAAAAACAAAAAAAATCGTATTTTGAAATAATTTAAAAATCCTTTATTTTAGGTAAATTGAAACTGATTTGTTAATATCAGTTGACTTCGTGTAATTGATTTCTTGGTCTCGAGTCGTATTCTCCGGAGTCGCAACAGAAGTTTGGATATCACACAAGGTCGCAAGTCATTGATCTTCACATTTTCACGGTCTCGACTCCAGTTAATTGGTCTCGAGTCTAGCTTCAATTCAATACAAGACATCATCGGACATCATCAACATCACTACAATTGGTCTTGAGTAGCAACCAAATCCAGTCGAAACAACAGTCTCGAGTCTTCAACATCACTTCTCATAGGTCTCGACTCATCAATTTTCACAGTTTCGAGTCGCAACCACGGTTCCGAGTCACAACCGAGATCTCGAGTCATCTCTTTCTGTTCTCGAGTCGCAATCAGCAAAGGTTTCGAATCTTTGATAATCTAAGTCGCAACAATCATCCACGGAACCTGCAACTCCGTCTTCGGTCATCGTTCATCATCATCTTCGTCGTTTCGTCACCACGATCACCATACCTCCATTCATCAATTCTCCAGTTACCACTCCATCTCCGTCGCTACATCACCTGCGACGACGCATCACACAACCGTACCTCCGATCATCATCATCATCACCGTCTGTCATATCTTTCGGCAACCACATTCACAAAACCATCTCGTCATCTCCGACGAAATACGACCAACCATCATTCATCTCCGTCATACAACGTCTGATCCTCCGATCTCCACTCATCAGATCACCATTTTGGCGGCTGAAAGAAATTAGGGTTTGTGGGTTTAATTTTAGGAAGAAGAAGACGGTTTATCGTGGACATTCAGTTTTGTTTTGATTTAAATTAAATATAATAATAATAACTATAATATTAATCATAAGATAATCATTATATAATCATTTGTTTTATAATAATCATTAATCATTAATAATAATATAATAATCATAATAATAATTGTTTAATAATAATAGTTTATATTATATATTCATTAAAAAAAATTGTTTTGTTGTGAAAAGTTTTGACAGGTTTTGAGGTGCGGTTCAGATAGCAGGTTCATTCGACTGCAAAGGTTTTAAGTTAACGAGTACACAGGTTCTCGCTTTGGGCTTGTGTTGAGGAAATAGTTAAAAGATCACATTTTTGGGGGATCACATCTTAAAAATGTCTTATAAGAGAGAGATGCTTGAGCAGGAACTCAAAGGATTCAGATACTCAAATGGTGAATCCATAGAAGCATTGATTGGCCGGTTTGCTGAACTACTCTCTGAAATGGAGAAGGCAGAGATGGTGGTGTCTACTCGCATGAGCAACAGAAAGCTTCTAGATGCTATAAAAGGGATTTCAGATCAGGAGAACTGTAGTTGGTTTAGAAATGTTAATCAGATAATATTGACAACCGACTGCTACAAAATGAAGTCAGATGAGCTGATCTCACTCATCAAATCATATGACAATGCGGACAAACAGTCTACTCAAGGCAACACACCTGATGCAGTTTGCTCACCCAGTCATGAAGCAATTTGCTCACCCACTCGTGAAGAGATACTTTCTGTTTTTTGCACTCCTAAGTGTAGAGAAAGAAATAAAGCATATCGGTTACACAACGCTGAGTTGATCCAAGATTACAAAGACATAAAGAATACAAATTTTACTTTATCAAAAAATGAAAAACTTTATAAAGAAAAAAATGAAGCTCAGCGAAAAGACATCATCCAACTCAAAGATGATGTTAGTGTAAAACCTGTGACAACCCTCACCAAACCAGGTATCCGTATGAATTAATTAATATTTAATTGATGCTTAATTACTGTGCTTGCTTACAATTGTGGATATACTGCTACTTGAATTCTGATACATACACGTACATGCATCATACTTTATTTACTGTCACTCCATTATTTACACAGAATTATAGTGACAAACTTGATGCACAAAAGCACAGTAGCACAATTAACAGATAACCCAGTAAACGTGCTGACATAGCCAGCACCAGACAGACACTGTCTCTAAGGCCAGTATGAGCCGGGAAAAGTTTACTACACTAGTGGGAAGTGTAGGGAAGAGAGGATTGTAGAACTGCGTCATTAGGTATTAGTTATAGTGACCGGATGTGCCTAAAACATGTTCTAAACACAAAATCCTGCACTTTAAAACAAAATTCAGCATTTAAGCTAACTAGTAAAGTGCAAAAACATGGAAAAATAATACTAGACACTTTCCAAAGTGTTGGGAATTCTTTGTATCACTAAAAATAATATTAAAGACACTTTAAAGGCTTATTAAGCACTTTAACGGATCAGTATCCAACCGAACAACCGGACTTTATCCGGAACATAAAAATATTGTCAATGACACTATTTTTCCTTTTCTGAGCCAGTTAGGGTCCCCGAATACCCTAACACCCGTTATAATTCACAACACACAAATAACTAATTTAATCACCAAACTATCTTAACCAACACTTAACTAGATAGTTGAAATCAAACTAACCCCCCCCCCATAACCGATCGGTTCCCCCCTAGGGAACACACCATCCAACATTTGATTATTTTAATCATATATGTCTTATATCTAGAAGACACTTTACCCCATGGTTAATTAGTGATGGTGGTTTATAAAAATGATCAAGGGATAAACATTTCCATCATTCAACCCACCAACAAAAATCACAGCTCTCTCACTCTTCTCTTTGATACTCGGCTGCCATCATTCCACCACCATATCACCACCATCAAAGTCTTGTTCAACCATTTTCTACATACACAAAGGTGCAAGGGATCATACAATGAAGTGTGGTGTGTTCGGAAGCTCAAGGACCTCTCTCGTTTTCTTTTAACCACCACATTTCTTCACTTGAACTCTCCTAACTTTGTGCTAGTGGTAAGCACTTAGATCCTTGTATTTTAATTGTTATTTAGGTGGTTAATGATGTTTAAAGATCAAAAACATAAGAACTCTAAAGAACATCATCAAAGTCTTGAAGTTTAAACTAACTAGAGAAGATGTATGGTTAAATGATGTTGAAATCATGATAAGTCTGAAATAAACAACCCATAAACTGCTGTAAAAGACTTATGATCTGATTTTAATCATATTAGAAAGGATGGCGAACGTATGAGTACATTTTTAGTAACGTTTAACCTTTAACAGCATGCTGATTTGTACTTTCAGCTGACTTTAACTGGCTATAACAGGACCTTAACTTAACGAAAAATGTGTTTTCTGAAGTCTGGGTTTATGTACTATGAAATACGGTTCTAATGGCATCAGAATCATAATTTTTGGACTTCGTTTACTATTTTTAAAGCGTCGATTTGTAACAGCAGCTAAAGCTGCATTTTTACAGCAGTAAATGAGAGTCATATTTTCAGTCATAACTTGATTTCGGTGTAGGGTTAGATCATAAAATTTACACTGTAGATGGTCCCTGTTGTCGCCGTGATCCTCCAACTGGAATTTCGTAAATCGGACTCTCGGTGAATTTTTAATAAAATATTCCGTGAACTGCAGTCAGAAAAAGGTAAATCTGAATGCAGTCCGGAAAATGAATTTCTACAAAATATTGGTGATGATTTGGACCATGATATTTATAAACAATAATATTTGGATCGTATAAGTCATTCTGTAAATATTTGGGAATTTTCGGAATAAGATAACTATTTTAATAAATTACCCGAAAACAGCCCAGTTTGTGTTTTAAAACTGAATCGATATAAGTAATATTTTGCATGCCCAAATGTCAGGTTGGTTATTTGAAAGAGATCTAACGTGTTATATGAAAAGAAAATGATACGCTAGTAAGCGTGGCCACCTCCAGTTACAGAGGAAACTCTGGCGAAATTTTTCTAGAAATATAACACTTAAAAGTATTTTTGGTGACAAGTGTTTATAAATATATTTTCAACTTGTTTCAAAATATAAATTTCGCCATGGTTTTTATTACAAAATAACCAAGTGTCGGAGGTGGATTTTTGTAAAGGAAACTTGTTACATGTATGTTGAGAGTATATATTTCATAATAAAACGCTGGTGTGAGTTTATGATCATTTTGTGAACCGTATATATTTCTTGAATCGCTCGAAGCGACATTTCTTGGATCGCTCTTGTGATCAGTCTACACGGATCGCCTATTCGGATATTGTTTGGGTCGCTCGTATTGACATTGTCCGGATCGCTCGAACAGATAGTTCTTGAATCGCTCATCTGGACTGACTGTGAACCGCTTATTCAGATAGATATTCTGGACCGCTTATTTGACAAATTTGTTGGACCACTTATTTGTTTGTTGTCTGGTTCGCTCGAAAGGTTTGTGGTTTTGCCAGGTCCTTGAAAAGGTCACTCAGTCCGCACAGAAAAATCATCAGTATTTCCCGAAGTATTATCTGGTTTTTGAAACATGGAAGGGAACTTTTACAATGCTCTTGCTACACCGGATGATACAGTTTCAGCTGCGTTATTGAAGAAATTATTTGATACGTTTGTGGCTTTTGAAGATGAAACAACAACGCAGACAATTGATCGATATTGTCATCTGGTATTGAAAATGGATAAACTGAACATTAAGAAAAAGGATGATGAGTGGGTCGATAAGCTAGCTGAGGCTTTACCCCAACAAAAGTGGGGAACTTATCTGTTGATTGTAAAACAAATGAGGAAGTCTCAAGTTATGAATCTGGCACAGTTTATTCAGATAATTGAAAAGCATGAGTTGGATATTCAGGAAAAAGCAAAGGTTGAAGAATCTTTGAAGAATGAAACTTCAAATTCTGCATCAGTATGTTTTATATGTGACAGCTTAAAGACCGAAAATGACAAACTCGTGAAAGATGCGGAAAGTTTGACTTTGGAAGTCAAAGAGCTGAAAAATAGGAAGCAAGCTGGTGATAATCAGATTCTAGTTTTGCAGGAAAATTGCAAAAACCTGAAAGCTGAAAATGACAAGCTGTTGGTTGGTTTGAACAGTTTGACATTTGAAAACAAGAAATTGAAAGAAAAGGAAAAGATTTTTGAAGAGAAAATTAAAAATTTTGAAATTGAAAAAACAAAAAGGGAAAAAGAATTTCAAAATCAACTGAAAATTCTTGAAGATGGGAGAAATGTTTTTAGCCAAAACAATATTGAGAAACAAAAACTGATCAATTCACATCTTCAGAAAATTATAAGCTTGGAAAAAGAATGTGAAGGTGCTAAAAAGAAAATCAAAGAGCTTGAAAAAGAGTTTGAAAACAAACAGAAATCGTCAGAAGATGAGGATTTCTGGATCAAGCTTGAAAACAAAAACCTGAAAGCCAGTGAATCAAAATTTCAAGAACAGATAAAAATTTTGGAAAATGAAAAGACTGTTCTTGAAAATTTGAAAAATGATAATGAGAAAACAATCAAGTCTCATTTTGGGAGAATATCTCAGCTTGAAAGTGAAGCTGAGAATTCGAGGAACAAAATTGATGAACTTGAAAAGAAATTGATCGGTTTTGTGACTTTATCTGACAAGTTGAATATTCCTTGTCCGAAACCAATCAATTCTGTTCCAATAAGTGACGATGTCACAAACTTTGACTCTGTCAAAGTTGAAGATTGTGATGAGACACCTGATGATGAAAATATTAAAAAAGAAAAACAAAAATTGTTTTTAAATTTGAAAGAAAAATTTCAGAAAACTGTTCTACAATCGACTGAAAAAGGTGAATGTTCTAAACAGAAACCTTTGAAGAAGAAAGTGGAACAGAAACAAAAAGATAATAAAAGTTCATCGGGTCGATCATCCAATCAAAAGAAAAAATTACAAAAATTAAAAAATGAAAATTCTAAATTTGTTGGTAATAAGTGGTGCAGGTTGGACCACAGTGCGTCAAAGCCAAATCCAGCAAATTGGAGGAGCGAATATCACCAGGCCAAACAATGTTACGACTTAAATGTTTGGTACAACGATGGTGATAGGTACGATAACAGGGTATGCTACAGCTGCGGCTATCAGGGGCATATTGCTGTTAACTGCCAGTATTGGAGGTATGAGACCAGAAGGTGCTTTGATTGTCAGATCAAAGGTCATATTGCCAGAGATTGCCCAAGGAGATCAAATGAAAGATCGAGGGCTGTATCTCAGAAAGTGGCAAGAAATCCAGTCAAAGTCAAACCCAAAGAACTGAAAGTTCAAGAGCCAAAAGTTCAAAAACCAAAAGTTCAAGAACAGAAAGTTCAAGAGACGAAAGTGAAGCTTTCGCAGGGGCAGAAAGACAGACTGAGGAAAAAGAGGAAAAAGGCGAGAGAGTATCTCGAGAAGATTTTGTCCTCGGGTTCACCGGATAGAAAGAATAAGAGTTCTGATGAATCAAATTCTTCGGCTACAAAGTCAAGCAAGACGAATTCATCAGATACAAATCTGAGGACAGAACAGAGAGAGGAGAAGAAGAAAATGGTCGGCGACGAATCTGACAGGTCAAAGTCAGACAAGCCACCTTCAGGCAATGATTCTGGTATGGTAAAACCAGAGGAGCCATTGGTTGAGGTAAAAAAGGAGAATTCAGGTTTAGCAATGGATGATGCAAACTTTCCACCATTGTTGAGCAAGAATTCAAAATCACCCAAGGACAGTCAGGCTTGGGTGAAATTGTTTAAATAGAAAAACCTGACTTGCCGGAGATCCCAAGATGGTATCGTGGATCATGTATCGGCACATTTCTTGAGAAATTTCACTTTGGTGATTTTTCGTCTCAAATGTGGTAAATCAAGGACATTAAGTTGTACTTGATTTTCTACAAATGGTTTATGTTAAAACTGGAAATGATAAATCTTTAAAAGGATTGAAGAAAACAAGATGAAGAGATAACCCCGAATCTACAAATGGTTGGAACACAAACTAATTTTTCCGGAAAAACCATTTTGATTAAAACAAACTTAAGTGTTTTGAAATCATAATGGGAAAATAGTTTGTTGTGAGGGGGAGTTCTGATTGTTTTTTTGCACGAGAATGGTGAATTGAGGTAATTCACATAATGTTGTCAAATTTTTGTATAGTTTGTTTTTCAATTTTTCCTCAGAAAATCAAAATTGAAACATATTTTGATTTTAGGGGGAGTAAGAAAATTTTGAAAAATTTAAAAAAATTGAAAAATGAAAATGAGTTTTGTTGCAAAAAGAGGAGATGATAGTACATCGGTTGACTATCACAGCATGCTAGAGATGTGTAAAGACAAAATTGTTTTTAAACAAGTCTTACTAATGATGTGTCAGTAGGCTTCACACAGTTAGTAAATTGTATTCGAGATATAAACATAAAATCAAAACTTACTTATTTTGTGGGGAACACTACTTGGATATATAGGTAACCCCTGAAATCTCGTTTGAAAGGTTTCTTATTCTGGAATACTAGGTTCTTGTACTCAATTGATGTCTGGGGTATTATTCCGGGACTTCTGCTGAACGGTAGTTCTGACCTAGTCCCTGGCTAATACTTTCTTCATATGCTTGAAATATAGCATAAAGCCCTCAGCTGATTAGACAATAAAATTGATGATCAGTTGTTGTAGCTGAAAAGATCCTCTAAAGGGGACACACTGCTAAGTCGAAACTGATATCTCTCTGCTGAACGGAAGTTCTGACCTGAGATCCCTCTGTCTTCGCATTTTTCCCCTAATTTATATACAGATATCATTTGTAGTTATACTTACCTGTAAATCAGAATATTGGGATCTGGATACGGGAGTATATTCAAGAGGTGGGACACTCAAATAAGTTTAAGTGCTAATACATTAAATACGTATCTTGAATCAATTGAAAATTTGTGTAGAGGTTTAAGTGGACAACAATACTGACAATCAGAAGTAAATTTGTTTTTAACATTTGCTGATTAATCAAGATCAACGGTGTTGGTGATATGTCTCAAAAAACCGATATGATCCTCTTGCACAATCTCTCAAAAATAGTGTTCATTTCTGTATTGTTCAAAATTCAAAAATCCAAAAATATTGTATTTTTGTTTGATATTTGAAAACTACAAAAAGATTTTCGACAACAGAGTGTGAAGAACTGATATTTGACATTTCAAGTGCTAAACATGTTGAACTTGTGGTTTGGGAGAGAGTGTTAAATTGTGAAGATTTGAAATGCAAAATTGGTTCATTAACTTGATGAATAAGTTGAATGGTAACCTACAGTTTGATCTTCATAATTTTTCTTATATGATTTGCTGATTCATTAAGTTGAATTGCAAATTGTATTAGTTTGTAATAGTATGGTTGAGTTTTGCAGGTTTCTGATCCTGTCGCTATGGATAGCCAGGAGACTTATCAGAACCAGAGAAGAGCTTAAACAGAGAAAGCCAGGAGTTGATTTCAATGGTGATAACGATTTCCAGATAGAGATCCCAGCATGATGATAGGGGGAGTCTGATGAAAGTTAGAGCCAGAGAAAGATCCAGGCATATGATTCCAGGAAGGAATTCCTGAAGAAGATTTGATTCCAGGCTGAGTTCCTGAAGAAGACCGAACAAGAGTGAAGAGCTGGAAATGATTGAAGACTCTCACTGAAGATTCCGTCAACATTCAAGGGGGAGTCTGTTGGTGCAGTTGTCTGTCGACTACATCTTAGTTCGAGTCTTAGGACAGGGTTGTTCGTATTGTATATGTGTTTAGAATTTTAGGACCGCTTATAGGGTAAATGTGTCGGACCGCTTTTGTGACATTTAAGTGGACCGCCCATATGTCAACTGGTAGGTTCGCTCATATGGACATGTCCATATGAGTGGTTCCTGACTCCTATATATAGGTGTCATATGGGTGGTTCCAGTATATAGAGAAGTTAGTGTGTGAAAAGGCGAAGCCCTGTCCATTTGTCTCCACGAGCTTGTAATCTGTCAATTAATCAATAAAGGAGACGTTAAAGTGTGAAATCAAGCTTTACGAAGACTAATTCAATGAATTCCGCCTCTGAACTAGTCTAAGTTCTCTTCTGAACGACTCATCGGGTCAGCAAACGATCCTACAATTTTTAGTGTAAAAATAATATAACCCGAATACACTGAGAAGTAACGACTCCAAAATAATACCAACGCCTTCACAATAAACATTTAAGTTACATTGGTATTGTTTTTACAACGCGAACTCTAAAATGTAATACGCGCGTTTTCGGAAAATACTCTTAATGGTGTATTTTGACAAAGTATTATTTTGGGGAAAGTGTGTGAAGTAAAATATAATATTTTTGGGAAAAATATATATATTTTGGAATTTGTATAATATTTTTGGGAAAAATATGTATATTTTGGAGATGGAATATTCTAGATAAACGAATTAAAATATATTAATTTAAGTGAGACTTAATAATATGTTTTGGGAATTATAAGAACGCACATGTATAAATACCCCCATCCTTGGGAAGGAAATACGCATATATGATACTTTAGAAGTATAACTCTAAAATATTTGTCTAACTATTATTCCAGAACTAAATACAATTATTATGACTTGGAATAATACCAAAATCGTAACAAAAAAACACAAATACTAAGACAAGGCACTACCCGTTCGTCTAATAGAAAATAGACCATTGTAGGTAGTCGTGATTGCCGTGGAGATTTGGGTTACGAGTACGAGGACGCAATACTGTGAGTTCATGCCCCCCCCCTTTTCTCTTAACTATTTTCAGTTTTTTTTAAACTGCGGGGGAGAAATACATGTTACTATGATTACCAGTACTTTTTACATGGTATGATTAGCGTAAGGAGGGTTACTACTTAGATCATGTTAGTAGGTAGGCGGGAACTGGAGGCCATTAATCCTCATTGTAGGACCGATGGATAATAGCGGTAGATCTATCTGGGTGTAGCGAGCCCAACCCCTGAGTTCGCTGAATGAACCAGGTGGTGACTTGGTACCCGATGCAAAAATCTGCTAGGTTTGAGTCTTCCTACTGCACTTCACACATATCATTGGCTTTGCAACCCAATGGTGATCTCTTTTTCCTTATTTGCTACATACCAGTGATTTTTATACAGACATTTTTACAACGGGTTATACATACCCACTTACACATGAACTCGCTCAACTTTATGTTGACTTTTCAAACTACATGTATTTCAGGAAACTAACGGATCTGGCACGGTATGCACGTATTTTCAAGCTGCGTTTGAATGAAGAAGTCATCCACGGTTTAGAAGGTGTAACCTCTTCCTGGACGGGTTACATATCCTTAAACCTAGTATTGTTTTAAAGTCTTTTGATAAGTTTTTATGAACTCATTTAAATCAAGTCAAGGTTTGTAACTTATTTTGTGATTATTGAAAATGGGATTTTTCTAAACTTTATTAATGGATGAATATCTCATGTTTTTATCATATAACATTGTTATGATTGTTGCTATGGTATTAAGAAGTCACACCAAATAAACCCACGCTTCCGTAAAGCCAGGGTGTGACAGCTTGGTATCAGAGCCTCGATCATAGCGAACTAGGATTCTTTCTCGAGTCTAGACTATGATCATCCGGGCTCTCAGGAAAACGTTTTCAAACACTTTTACATTGTATACACTATACGTCCAGATCCAGGGAACAAACCTTTTTACAAACAAAAAGGCACAAATACACATTCCCAAATTTAAATTTATAATTCAGTCTGGGAGGCTGGGAAGTTAGTCTAGTGGGACTAGGGAGTTCAGTCTGGGAGGCTGGGAAGTTAGTCTAGTGGGACTAGGGAGTTCAGTCTGGGAGGCTGGGAAGTTAGTCTAGTGGGACTAGAGAGTTCAGTCTGGAAGGCTGGGGAGTTAGCCTAGTGGGACTAGAGAGTTCAGTCTGGGAGGCTGGGAGGATAGTCTGAGAGACTAGGAGGATCAGTCTGAGAGGCTGGGAGGATAGTCTGAGAGACTAGGAGGATCAGTCTGAGAGGCTGGGAGGATAGTCTGAGAGATTAGGAGGTTCAGTCTGAGAGGCTAGGGGGATAGTCTGGGGAAGACTAGGATGATTACTTTCTTGCATTAATTGAGACTTACATGCTTATTTGATTTAAGGTTGATGAACGTGCATATGTGATAATTGTTCGCATATACTAATTATTAATAACTACTATGGATATACATGCTACGCACCGGCACACATGTCATGAGTTATCAGACATTGATAACCCTACGACCACCGCCACAGATAGTGAGACTACATCTACGCCAGAGACAATTACGTCAGATACGGAGAGTGGTCCTGATATGCTAAGGATGAGGACGACTCCTAACAGTCCGTACTACCAGATTTTGGTGATACTTCATCTTAGCTGATGGTTTCTCTGACAAGAATCTTTTTGTCACTCTTGTTTCAATCCATGACCACTCCATCACTGGTAATCCCGATGATGGACACACCATGGCTCCAATCCTCGATGATGCGCCTCCTGCGGACATGTCTACTGAAGGTTGGCTACTTGACAAACATTATATGACTACGTTGGCATGCTTATCGATGGTCCTCCTGCCGACGCCCATGATGATAGAAAAATTAGACGAGAACACTGTTACTAACTTCACTTCTTAAGACCCTTGTTAACAAGCCATCATCTGATTCTAGCATGCATTCAGACTCCTTTGCGTCTGTGATGCCTGCAACCTTACTAACAGCTGGATTACAACATTCTACTACTAACACAAGACGATGATAACATGGCTGCTGCTCTATCACCTGCTCGAGGCACCACACCGTTACACGACCCAGGGCCTGCTGCTGAGCTAGCTTCTACACCTTTTGAGTCAGTCTGATGTTGCAACTGCTGGTCCTACACCCTTGCTTGATTGTGACCCTGTTACTTTTGGTTTACTAGACATTGCACCCCTACCATCAAACCCAGTACCAGCACCTGACAATTCCCCTATTGGTTGAAACGTTTGTCTATGCACCCGCAACCGCTGACATTGCTCCTTTCCCCTATGAAGACCGGCATCCATTGCGCCATCGTACCCGCACCCCGGAAGAGTACTTCAGGTCGGCACCAGCATAACGATCCTTTTACTACAGCAGCACTTTCCCCGACCTCACAGGCTGCACCGTTTGCTACATTCACCTCTACAACGCCGGACGAGCCATTCTGATGGATCTTATAACACGATATACTGATTATAGACCCTTGCCATCCCTCTCATTATGGATGCTATACACAGGATGAGTGTTCCTGTAACATCAACTACAGTTGAGAATACGAGTGGCAGAATGTTGGAGCTTGAGCGGACGCCACAACTGGCAACTTCAAATACAAAACATTACCTAACCGAAAACATGAGTTAAGTGTCTACATCACAAGACAGCATATTGTCTGAAAAGTTTATGTAAAACACCGCGTCCTCCACCCTGTCTATCACCAGCATGCTTTGATCCGCCACGTACATCAAGATTCCTTTTGTGCTCTTGACCTTTGCTATTTCACCGTTCCCAGGATTCTGATGCTCATTTCTTTACTATCGAGAGGCAGAGCAGATAATTACTTCAACGTATATACAAGCTCGAGGAGGGACTCACGCATGTTAACAATTTACTTTTCTTTCCTCCTCCACCTCGGCAACCGGTATAGTTGATTTCTGGATTATGCGGATTGCATTTGGGTAAGGACATCTATGATAAGCCGGGATTGCGGAGACTTTTAAGGACCACTTCTGACTACGTAATTTTGATGCACTAATATACTTGTTGGACAAGGGTAGGGTGACCCTATGTCCCTTCTAACGTGATGCATTTTGTAAGACACAGTGATTGTGGCTGGAGGATAATGAAAGCTCGATCATCTTTAAACACGCGACAATACTTATGACTAATGACTAACGAAAAACTCCGTCGCTATGTCCCCACTAAGCACGCTGTGATCTACATATCTGTGCTATAACTATAATGCTACATGCTTACTTGCTACATTCCTATTTACAAGTTGTGCAATACATGAGATAATATGTGATTGAATGTTATAACGACTACGTACATACGTATATGTAATACACTTCTGAGGTCTTATTCGTTGAATAGAGACTTGTGTGCTCGCGTCCTTCACAAGACCTGACCTAACCGACTTTCTTCTAGGAAGATGTCGACTCAAGGGAACACCGATATCAAACCCCCTCTACCTACAACAGAGGCGGAAATGCAAGAGCGCCTCTTACAGGCCATCGCACGGTACGAGGCCCATCGCTCCGATTGCAGCGGAGGTACCTCAGGAAATAACCCCCCCAACGGCTGCACCTACAAGCAGTTCTTGGACCACAAGCCTCGAGAGTTCGACGACACTGGGGGTGCCTTAGCCTTCGTGCACTGGGTTGAAAAGACAGATTCTGTTTTACGATTGAGCAAATGTGACCCCGAACATCAAGTCACGTATATAGCTGGACTATTGGTGGATGAGGCTCTGTCATGGTGGAAACATTCAAGTTCGGACAATGGGTGAGACTGCTGCAAAGGCTTTGACGTGGGACGAGCTGAAAGAGCTGATGCGTAAGTGATATTGCTCTAGGGCAGAAGTCCAGAAATTGGAAACAGAACTGTGGAACTTGAAAACGGAAGGACCAAAGATAGCTGAGTATGTGTGCAGAGATTTAACGAATTATCACAAGTTGCTTTACTCCTAGGGGGACCTGAGTTTAAGAGAATTGAACAGTTCATACGGGGATTGGCACCTCTGATTCTAAGCCTGGTAACGACATCTAAACCTTCAACGATCACCGAAGCTATAAGCATGGCACTCACGGAAGAAGCAATTAGACGGGGAGAATTTTCCACTGCGGAGGAGAAAATGGAGACTGCTATAGAGACATCTGGGGATAACAAGAGAAAGCTTGCAAATTTCAAGATGGTTACTCGGGGGAGTAGCAAGAAGAAGGCCAAAAAGGGAAAATACTACATGGGTATCCTACCTAAGTGCGACAATTGTTTACGTTATCATGTCGGGCGATGTAGATATGGAAAATGTGCTAACTGTGGCAAGAGGGGGCATCCTAAAGAAACTTGTTGGCAAGATACTGAACGTGGTAATGAGGGCCGAGACAGTAGTGAGAATCATGAAGGGGACAACGACAATGGCAATTGTCGAGGCAGAATGAGCGATAAACAGAAACGTGCTCAAGGTTGTTTTAACTGTGGAAGCAAAAAGCATTTTAGAAAATATTTCCCTAAAAACAATCAGGCA
This sequence comes from Helianthus annuus, assembly GCF_002127325.2. Classification (NCBI taxonomy): domain Eukaryota; kingdom Viridiplantae; phylum Streptophyta; class Magnoliopsida; order Asterales; family Asteraceae; genus Helianthus; species Helianthus annuus. The sequence continues at coordinate 65,145,665 of NC_035444.2, read as the reverse complement.
CAAGGATGAAAGCTCCCCACCGGAGCTAGGGAGACACGCCAGGGATTCAAGCATGGATATCGGTACATCCCGAATTACTCAATGTTATGCATTTGTATTGCCAAATACTATCGCAAATTTTACAATTCGCACCTCCAAGAGTTCGAGAGTATAATTGGTTTAAGTAACGAGTAAGTAGATATTCCAGTACCCATTAGAACTAGCTTAGGGGAAGCTAGTGGAAGCCAACGCAGTAACTAGAATCAGCAAGATAGAACCCGGGGAGCGTAAGTTTACGCTAGATCTATTGCCAGTTGAGTTGGGAAGCTTCAACGTGGTAATTGGATGTATTAGTTGGCAAGCGATCGAGCGGAGGTTGATATCCGCACCTCGATGACGAATGAAGGAACGATCGTGACTCACGAAGCAGGATACGCCACCACCGATCACAAATTGCTTAAGGCACGAAAGTTGTTGTGGGAAGGATGTGTTGTTTTATGGCTCATGTCGGGGACAGGAGGAGCCGAAGAACTAAAACTCAAAGATACCCCCGTGATCGGAGAATATCCTGGAGTCTTCCTCGAAGACTAGCCAGAATTATCTCTTCAACGACAAGTCGAATTTTTGCATCGATTTAATTCCAGGCGTCACGCCTGTAGTCAATGCACCCTGAACGACTTACACCTTCGGAAATGCAAGGATTGACAGTGAAGTTTTAGCAGTGGATAGAGAAGGAAGATAACAGACCAAGATGTCCCTTTTGGGTAACCCCATTTCTGCTCGTCAAAAAGAAGGATGATGATTTTCAAATAAACATCAACTACCAGAAGCCGAACGAGCTAACATACGAGAGTCGGTGACTCTTACTAAGGGTTAGCGAACCTCTTACATAAGTGACTATGAGGACCCAACTATTACTACACGACTGGTCGACAATCGAGCGTCGTTAACGGTGAAATTCAGGGAGAAAGTATACCAGGGTGAAATTGTGGGACAATGACTTGTTCTTGGACGTGGGCAAAATGGCGTTTCCTACACAATGTACAAACCAGATCTACACGGGATACGAAATCTGTAGAATCAAGAAAATTTATATCTAGGACCTTTGGGAACCCAGGACCAAACTCGTAAGGGTTTTACTTAGAAACCATATCTGTCAACTCAATCAAACGTCATTAACTTGACAAACTTGTCACTTCAGTTAACAAAACCGAACGTACTTAAATTTGCTTCCGTTGAAGTCTTCACTTTTACTTCTAACGAGTAGATATTGCATCTCTACTCCCCGCAAAGTAGTTGCATCACGTTAATTTTCTTCGCTGAGAGCGGACACACACCTGTTTCGATACTTGGTCATTCCTTCATTTTAGCAAGTACTCATTGTTTCAGTACTCGGAAACTTTCATGACACACATGCATCATTTGCTACGCATGTAGTTTTGTTTCAAACAAACACTTCATTGAAATTTAAATATGACCTTGCTAAACCTAATTGCTGATTCGTGATTCGAACGACCTACATTATTGTTATTGTTGACTCTTTTGTTATCAAGTCAACACACTTTCTTGAAACCGCTTTCTTTCAAGCTACGTTTAAGGTTATGTTTACTACCATGCCAAAATTCCCTTGTTAATATGTACGTTTGTTGTTGGGTTACGTTGAAACTAAGTTCGATTGCTTGAACTTATCCAGTTCACATGTTTGATTTGAGACGCCATATGATGTATTGAGAGCATCATATTCTAATACTTTGACACAGATTCTTTTGTTTCGAGTCGTAGTAGACTTGTTTGGTCTATGACTCCACTAAATCGTTGATTGATTTTGATACCTTGCAGCGATACTTTCACAGAATTGAAGCTTGCGCTAATTGGGTTACTCATTTCATACACGGATTTAATTGCCTATTTATTGGGTAACAATCCATTTTGATATCCCTGATCGAAGCAGTCTTAACACAATTGTGTGTTGAGGCAATGGTACATATATTCATTTCATAAGCACAAAGTACCTCCTAACGATTCTTTCGTTGTCAATCAAATGCCTTGTAGTACTTAATACTTTTTCATCTTTGATCAAAACAGTGGCTCTTTGATGATTCCGTGTTCAACTAAAAAAAAAACTTTATGACATTGTGTAAATCAAATCTTCCGGCTTGTTTTGGTACACCTTCATCTGGTCTCAAACATGGTGAACTTGTTCAGTCACCGCTATTATGGAATTATGTCATTGCGACACCTTGTGGTGTCATTACAAACTTGTAGCTTGTGCTAATCGTGGTCAACCGTTTCACACAAAACCGCATATACTTTTGTTTGACCTGCCATTTAAACATTTCTGATGCAACTACTAATTAAGGCAAGGATACACCAGATTCGCTTATGTTCACTCGGTGTATTCTCGCGATTCAAAATTTTCAACACACTAAACTTTACCATTCATCTACTCGGGAGTTGACAGATCATTTTACTATTTCATTTGAGTTGTTGATTTTGGATTCATATAGCGGGTGCTATGCTTCGTGAAAACTCGTTTACATAATGCGATCGATCGTTTGAGAGTCTTATTCGTCAAGGCTCCTCTTTTGTGGACCCCCTACTAGCTGGTTTGCACTAAATTATACGTCAAGTACGTCTTGTACCTCTGACATCAACTGCTATGAGCACACACCTTTTTAACCCTAGGATTCGGGTTGTTATATATTCTTGGACTCACCAAATGTGGGTAAGGTTTGATTCGGATTGAAGATTATCTACCTTGATATTATTCATATACATACACGTGTGACGAAACCATAAGGGGGTTAAGGTAGTACAAATTTTGAGGACGAAATTTTTCTAACAGGAGGAGAATGTGACAACCCTCACCAAACCAGGTATCCGTACGAATTAATTAATATTTAATTGATGCTTAATTACTGTGCTTGCTTACAATTGTGGATATACTGCTACTTGAATTCTGATACATACACGTACATGCATCATACTTTATTTACTGTCACTCCATTATTTACACAGAATTATAGTGACAAACTTGATGCACAAAAGCACAGTAGCACAATGAACGGATAACCCAGTAAACGTGCTGACATAGCCAGCACCAGACAGACACTGTCTCTAAGGCCAGTATGAGCTGGGAGTAGTTTACTACACTAGTGGGAAGTGTAGGGAAGAGAGGATTGTAGAACTGCGTCACTAGGTATTAGTTATAGTGACCGGATGTGCCTAAAACATGTTCTAAACACAAAATCCTGCACTTTAAAACAAAATTCAGCATTTAAGCTAACTAGTAAAGTGCAAAAACATGGAAAAATAATACTAGACACTTTCCAAAGTGTCGGGAATTCTTTGTGTCACTAAAATAATTTTAAAGACACTTTAAAGGCTTATTAAGCACTTTAACGGATCAGTATCCAACCGAACAACCGGACTTTATCCAGAACATAAAAATATTGTCAATGACACTATTTTTCCTTTTCTGAGCCAGTTAGGGTCCCCGAATACCCTAACACCCGTTATAATTCACAACACACAAATAACTAATTTAATCACCTAACTATCTTAACCAACACTTAACTAGATAGTTGAAATCAAACTAAACCCCCCCCCCTATAACCGATCGGTTCCCCCCTAGGGAACACACCATCCAACATTTGATTATTTTATTCATATATGTCTTATATCTAGAAGACACTTTACCCCATGGTTAATTAGTGATGGTGGTTTATAAAAATGATCAAGGGATAAACATTTCCATCATTCAACCCACCAACAAAAATCACAGCTCTCTCCCTCTTCTCTTTGATACTCGGCTGCCAGCATTCCACCAACATATCACCACCATCGAAGTCTTGTTCAACCATTTTCTACAAACACAAAGGTGCAAGGGATCATACAATGAAGCGTGGTGTGTTCGGAAGCTCAAGGACCTCTCTCGTTTTCTTTTAACCACCACATTTCTTCACTTGAACTCTCCTAGCTTTGTGCTAGTGGTAAGCACTTAGATCCTTGTATTTTACTTGTTATTTAGGTGGTTAATGATGTTTAAAGATAAAAAACATAAGAACTCTAAAGAACATCATCAAAGTCTTGAAGTTTAAACTAACTAGAGAAGATGTATGGTTAAATGATGTTGAAATCATGATAAGTCTGAAATAAACAAACCATGATCTGCTGGAATTTCGTAAATCGGACTCTCGGTGAATTTTTAATAAAATATTCCGTGAACTGCAGTCAGAAAAAGGTAAATATGAATGCAGTCCGGAAAATGAATTTCTACAAAATATTGGTGATGAGGACCATGATATTTATACACAATAATATTTGGATCGTATAAGTCATTCTGTAAAAATTTAGGAATCTTCGGAATAAGATAACTATTTTAATAAATTACCCGAAAACAGCCCAGTTTGTGTTTTAAAACTGAATCGATATAAGTAATATTTTGCATGCCCAAATGTCAGGTTGGTTATTTGAAAGAGATCTAACGTGTTATATGAAAAGAAAATGATACGCTAGTAAGCGTGGCCACCTCCAGTTACAGAGGAAACTCTGGCGAAATTTTTCTAGAAATATAACACTTAAAAGTATTTTTGGTGTTTCAAAATATAAATTTCACCATGGTTTTTATTACAAAATAACCAAGTGTCGGAGGTGGATTTTTGTAAAGGAAACTTGTTAAATCTATATTGAGAGTATATATTTCATAATAAAACGCTGGTGTGAGTTTATGATCATTTTGTGAGCTGTATATATTATTTTTAGAGTAAAAATAATATAACCCGAATACACTGAGAAGTAACGACTCCAAAATAATACCAACGCCTTCACAATAAACATTTAAGTTACATTGGTATTGTTTTTACAACGCGAACTCTAAAATGTAATACGCGCGTTTTCGGAAAATACTCTTAATGGTGTATTTTGACAAAGTATTATTTTGGGGAAATTGTGTGAAGTAAAATATAATATTTTTGGGAAAAATATATATATTTTGGAATTTGTATAATATTTTTGGGAAAAATATGTATATTTTGGAGATGGAATATTCTAGATAAACGAATTAAAATATATTTATTTAAGTGAGACTTAATAATATATTTTTGGAATTATAAGAACGCACATGTATAAATACCCCCATCCTTGGGAAGGAAATACGCATATACGATACTTGAGAAGTATAACTCTAAAATAGTTGTCTAACTATTATTCCAGAACTAAATACAATTATTGTGACTTGGAATAATACCAGAATCGTAACTCAAAAACACAAATACTAAGACATGGCACTACTCGTTCGTCTAATAGACCATAGACCATTGTAAGTAGTCGTGATTGCCGTGGAGATTTGGGTTACGAGTATGAAGACGCAATACTGTGAGTTCATGTCCCCTCTTTTCTCTTAATTATTTTCAGTTTTTTTTTAAACTGCGGGGGTGAAATACATGTTACTATGATTACGAGTACTTTTTACATAGTATGATTAGCGTAAGGAGGGTTACTACTTAGATCATGTGAGTGGGTAGGCGGGAACTGGAGGCCATTAATCCTCAGTGTAGGACCGAGGGACAATAGCGGTAGATCTACCTGGGTGTAGCGAGCCCAACCCCTGAGTTCGCTGAATGAACCAGGTGGTGACTTGGTACCCGACGCAAAAATCTGCTAGGTTTGAGTCTTCCTTCTGCACTTCACACATATCATTGGCTTTGCAACCCAATGGTGATCTCTTTTTCCTTATTTGCTACATACCGGGGATTTTTATACAGACATTTTTACAACGGGTTATACATACCCACTTACACATGAACTCGCTCAACTTTATGTTGACTTTTCAAACTACATGTATTTCAGGAAACTAACGGATCTGGCATGGTATGCACGTATTTTCAAGCTGCGTTTGAATAAAGAAGTCATCCAGGGTTTAGAAGGTGTAACCTCTTCCTGGACGGGTTACATATCCCTAAACCTAGTATTGTTTTAAAGTCTTTTGATAAGTTTTCTTGAACTCATCTAAATCAAGTCAAGGTTTGTAACTTATTTTGTGATTATTGAAAATGGGATTTTTCTAAACTTTATTAATGGATGAATATCTCATGTTTTTATCATATAGCATTGTTATGATTGTTGCTATGGTATTAAGAAGTCACACCAAATAAACCCACGCTTCCGCAAAGCCAGGGTGTGACAAAAACAGCCCAACTCTTATATGTTCAGGAAAAATTATGCTCTGTGACTAAAGAACTGGAGGATATCAGAGATAGATATCAAATAAATGAACTCAGTATTAAAAAATTTGATTCTTCGTCAAGTGTTTCAGTTGAAGTTTCTGCTAAAGTTTCTGGTATTTCTTCCGACAAACCAGAACTCTCCGATTCTGTCAAAGCTGATGACATGAAGGATAAAGAGAAGACAGACGTGAAAAAGGCTCGAAGTACGCAAGCTGAACAATCTGAACCTTCTGTTAATAATGAAAAGTTTCAGATCAAGCAACAAGAGCCGAAGCGAGCAGGTAAAGGACGCGAAAAGAAGAAGCCTAAACATCAAAGATAAGCAGGCTCTCCACAGTCCTCAACGGGCAGGAATAGTCCTCAAAAGACCCGTGACGTGAAAAATGCTTTTGTTAAGCCAGTCAGTAATGACAAATGTGAGAAATATGCATTTGACTGTGCTAACAAAGCTTTCGAAAAGACTGGTGAGATTTCTGAACAAGACTTGCAGTCTAAACAAAACAAGAAGAATCAAAAGAAATCTCCACCACAGAAGGTCCCAGCAAATGACAAGTACAGACATCCAAATTCATCCTCGTTTGCAAGAAATGTGCAACACAAACAAGCACAGAAAGGACCGGTTCATCCTTCAGGGCCTGCAAGAGCTACACAAGCTGATCAGAATGCTTTCTACGTGAAGAGACAAACATGCTTCAATTACGGCATTGCTGGTCACATTGCTCGGAACTGCACACATCGTCCCTACGTACCATATTATATGAAAAATCGGAGGGTTACACCAAAGGATAACTACCATTCTAAGCCAATGAAGGTTTCTTCACCTAAGGCAATGAAGAATGTGAATCCCAAGGTTAAACCTTCTGATGGGGATTGGAACGCTGCTAAAAACAAACGCAAGGCTGTTCAAGAATAAAAACGTCTTTCTAAAACTGAAACAGCTAAAGTTGCTCAACCGAAGGCAACAAATACGTTTGTTAAACCAAAACAGATTTGGAAACCCAAATCCAAAGCAGCAATGTCTCCAATTCTTGAAATGAAAGGGGACTTATGTTTAAAGGAAGTGTCTTATTTTGATGCTTCAGGAAATCCCAGGACCATGATGGCCTGGGTACCCATGTCTTACTAATCTCCTTACTTTTCAGGAACAACCCAGGAGGAGCTGTTGACAATCTCTGGAATGTTGATAGCGGTTGTTCCAGAGATAAAAACGGGTAAATATCTCACTATTGCAAAAAGTTCATTTTTTTTTACAGATGATATGTTTCCTTTGGAGGAGATTAGAGAAGTAAGAAATGATCTCAAAAGGTACCGTTTAAATTCAGTACTTTGATTCGATTTTGATTAGTCTTCAATCTGATGATAGAACGGTTAAACAAAAATATTTTCTCTCTTTCTTAGTTTTTTTATTTTGTATATAAGGTGTCCTTTCTCTAGTAAACGGTAAATTTGCGCAAAAAATACAAGATTTATGCACAAATTTAGGGGGGAGAGGGACATATAGATAGAAATAGAGTTTAGGGGGAGAAATCTCAGAAAAGAAAAATACAAAAGAGTTTGTTGTATATATATGTATTGCTTTAGGGGGAGAAAATGAGAAAAATACAAAAATATTAGAAAAATGAAAAAGCCAAAAAGAGAAATTGCATGATATGGGAAGTGAAATATATGTTTGTGTTAAAGGGTTTGACTAACACATGTAAGGTGCCATAGCTGAAAAGACTAGGATCTACTGCGATATGTCGATAGGCTTGACGCTCAAAATGATAAAAGATACTAAGTGATATAAACATAACGAACTATGTACCATGTGGGTAACATACCAACGGTGTATGATTTTATGGTCTTAAATCTTGCGTTGATAGATAGCCAACGTCTGAGGTTTTGGGTCTTTATATTGTTGAATCATCCGGGGATTTCTTGGCTGTCCTTGTGTTGCATCCAGATTATATGCAGACCTAGACACAGTCAAGATATCTTAAAAGATCCCAAGAGGACAAAAACCCTAAGGAATAATAATCTCAAGATGAGAAAATTCCCAATGCTCAAAGAGCCAAATTCGTACCAAAAAGGTATTTGCCTCGCCCTCGTAAGACAAAATCATTGGTCGCTCTGCTGTACGCAAGTACTGACCTGTCACCAATGGTCTAACGTTGTTAATAAAAAAGGATGACATCAGTATACTCACTTGTTACGATGAATTGTTGTGCTTACCTTGATCGCGGGGGTGTGCCTTGGAATGGGACACACGGGTATAATAGTATAATATTACCTTAAGCATATCACGAAGTTGAAAAATTGAAAGTTGAGCGTTAAAGTTTAAGTGGACAAACATATTGGCAATCGCATAGACCAGTTTGATTAGGCTCGTGCTGAAAAGTGTTCCTTAGTCTGCCTGAGAACGAATTTTGATCCCATTGCAATTGTAATTGTATATTATGGTAGTTGTTTATATTTTGAGTTTTTATTTGTTTTTAGTTCCTAAAACAAAAATAAAAAAAATTGAAAAATTCAAAAAATACAAAAATAGTGTCTTGTTTTTCTATAAAACCTAAAATCCAAAAAAAAGGAGTGTTTATTTGTTTTTTTAAAATTAAAAATATAACCGTTCTTGAAGATTTGACTTCAGAAGTTGAAAGAATTTAAATTGTGAAATCCGAGTACAAGTACTTGGATGTACCTAGAGTTCATATGGTACTCTCCCTGTTGCATAAGAAATGTTTGCTTATGAGTTTGTGAGCATGTGTAGAACTTGATTTCAAAAAAGAACAGGGGTTGTTGAAGACTGAGATGCTGTTAGCTGCTGACGAAGCATGGAGCAGCACAACAACAAGATGTACCTGAGTCAGAAGAACCGGATACAAAACGCCGTCTGACAGTGAAAGTACATTTGAAGAAGTATCGTAAACCTGCTTGAAAGACAAAGATTGAAGAAGAAAAGAGCTGTTGAGAATCCTCCTCTCACATTCTTTTTGACAAAGAAGTTTCAATCAAAAGCTGATCGTGATCCTGATATAAAGCTAACCACAAGAGCTGAAGAAAGAGACCCAGTGCTGGGAGTTCAGAAGTCAAGAACTTCCACAACATCTGCAGCATTGTGACAACCATAGACTTCGTTGAAGACGTTGCTGAATTCAAGTTATGAAGACAATTTGATGGCATCAGTCTAGGGGGAGATTGTTAGGACCTAAAGTGTGAGACTGACACATCAAATTAACACAACAGGCTATGGTTATGAACTGGGCCTTACTGGGTTAGTTTATATTAGGTTTTGGACCTTTATAGGTCACTTGGGCCAAGCTTTAGGCCATGTGGGCCAAGCAGGCCCAAGGGGAGCCCATGTGGGAGATGGGCTTGTCTATGTATATAAACAAGTTTTTGACTTGTTTTAGGGTTTGAACCTTCTAGTTACACAATTTCTCCAGAGCTAGAGTGGAGGCGATTCGATTGTGGTGTACTCATACCAGACGTTTTTGCTTGTTCAAGTAATCAAAACGTGTGTGAGTTAAAAGTGATTTTGGTGTTCTTGTTATTTCTCATTTTCGGTTTATCTTGAATCATCTTGTCATTGGATTCCGCACTCTTACAAGATTAGGTTTGATATCGTTGAAAGATCTGGTTAAACGGGACTTACAAGAATTTTTTTTTACTTTAACTCACACACGTTTCTATTACTTGAACAAGCAAAAACGTCTGGTATGAGTGCACAACCAAAATCGCCTCCCTCACTAGCTCTCTAGAATTCTGTAACTTGGAGGTTCCAAAGGTTCCAACCTAAAAACAAGTTAGAAACTTATTTTTATACTAACTCAAGCCCACTTCCCTACATGGGCTCCCCTTGGGCCTGCTTGGCCCACATGGCCTAAAGCTTAGCCCAAGTGACCTATAAAGGTCCACAGCCTAATATAAACTAACCCGGTAAGGCCCAGCTCGTAACCATAGCTCGTTGTGTTAATTTGATGCATCAATCTCACACTTTAGGGCCTAACAATCTCCCCTAGACTGATGCCATCAAATTGTCTTCATAGCGTGAATTCAGCAACGTCTTCAATGTAGTCTATGGTTGTCGCTATGCTGCAGATGTTGTGGAAGTTCTTGACTTCTGAACTCTCAACACTGGGTCTCTTTCTTTAGATATGTTGTTAGCTTCATATCAGGATCACAATCAGCTTTGCTTGAAAATCTAGTTAAAAAGAATGTGAGAGGAGGATTCTCAGCCGCTCTTTTCTTCTTCAATCTTTGTCTTTCAAGCAGGTTCACGGTACTTCTGCAAATGCACTATCACTGTCAGACGACAATTCGTATCTGGTTCTTCTGACTCAGGTACATCTTGTAGTCGTGCTGCTCCATGCTTCGTCAGCAGCTAACAACATCTCAGTCTTCAACAACCCCTGTTCTTGATTAAAATCAAGTTCTGCACATGCTCACAAACTCATAAGCAAACATTTCTTATGCAACAGGGAGAGTACCACATGAACACTAGGTACATGAAGTTTCACAATTTAAATTCTTTTAACTTTTGATGATCAGTCAAATCTTCAAGAACGGTTAGATTTTTTTTAGTTTTAAGAAAAATAAATAAACACTCTATTTTTTGGATTTTTGGTTTTATAGAAAAGCATTGTATTTTTGAATTTTTGTATAGATATTTGTTTCTAGTTTTTAATATACAATTACAATTGCAATGGGATCAAAATTCGTTCTCAGGCAGACTAAGGAACACTTTTCAGTACGAGCCTAATCAAACTGGTCTATGCGATTGCCAATATGTTTGTCCACTTAAACTTTAACGCTCAACTTTCAATTTTTCAACTTTGTGATATGCTTAAGGTAATATTATACTATTATACCCGTTTGTCCCATTCCAAGGCACACCCCCGCGATCAAGGTAAGCACAACGATTCATCGTAATAGGTGAGTATACTAATGCCATCCTCGTTGTTGATTGTGTTCACTACTGCTAAGCACGACGAGGGGAGGCCGATTTCCACTGGGATGACCGCCTCCAAGCCATAGACCAGGCTGAAGGGGGTCTCGCCATTGCTTGTCTTGGGCATGGTGCGGTGAGCCTATAGGATGCAAGGGAGCTCATCCACCCATCCTCTTCGTTTTGAGCCCAAGCGGGCCTTGATCCCTTCGATTATGCTCTTGTTAACACTCTCCACTTGACCGTTGCCTTGAGGATGCGCAATGGAAGAGAAGGTGTGTTCAATGTTCAATTCCGTCATCCACTTTTGGAGATTGTCGGATGCGAAATTCGTGCCATTGTCTGTCACTATCTTGATTGGAAGGCCGAATCGACAAATGATGTGCTCCCAGATGAACTTCCGCACAATCATTGGTGATGTTGATGCTAGGACCTTTGTCTCCACCCACTTTGTGAAGTAATAGACAACAACGATTATGAATTTGACTGTGCCTGGTGCGTCAGGAAAATGTCCCACCATATCGATACCCCATTGCTGGAAGGGCCATGCTGTCGAAACTGGGGTCAGATCATTTTTTGGGCAGAGGGTCTTCGGCGCATGCCTTTGGCAGACATCACATTTGCGCAATTCATTTAATGCATCCACATGCATCCCCGGCCAATAGTACCACGCGTTCATGATTTTTGCCACAACCATGCGAGGGCTTGCGTGTATCCCATAGATGCCTTCCTGAATTTCTCGAATTAAGTAGCTCGCGTCCTGGGGGTCCACACAGCGTAGCAGTGGCCCTAAAAAAGATCTTTTGTAAAGGATACCCCCGTCCATTTGATAGAACAACGCTTTGTTTTGGATCTTCCTAGCTTCCGTCTTGTTTTCTGGAAGGATCCCTTCTTGCAAGTATTGAATGATAGGGGTCATCCACGAGGATGGTCCTATCTCGATGACATATACCTAGTGCAGCAGCACAAATAGGTTTTTCAAGACTTCAATTCAAAAATCTTTTGCAAGATGCTGAAATCTTGTTGAGGCTAGTTTGCTGAGCGCGTCAGCCAGTTTGTTTTCGCTTCAGTTGATGTGAACAACCTTATACGAATTAAACTTTTGGAGCAAATGTTTTGCTTGTTCGAGGTAGAGGGCCATCACCTCACCCTTCGCGTCATAAAGCCCATTAATTTGGCTCACGATTAACAGAGAATCAACGTGCGCTTGCAAGTTTTTTGCACCCAACTTGATTGTCACACCCCCAAAATACCACCCATGGAAAACCCTGCTAGGCGTGTGACAAACCAATAACGAGCCACTAATCATATTGAACCAATTGTAACATCCGTCAAATTGGGTTCCCAAAATCCGACCCGTTTTGAAATTTTGGATTCTAACCCTTGGAACTCGTGAGCTTCGCAAACTAATTAATCGTTTAATTTGTTATAAATATGGCCATTTAATTATTCATTAGTTTAATTAATTAATTTATTTAATTTTACAATTTAAAAATTTTATTCTTTTATTTTTACAAAAATAATCTAGTTAGTTTGTTAAGATAAATAATATAAGCAACCAAGTTCAAATTGGTTAACCAAGTTAGTGTGGTTAGTCTAGAGTAATTCTAGTTAAGGGACTATATGGTAACCTTTTAAAACTAAAAAGAAATAAATATGCAGACCACGGGACTCGAATCCGGGTCTCGCATATAACAAGTAACACAACAACCACCCGGCCATGTCTTGGAATTGAAGTAAAGTCCCATCCGCTATACTTTTATATAAGCGAAAATTTCGGAAACTTTTTTGAAACATTTGCCGCCCAACTGTTACAGCAAACAACATTCCTTTTTAAAACATTTGCTAATTTTTCGAGAGTTATAAACAAATTCCGCGTTTCCTTTTCGTTTAAAGCATGATTGATCAATGATTGATCTTTCCCTCCTTTCCAACATTAAACGCAATCACGAACCGGGACTCGTTCTTCACCCGCATACGGTATCTCAAAGGTAATTCAGTCAATCAATCAACCCCTTGCCATATTGTGAAGACTTCCGAAACGCTATATAAACGAGACCTCCATCACGTTTTTGAAACCCACACCATTCTGTCTCGACACCCTCATACACCCTCCAACTCTCCTTCGCTTGACCCGCACAACATCGTAACACCCTTCGAACCACTTTCACGCTCGCAGAGTTCATCGCAAACAACCATGGCAACCACCACCACTCGCAATCTGTTTCGGACACCTCTCCACCACCCTGTCGGATCAACCACACCTTTGCCGGAGAACCCGAGCACGTTGCCGTAGTTCAAAGATTCGCCGGAGAAGTCCGAAGCCGACGGGGATCACGTCACACGTGTTTCGGTATAACTTTCTTGTTCTTTTTCGTTTAAAACTCTAGTCGACACACATTTGGTTCAGACTTTATACATGATTCAATCAATTAAAATTTATAAGTTATAATCAAAAAGTTACGTATTGTTTTTATAAAATGAAGAAGGTGAGTATTGACAGTAATATAACTATAACGAAAATACAATTATATCACAATCATGAAGAGCAGTCCATATGTATATTTTTCATGCTTCATGAAATTTAATTACAAAGTTATTTTTTTTTATACAAAGCATTTGGATGGAAATACTGTTAGTAAACCCTAAATCTAATTATAACTAACAAGTTTATTTTTTTACATCCTTAATATAATAATGAGATAAAGTAAAATATTTAATTAATTAACTTATAAACTATATATATGTGTTAGGAACATTAACGAATTCTTATGTGATATTTTAATTATTTAGGATAAGCATTACGTTCGTTCTCTTGGATTCTCAATTCTTTTCCTCGCACGTTATTTCCAAGAAATCGCAACGCAACCAATGTGAGTATACATGACCCATTTTCGTTTTACACTTTTTGGGTGCAATATGTATTACTTATCAAACTACACAATCACGGATTGAGATCCTGTACAAACAGTGCTAATTATAAGAACCGTAAGAACAGATCTGAACCATTGATAATTTAAATCAAGGGTTGATATTGATTATAAATAAAACCCTTATAATTAAAAATTACTACTAACAAATTAGGGGTAATTTTGTAAAATTGCTAGTCATTTGACTATTTTCCATTAAATACAAATTCCACCAAGGTTTTTTAAACTAAAATAACTTTTATATATTTCATTATTTTTTTTAAAAAAATATACCATAAAATCAAGTATTTTTTTATCTTTAATATGAGTACCATATTGCTATACCTTTTTTGTATTTATAAAAGTGATTTTTAAAAAAGTTAACAAAAGATGTTTTATAATTGTGCTGATAACGTGTTGATTATGTGTTAATTACAAAATAATACAAACAAACATCAAAAGTAGATATAATCAGCACATCTGGTGTGCTAATAATGGAGAACAATTGAGGATGTTGTGCTAATGTCGTTTATGTTGAAAATGGAGAACGATTGAGGACGATGTGCTAATAATGAAGAACGATTAAGGATGTTATGCTAATTATATAGTGTTGTGCTGATTATATTTTTTGTAATTATTTTTAATTAGCTATTATTAAATATGGTCAAAAGGTCTAAATTACCCCTAAACTAATTTTTTATTGATGGACACTTGTCAATTATGTGTTGGTTCTTACGGTTCTTACAAACTTAAGTGTTTGTATTTGATCCCATTCCACACAATCACATCAAACATTTTATGCACACTCTATCCATACTCTATGTGATACATTTTAATCATGTTAGACATGTTATGCTACTGTAAACTCTCATGACTATGTGTTCATTAACTTTGCAAGCCTCCCCTAACAATGGTAGCGCTATAGGTTGAGAAACGCCCCTCCCGTTATATTAACGGGTATTGTTAGGTTAATCTATGTTAAAACCACCCATACTCTTTTGGGTAGGCACGTTAATTGCGTTAAACTTTGGTTTGGACACGTAGAGTAACATCGTTTCGAGTATACTGTCAATATGATATTGTATTTCACATTTGGATATGAGCAACATTTTAAACACGTATTATGCTATGTATGAAAACTTGTATACTCGCCAACATGCTTTTGTTGATTTTATTTTAATACATATTGCAGGTTGACTATTCAAGAATCAAGAAACAAGCTAGGATGACATTAGAAACCCATTTTAGCATTTTAGTTAATGTTGAATTTATGTTTGTTTATTTGAGACAATGTACCTTACTTTAGAATTTAATAAAATGATTTAATTTATATTGTCACATTTAGTGTTATGTTGTTTTGAGCAATTTGTTCGTCTCATCCCGATGTTTCCGCCATCGGTTGGGGTGTGACAGATTGGTATCAGAGTCATAACTATAGGGAATTAGGAATGCCTTGCGTATTCTATAGTTTAAGAGCTTATTCACTATGTGTTGCTTAAAACAACTTCCTTTCTATCTTCTTTGCTCCCCTCTACTTTCTTGGACTCTTAATATACATGTCTTTCCTAAGGCTAACACAATACACACTTGGAGGCTTTGAAGACACTCTTATAACACAATGGAAATGACTCACCAAAATAGGGATGATTCCCACATTTGGTGATGACTTTCACTCAGCTATACTTTGAATTTTGCACGAAATCTACCCTCAAGTTAGGAGTGATATCCAAATCTTGAAGGGAATTTCCATTTCATACTCTAGTGGACCCTTATCTTTTGATAAGTACCAACCACGTTTGGGTACGATGTTATCAAGTTAGAGGTGAAACTCGCATCTTGTTTAACTAGTCCCACTCCTCGATTTTCGCTCTCGCCAAAGTTTCGATTTCCCAATCGATTAAGGACGTGTAGTAACTGCAAGGACAAATATCGTTAGTCGCTCCTCGATGAGAGTATTTGTCTATTAGGCCAAAGCACGTTTCCTTAATTCGAAAAGGACTTCGATTCACTTTGGAATTGTCGTATGTTGCGTTCCGTGACAATCCATGCTTTACGTTGAATCTCTTTTATGCTATGTCAATTTTCATGTGTTTTACATTTGTACCATATATCATTTCAATCTAATACATGCATGCTAGTATGTTATACTGGATTCGTGATTACTGGGTTATTCTTATGTGATGAACTTGTCTTTTAACCCACACCTTAACATGTATAGCGCTATGCGTAGTGCTATAGGAGTAGCGCCCGCCCGTATTCTAGTGGTCATGTTAAATTAACAACATTACACCCTCTTCGTTGCGACGATGTTGGGTAGACAACATTGCGGTACACGATGGGTTGACCTGTTTATTCACATACCAGTGATACGTTAATCTTGTTAACTAAGTATGTGATGTGGATTGTTCTAAATTTTTATGCTAATACTCATATTTCCAAAAATGGAAGCTTATCGTAAAGATAGGAGTGATTTTCTTACCTTGACGATTAGCTCCGCTCACTTTTCAACTTCACCAACGAGCTAGGGGTGATTTCCTTACCTCGGAGGTAGTTACCAACTCTTCTTCGTTCTCAATTAAACTTTATATTTGAACGTTACTTTCATTTTAAGCTTGGAGACACGATACACACTATCTTCTCAATCTAGAACAGTAATAATATCTTCTCACGAACGAACTAAATTTACGATGCTTTCATTATCTATGTTAGTTACACTACGTGAAATTCATAATTATACTATGGGAAACTAATTGAACATCTTATATGCTACGTGAATCTATTTGCTATGTGACGCATTAATGAAAACAATTTTCCTTAAACAAAACATTATGATCAAAGTCTCATTTATTCTTTCTTATAAATCTTTAGATATAATCTTTTCAGAAGTTTCTTCTTAGATTTCGAGGACGAAATCTCCTAAAGTAGGGGAGACTGTAACATCCGTCAAATTAGGTTCCCAAAATCCGACCCGTTTTGAAATTTTGGATCCTAACCCTTGGAACTCGTGAGCTTCGCAAACTAATTAATCGTTTAATTTGTTATAAATATGGCCATTTAATTATACATTAGTTTAATTAATTAATTTATTTAATTTTACAATTTAAAAATTTTATTCTTTTATTTTTACAAAAATAATCTAGTTAGTTTGTTAAGATAAATAATATAAGCAACCAAGTTCAAATTGGTTAACCAAGTTAGTGTGGTTAGTCTAGAGTAATTCTAGTTAAGGGACTATATGGTAACCTTTTAAAACTAAAAAGAAATAAATATGCAGACCACGGGACTCGAATCCGGGTCTCGCATATAACAAGTAACACAACAACCACCCGGCCATGTCTTGGAATTGAAGTAAAGTCCCATCCGCTATACTTTTATATAAGCGAAAATTTCGGAAACTTTTTTGAAACATTTGCCGCCCAACTGTTACAGCAAACAACATTCCTTTTTAAAACATTTGCTAATTTTTCGAGAGTTATAAACAAATTCCGCGTTTCCTTTTCGTTTAAAGCATGATTGATCAATGATTGATCTTTCCCTCCTTTCCAACATTAAACGCAATCACGAACCGGGACTCGTTCTTCACCCGCATACGGTATCTCAAAGGTAATTCAGTCAATCAATCAACCCCTTGCCATATTGTGAAGACTTCCGAAACGCTATATAAACGAGACCTCCATCACGTTTTTGAAACCCACACCATTCTGTCTCGACACCCTCATACACCCTCCAACTCTCCTTCGCTTGACCCGCACAACATCGTAACACCCTTCGAACCACTTTCACGCTCGCAGAGTTCATCGCAAACAACCATGGCAACCACCACCACTCGCAATCTGTTTCGGACACCTCTCCACCACCCTGTCGGATCAACCACACCTTTGCCGGAGAACCCGAGCACGTTGCCGTAGTTCAAAGATTCGCCGGAGAAGTCCGAAGCCGACGGGGATCACGTCACACGTGTTTCGGTATAACTTTCTTGTTCTTTTTCGTTTAAAACTCTAGTCGACACACATTTGGTTCAGACTTTATACATGATTCAATCAATTAAAATTTATAAGTTATAATCAAAAAGTTACGTATTGTTTTTATAAAATGAAGAAGGTGAGTATTGACAGTAATATAACTATAACGAAAATACAATTATATCACAATCATGAAGAGCAGTCCATATGTATATTTTTCATGCTTCATGAAATTTAATTACAAAGTTATTTTTTTTATACAAAGCATTTGGATGGAAATACTGTTAGTAAACCCTAAATCTAATTATAACTAACAAGTTTATTTTTTTACATCCTTAATATAATAATGAGATAAAGTAAAATATTTAATTAATTAACTTATAAACTATATATATGTGTTAGGAACATTAACGAATTCTTATGTGATATTTTAATTATTTAGGATAAGCATTACGTTCGTTCTCTTGGATTCTCAATTCTTTTCCTCGCACGTTATTTCCAAGAAATCGCAACGCAACCAATGTGAGTATACATGACCCATTTTCGTTTTACACTTTTTGGGTGCAATATGTATTACTTATCAAACTACACAATCACGGGTTGAGATCCTGTACAAACAGTGCTAATTATAAGAACCGTAAGAACAGATCTGAACCATTGATAATTTAAATCAAGGGTTGATATTGATTATAAATAAAACCCTTATAATTAAAAATTACTACTAACAAATTAGGGGTAATTTTGTAAAATTGCTAGTCATTTGACTATTTTCCATTAAATACAAATTCCACCAAGGTTTTTTAAACTAAAATAACTTTTATATATTTCATTATTTTTTTTAAAAAAATATACCATAAAATCAAGTATTTTTTATCTTTAATATGAGTACCATATTGCTATACCTTTTTTGTATTTATAAAAGTGATTTTTAAAAAAGTTAACAAAAGATGTTTTATAATTGTGCTGATAACGTGTTGATTATGTGTTAATTACAAAATAATACAAACAAACATCAAAAGTAGATATAATCAGCACATCTGGTGTGCTAATAATGGAGAACAATTGAGGATGTTGTGCTAATGTCGTTTATGTTGAAAATGGAGAACGATTGAGGACGATGTGCTAATAATGAAGAACGATTAAGGATGTTATGCTAATTATATAGTGTTGTGCTGATTATATTTTTTGTAATTATTTTTAATTAGCTATTATTAAATATGGTCAAAAGGTCTAAATTACCCCTAAACTAATTTTTTATTGATGGACACTTGTCAATTATGTGTTGGTTCTTACGGTTCTTACAAACTTAAGTGTTTGTATTTGATCCCATTCCACACAATCACATCAAACATTTTATGCACACTCTATCCATACTCTATGTGATACATTTTAATCATGTTAGACATGTTATGCTACTGTAAACTCTCATGACTATGTGTTCATTAACTTTGCAAGCCTCCCCTAACAATGGTAGCGCTATAGGTTGAGAAACGCCCCTCCCGTTATATTAACGGGTATTGTTAGGTTAATCTATGTTAAAACCACCCATACTCTTTTGGGTAGGCACGTTAATTGCGTTAAACTTTGGTTTGGACACGTAGAGTAACATCGTTTCGAGTATACTGTCAATATGATATTGTATTTCACATTTGGATATGAGCAACATTTTAAACACGTATTATGCTATGTATGAAAACTTGTATACTCGCCAACATGCTTTTGTTGATTTTATTTTAATACATATTGCAGGTTGACTATTCAAGAATCAAGAAACAAGCTAGGATGACATTAGAAACCCATTTTAGCATTTTAGTTAATGTTGAATTTATGTTTGTTTATTTGAGACAATGTACCTTACTTTAGAATTTAATAAAATGATTTAATTTATATTGTCACATTTAGTGTTATGTTGTTTTGAGCAATTTGTTCGTCTCATCCCGATGTTTCCGCCATCGGTTGGGGTGTGACAGATTGGTATCAGAGCCATAACTATAGGGAATTAGGAATGCCTTGCGTATTCTATAGTTTAAGAGCTTATTCACTATGTGTTGCTTAAAACAACTTCCTTTCTATCTTCTTTGCTCCCCTCTACTTTCTTGGACTCTTAATATACATGTCTTTCCTAAGGCTAACACAATACACACTTGGAGGCTTTGAAGACACTCTTATAACACAATGGAAATGACTCACCAAAATAGGGATGATTCCCACATTTGGTGATGACTTTCACTCAGCTATACTTTGAATTTTGCACGAAATCTACCCTCAAGTTAGGAGTGATATCCAAATCTTGAAGGGAATTTCCATTTCATACTCTAGTGGACCCTTATCTTTTGATAAGTACCAACCACGTTTGGGTACGATGTTATCAAGTTAGAGGTGAAACTCGCATCTTGTTTAACTAGTCCCACTCCTCGATTTTCGCTCTCGCCAAAGTTTCGATTTCCCAATCGATTAAGGACGTGTAGTAACTGCAAGGACAAATATCGTTAGTCGCTCCTCGATGAGAGTATTTGTCTATTAGGCCAAAGCACGTTTCCTTAATTCGAAAAGGACTTCGATTCACTTTGGAATTGTCGTATGTTGCGTTCCGTGACAATCCATGCTTTACGTTGAATCTCTTTTATGCTATGTCAATTTTCATGTGTTTTACATTTGTACCATATATCATTTCAATCTAATACATGCATGCTAGTATGTTATACTGGATTCGTGATTACTGGGTTATTCTTATGTGATGAACTTGTCTTTTAACCCACACCTTAACATGTATAGCGCTATGCGTAGTGCTATAGGAGTAGCGCCCGCCCGTATTCTAGTGGTCATGTTAAATTAACAACATTACACCCTCTTCGTTGCGACGATGTTGGGTAGACAACATTGCGGTACACGATGGGTTGACCTGTTTATTCACATACCAGTGATACGTTAATCTTGTTAACTAAGTATGTGATGTGGATTGTTCTAAATTTTTATGCTAATACTCATATTTCCAAAAATGGAAGCTTATCGTAAAGATAGGAGTGATTTTCTTACCTTGACGATTAGCTCCGCTCACTTTTCAACTTCACCAACGAGCTAGGGGTGATTTCCTTACCTCGGAGGTAGTTACCAACTCTTCTTCGTTCTCAATTAAACTTTATATTTGAACGTTACTTTCATTTTAAGCTTGGAGACACGATACACACTATCTTCTCAATCTAGAACAGTAATAATATCTTCTCACGAACGAACTAAATTTACGATGCTTTCATTATCTATGTTAGTTACACTACGTGAAATTCATAATTATACTATGGGAAACTAATTGAACATCTTATATGCTACGTGAATCTATTTGCTATGTGACGCATTAATGAAAACAATTTTCCTTAAACAAAACATTATGATCAAAGTCTCATTTATTCTTTCTTATAAATCTTTAGATATAATCTTTTCAGAAGTTTCTTCTTAGATTTCGAGGACGAAATCTCCTAAAGTAGGGGAGACTGTAACATCCGTCAAATTGGGTTCCCAAAATCCGACCCGTTTTGAAATTTTGGATCCTAACCCTTGGAACTCGTGAGATTCGCAAACTAATTAATCGTTTAATTTGTTATAAATATGGCCATTTAATTATACATTAGTTTAATTAATTAATTTATTTAATTTTACAATTTAAAAATTTTATTCTTTTATTTTTACAAAAATAATCTAGTTAGTTTGTTAAGATAAATAATATAAGCAACCAAGTTCAAATTGGTTAACCAAGTTAGTGTGGTTAGTCTAGAGTAATTCTAGTTAAGGGACTATATGGTAACCTTTTAAAACTAAAAAGAAATAAATATGCAGACCACGGGACTCGAATCCGGGTCTCGCATATAACAAGTAACACAACAACCACCCGGCCATGTCTTGGAATTGAAGTAAAGTCCCATCCGCTATACTTTTATATAAGCGAAAATTTCGGAAACTTTTTTGAAACATTTGCCGCCCAACTGTTACAGCAAACAACATTCCTTTTTAAAACATTTGCTAATTTTTCGAGAGTTATAAACAAATTCCGCGTTTCCTTTTCGTTTAAAGCATGATTGATCAATGATTGATCTTTCCCTCCTTTCCAACATTAAACGCAATCACGAACCGGGACTCGTTCTTCACCCGCATACGGTATCTCAAAGGTAATTCAGTCAATCAATCAACCCCTTGCCATATTGTGAAGACTTCCGAAACGCTATATAAATGAGACCTCCATCACGTTTTTGAAACCCACACCATTCTGTCTCGACACCCTCATACACCCTCCAACTCTCCTTCGCTTGACCCGCACAACATCGTAACACCCTTCGAACCACTTTCACGCTCGCAGAGTTCATCGCAAACAACCATGGCAACCACCACCACTCGCAATCTGTTTCGGACACCTCTCCACCACCCTGTCGGATCAACCACACCTTTGCCGGAGAACCCGAGCACGTTGCCGTAGTTCAAAGATTCGCCGGAGAAGTCCGAAGCCGACGGGGATCACGTCACACGTGTTTCGGTATAACTTTCTTGTTCTTTTTCGTTTAAAACTCTAGTCGACACACATTTGGTTCAGACTTTATACATGATTCAATCAATTAAAATTTATAAGTTATAATCAAAAAGTTACGTATTGTTTTTATAAAATGAAGAAGGTGAGTATTGACAGTAATATAACTATAACGAAAATACAATTATATCACAATCATGAAGAGCAGTCCATATGTATATTTTTCATGCTTCATGAAATTTAATTACAAAGTTATTTTTTTTTATACAAAGCATTTGGATGGAAATACTGTTAGTAAACCCTAAATCTAATTATAACTAACAAGTTTATTTTTTTACATCCTTAATATAATAATGAGATAAAGTAAAATATTTAATTAATTAACTTATAAACTATATATATGTGTTAGGAACATTAACGAATTCTTATGTGATATTTTAATTATTTAGGATAAGCATTACGTTCGTTCTCTTGGATTCTCAATTCTTTTCCTCGCACGTTATTTCCAAGAAATCGCAACGCAACCAATGTGAGTATACATGACCCATTTTCGTTTTACACTTTTTGGGTGCAATATGTATTACTTATCAAACTACACAATCACGGGTTGAGATCCTGTACAAACAGTGCTAATTATAAGAACCGTAAGAACAGATCTGAACCATTGATAATTTAAATCAAGGGTTGATATTGATTATAAATAAAACCCTTATAATTAAAAATTACTACTAACAAATTAGGGGTAATTTTGTAAAATTGCTAGTCATTTGACTATTTTCCATTAAATACAAATTCCACCAAGGTTTTTTAAACTAAAATAACTTTTATATATTTCATTATTTTTTTTTAAAAAATATACCATAAAATCAAGTATTTTTTTATCTTTAATATGAGTACCATATTGCTATACCTTTTTTGTATTTATAAAAGTGATTTTTAAAAAAGTTAACAAAAGATGTTTTATAATTGTGCTGATAACGTGTTGATTATGTGTTAATTACAAAATAATACAAACAAACATCAAAAGTAGATATAATCAGCACATCTGGTGTGCTAATAATGGAGAACAATTGAGGATGTTGTGCTAATGTCGTTTATGTTGAAAATGGAGAACGATTGAGGACGATGTGCTAATAATGAAGAACGATTAAGGATGTTATGCTAATTATATAGTGTTGTGCTGATTATATTTTTTGTAATTATTTTTAATTAGCTATTATTAAATATGGTCAAAAGGTCTAAATTACCCCTAAACTAATTTTTTATTGATGGACACTTGTCAATTATGTGTTGGTTCTTACGGTTCTTACAAACTTAAGTGTTTGTATTTGATCCCATTCCACACAATCACATCAAACATTTTATGCACACTCTATCCATACTCTATGTGATACATTTTAATCATGTTAGACATGTTATGCTACTGTAAACTCTCATGACTATGTGTTCATTAACTTTGCAAGCCTCCCCTAACAATGGTAGCGCTATAGGTTGAGAAACGCCCCTCCCGTTATATTAACGGGTATTGTTAGGTTAATCTATGTTAAAACCACCCATACTCTTTTGGGTAGGCACGTTAATTGCGTTAAACTTTGGTTTGGACACGTAGAGTAACATCGTTTCGAGTATACTGTCAATATGATATTGTATTTCACATTTGGATATGAGCAACATTTTAAACACGTATTATGCTATGTATGAAAACTTGTATACTCGCCAACATGCTTTTGTTGATTTTATTTTAATACATATTGCAGGTTGACTATTCAAGAATCAAGAAACAAGCTAGGATGACATTAGAAACCCATTTTAGCATTTTAGTTAATGTTGAATTTATGTTTGTTTATTTGAGACAATGTACCTTACTTTAGAATTTAATAAAATGATTTAATTTATATTGTCACATTTAGTGTTATGTTGTTTTGAGCAATTTGTTCGTCTCATCCCGATGTTTCCGCCATCGGTTGGGGTGTGACAGATTGGTATCAGAGCCATAACTATAGGGAATTAGGAATGCCTTGCGTATTCTATAGTTTAAGAGCTTATTCACTATGTGTTGCTTAAAACAACTTCCTTTCTATCTTCTTTGCTCCCCTCTACTTTCTTGGACTCTTAATATACATGTCTTTCCTAAGGCTAACACAATACACACTTGGAGGCTTTGAAGACACTCTTATAACACAATGGAAATGACTCACCAAAATAGGGATGATTCCCACATTTGGTGATGACTTTCACTCAGCTATACTTTGAATTTTGCACGAAATCTACCCTCAAGTTAGGAGTGATATCCAAATCTTGAAGGGAATTTCCATTTCATACTCTAGTGGACCCTTATCTTTTGATAAGTACCAACCACGTTTGGGTACGATGTTATCAAGTTAGAGGTGAAACTCGCATCTTGTTTAACTAGTCCCACTCCTCGATTTTCGCTCTCGCCAAAGTTTCGATTTCCCAATCGATTAAGGACGTGTAGTAACTGCAAGGACAAATATCGTTAGTCGCTCCTCGATGAGAGTATTTGTCTATTAGGCCAAAGCACGTTTCCTTAATTCGAAAAGGACTTCGATTCACTTTGGAATTGTCGTATGTTGCGTTCCGTGACAATCCATGCTTTACGTTGAATCTCTTTTATGCTATGTCAATTTTCATGTGTTTTACATTTGTACCATATATCATTTCAATCTAATACATGCATGCTAGTATGTTATACTGGATTCGTGATTACTGGGTTATTCTTATGTGATGAACTTGTCTTTTAACCCACACCTTAACATGTATAGCACTATGCGTAGTGCTATAGGAGTAGCGCCCGCCCGTATTCTAGTGGTCATGTTAAATTAACAACATTACACCCTCTTCGTTGCGACGATGTTGGGTAGACAACATTGCGGTACACGATGGGTTGACCTGTTTATTCACATACCAGTGATACGTTAATCTTGTTAACTAAGTATGTGATGTGGATTGTTCTAAATTTTTATGCTAATACTCATATTTCCAAAAATGGAAGCTTATCGTAAAGATAGGAGTGATTTTCTTACCTTGACGATTAGCTCCGCTCACTTTTCAACTTCACCAACGAGCTAGGGGTGATTTCCTTACCTCGGAGGTAGTTACCAACTCTTCTTCGTTCTCAATTAAACTTTATATTTGAACGTTACTTTCATTTTAAGCTTGGAGACACGATACACACTATCTTCTCAATCTAGAACAGTAATAATATCTTCTCACGAACGAACTAAATTTACGATGCTTTCATTATCTATGTTAGTTACACTACGTGAAATTCATAATTATACTATGGGAAACTAATTGAACATCTTATATGCTACGTGAATCTATTTGCTATGTGACGCATTAATGAAAACAATTTTCCTTAAACAAAACATTATGATCAAAGTCTCATTTATTCTTTCTTATAAATCTTTAGATATAATCTTTTCAGAAGTTTCTTCTTAGATTTCGAGGACGAAATCTCCTAAAGTAGGGGAGACTGTAACATCCGTCAAATTGGGTTCCCAAAATCCGACCCGTTTTGAAATTTTGGATCCTAACCCTTGGAACTCGTGAGCTTCGCAAACTAATTAATCGTTTAATTTGTTATAAATATGGCCATTTAATTATACATTAGTTTAATTAATTAATTTATTTAATTTTACAATTTAAAAATTTTATTCTTTTATTTTTACAAAAATAATCTAGTTAGTTTGTTAAGATAAATAATATAAGCAACCAAGTTCAAATTGGTTAACCAAGTTAGTGTGGTTAGTCTAGAGTAATTCTAGTTAAGGGACTATATGGTAACCTTTTAAAACTAAAAAGAAATAAATATGCAGACCACGGGACTCGAATCCGGGTCTCGCATATAACAAGTAACACAACAACCACCCGGCCATGTCTTGGAATTGAAGTAAAGTCCCATCCGCTATACTTTTATATAAGCGAAAATTTCGGAAACTTTTTTGAAACATTTGCCGCCCAACTGTTACAGCAAACAACATTCCTTTTTAAAACATTTGCTAATTTTTCGAGAGTTATAAACACCTGTCCTCCCAGGTACAGGGTGAGGTTGCCAAACCTAAGTAGCGCTACTAACTAATACCATGTTACCTCTCAGGTAACCAAACAACACGGAGAGACTTTAAAGGTGATAGGATGAGTATATTATCAAACATTACCGATTTACAACAAGACGTATTCCTCTTAGGAATACCCAAAAAAGTTACCCGAAACCTATCCCTCCCAGGGATACCCATAGACTGTCCCAAACACCGGGACGCATGCTCAAGAGAGATGAACTCACCTTAGAGTGCTCGGTAGGTTACGTTACTTGATTTACAGTTGATCAAATACGTCCTATCATGGTTTACCAGTAACAATCAGTTTAGTATTCACGTCTAGCCCCGTATCTCGTCACAAGTTACCCACATAAAATATATACACGTAGTATCATGTAACAAGTAATAGTTGATCACGTAACACACTTAACCATATCATACATCGTAACCATTATGTGTACTAGACACTTGGATCACATGGAAATTATATCATACAAGACCTAGTTCACCATACAATTATAACCATTTGTTAATTAATGTGAGCTTATATAACAATTCGGCCCAAGCATTGCTGGCCCAGTCCTTCACGCTTAAACCAACAGCTAACACCCAACCCACATGTCATGTTTAGCCAAATACCCTACCCGGCCCAACACATGAGGTCCAATCCCACCGTGTCCCATAACCCGTGAACCCTTAACCCTCAAATCGCCCAACTATGTTAGCCCGCAGCCCACTCGACAGAACTAGATCTCCGGCCCAGCTGCACCCCAGGCCCACACAAGTGTGCGGCCTGGTTTGCTGCTACAGTTTAACTCATAACAAGAGGCCCAAACATGTGTGAGTGGACTGATGTTTCGGTGCGGTCCATAAAGGCCTTCGGCCCAGATTCAATATGTAAGATTATGTTTTAGTAATTGAGTATTACTGGCGATTTTTATACAAACCAATGTCAAAAGATTTGAATTCTGTGTTATAAACAAACATCTCTAACTAAGAAACTCTTGTTCACTGCTAGACGGTCACAACCACCAACCCAGATTCAACGTTTTCTATCATGTTGTTATATTTATTAATGTTGGTGCATACATCTGTCGACTTCGTCTTGTATCGAGTCTAAGACTAGATTGTATAGATCAGGGCACGTTATTCGAGAAAATATCAAGATTTATAGTATTAAAAGCTGATTTCGCTCCTAGAAGCTAATTCCGCTCCAAACTGTCATTGTGCGTTTTCGAGCGGAATCACAAGGTTCAGATTCCGCTCCAAATGACTCATGTATGTTTCGGGCGGAAGCAGGCACCTATAAATAGATCATTTCGAGCGAAATCAGTTATCAGTCCTTGTAATCCATACCGAAGGCTGCCGGTGTGAGGTTTGATTGTAAACAACGTCAAATCAATACAATCAATGTTTAAAGTGAAGATTTAGCTGTTTCTACCTTTGTTTCTTGTTTTCCGCACCTGAAACAGAGTAAAACTCCTCTGAACGACTCATTTGGGTCAGTCGCACGATCCTACAATTGGTATCAGAGCCAGTTGGAGGAGTTCTGCAGTTTACAGCCGAATTTCATTGAAATTTCTAGCTTCTACACCTTCTTTCATCATTTCAGAAAGTTTTAACGGTCAAAACCAGATCAAATTTTCACAGATTGTATAAAATTGGACATAGACAAACCCTTGAAAGTTTCATAGCTAAAACCGGACTAAAAATGGACAAAATGGACCCCCGAACTGATTTCGCTCGAATGGATGTTTTCTGATTTCGCTCCAAAGTCGTGGGTGATTTCGCTCCAGACTGCCAAATTGGTGATTTCGCTCCAAACATTCTGCTAATTTCGCTCCAGAAGTTATCAAATCACTGATTCCGCTCGAGAACTCATGTTAATTCCGCTCCAGGGTTCATTATGATTTCGCTCCAGTTGATCAATTCAGAGATTCCGCTCCAATCTCTAAGTGGTGATTTCGCTCCTGTGTTACAAACTTCTGATTCCGCTCCAGTGGGTATTGGGATTTTGCTCCAAATTACAAATTGGTGATTTCGCTCGAGAGTGTGTTGTGTGCTATTCCGCTCGAAACTTGATATTAGTTAATTCCTCTCTAAAGCTACTGTTTTTGAAATACGTGCATTGAAAAATGGATAACGATTTTTACAACGCGTTTGCAACTCCGTCTACTCCGGCTGTCATTGCTCAAGCCATGAATTTGGAAAATGAGACAGGAACTACACAAAAGCCCCCGAAACTAATGAGTATCGAAGAATACTACGGGTGGAAAGACAGATTCGAAAATTGGGTTCAGGCAAATCATCTTAGGTCTTGGGAATGCATTCTGAAGAAATATGTATTACCATGTACTGATTTACAAGTTGAGAAAACAATTTTGGAGTTTACAGTTCAAGAACAGGATATGTACAAAGCCGAGAAAATGATGATCAGTCTATTACAACAAGCAATCAAAGAAGATATCTTCATATTGCTTCAACACGACAAAACTTCAAAGTCGATTTGGGATGCTCTACGTGTTAAGTTTGAAGGTAGTGAGAACATGATTAAGAGCAAGAAAGCACTACTTAAGAAAAAGTTTGATCTGTTCAGTAGTCTATCGGGTGAAGACACGAAGAAGCTCATTGAACGATACTGTCATTTAGTGCAATCCACGTCTATGCTAAGTATAAAAAAGGATCGGGAAAAGTGGATAGACAAGTTGGCGAATGCGTTACAGCAAAAAGAGTGGGGAACCTATTTGATGATTCAAAAGAATACTGGGGTGTATGATGGATTAACTATTTCTCAGTTTATTGAGAAGATTGAGAGTCAGGATTTGGAACAGCAAAAGATCGCGAGGATGAACAGTCCAAGTGGTCAACAAGATGTAAAGATGTATTACAAAGGTAGTATTCCGGAAACTGAAAGAAGCCTGAAAATCCAGACTGCATTTAGTGCTGGGGATTCAACAGAAAAGGTTGTTCAAAATTCAAACAAAAGCAGCATTGGTTTTTCTTCATTTCCGGGTGTCAATCCAAAAGATTCAACTACAAGATTTCATTCTCAGAGCACAAAAACTGGAAATGGTTATGTGATCCAGTGCAACATTGCTTTAAATCTTCCAGACGGCCAAAGTTTTTCTGAAGAGATTGCAAAGGATCACATGGCTTTACTTGGTTCTGTATTACTTTCTTATGAAGGTTTAGTGGCTGGTCGGATCAGAAATCCTATGCTCACAAAGGAGGATTACGAACAGATAGACGCCGAAGAGATGGAACTGATGGACATCAAATGGTGTCTAGCTAGTGTTCTTAGACGTGCTGAAAAATACAAAATGATTACCGGGAGAAATGACTTTCTTGATGCACATGTTTCTACTTTAGGTTTTGATAAATCTAAAGTTACATGTTTTCGTTGCAGGGAAAAAGGTCATTTTAAGAGGGAGTGCAAGAACAGGGAAGCTAGTGGAGCTCAGAATCCGTTTGAAAAAGACGATTACTACCGGAAAGCTATTTATCAGCAAGTTGGTCAGCAACAACAGCAAGAACCACAGGTAGAGGTGTACAAATCGGTTTTTTTCAATAACCGGCTACGGTTAATAACCGGTCCGGTTAAAAAGGCAAAAAAAAAAAAACCGGTTAATTAAAAACCGGTTCCGGTTAATAACCGGTTTTAAGTATGAAAACATGTAACCGATCCTAACAGGTTTTTTAAATTGAATAATATAGCCGGTTTAAAAAACCGATTCATAAAAACCGGTAAGAAAACCGGTCTGCAGAAATGTTCACAGAATGCATGTTTGCTGTTTTTCTTTCAGTTTTTTTGCTGTTTTTTCAGCTTTTAAGCAGTTTTTGATGTTTTTTTTAACTATAAATGCAGTTTTTTTTTATATAAAACTTCACGATAATATATAAAAAGTTAAACATAATAAATATCATTAGGTCTTGGGACAAACGGTTTTACATAACAATGAAAATACAAACTATACACGTAACAAACGAAATACATAACAGGTTATTAACCGGTTTTTTTACCGGTTTTTTTGGACCGTTATCAGTTAACCGGTTTTTTAACCGGTTTTTCATATTAATCGATTAATAACTGGTTTTAAAAAAAACCAGTTTTATAACCGGACCGGACAAAAAAATCTGTAACCGATGCATAACCGGGCAAACCGGTTTGTAACCGAACCGGTTACAAAAAACCGGTTTTTTTAATAACCGATTTCGGCTTTTTTTCTGGTTTCGGTTGCGTAATCAGTTTTTTTTGTTCACCTCTAACCGCAGGTGGCTCATGGTAGAAAAATCGAGGATTCAAAAAGAGCGTGTTTAGTGGATTTTAACCGGAACGAATACATATCACCTGAAAGCAAGGTCTGTTTAGTCAATCAGGATGATGAAAAACTACCTGAAGGGTTTAGCTGGGATATGTTTGTAGATGAAAAGGGAGAATTCAAAGCGTTCATTGCTAAGATTGTTAAAGAACCAGATATGTTTACCACATGGATGAAGTCTATTGGTGAGACTGTGAAGAATGTGGAGAAAGAGTCTGTTGCATCTGATGAAAGCTCACAGAGTGCAGATGAAAGTTTACAAAGTGACGACAGTTCTGAAAAGAAAATTGTCTTTGATAAAACTCCATCTGATACTGGTTCATCGGATGATGTGTCTGAAAAATCAATTGAGTTTGGTCAGTCACCAACTGATGATAGTAGTGACGATGAAGAAGAGAAACACATTAACATTGCAAAATCTCATCTGTCTCCTGAAAGTTTTCATTTCTATTTTGCAGATCGCGTAGAGAAGCTGAAAGAGAAACAAGCTGCAAAAGAACAAAAGAAAAAGAAGACTGAAAGTGTTGCTGAAAAGGATGAGACTGTTCAAAAAGAAGAAGTTGAAAGCATTGATGAGAAAATTGCTGAAACTGAGCAAAACGGTGAAGCAGAAAAGGTGTCCGAAGTAGAGAAAGTTGTCGAAGTTGAGAAAATTATAGAAGTAGAAAAGATTGTAGAGGTCATTAAACCATGTTCAAAGTGTTTTGAACCATGCAAAGAATGTGCAGCCAAAGAAGAAAAGCTGACTGAGTATGAAAAGAAGAAGGAGCAGTTGTTGTTCAATCTCAATTACGTAAAGGAATCTTATGATGTTTTGAACAGAACAGTGACTGGTCTTCAAAAGACAAATTCAGAGAGAGAAGATGCTTTGACAATGATGAATGCTGTGATAATGTCGAAACAGAAAGCTATCAACTTCTACATCGAAGAAAGTGCAAAATGGAAGCAAGAGTTGGAGACGGAGAAGATTGAGAATGAGAGAATTAGACATTTATGGCAAAGTTATTCTAGTTCTGATTATCTCATTGATCGAATTTATCCGACTGTTGCAGGTATGGAAGCTTTCCAAAATGAGAAGCCAAAGAGAAAGGATACTGGTAAGAAACCGACTGTTACCTATAACAAGTGTCCGCCTCCGATCTGGGAAGGGTATTCTCCCAGAAAACCAAATGAGGAGCAACTTGAAAAAGCAGTCAATATAAAGTTAAAAACCGATACAATTGATGAATTACCAGAAAACATTGATGTCACTTTCACATCGTCTGACACTGATCATGAGTCTGAGTTAATAAAAAAGGTGGTCGATCAGGTGTTGGATACTGATGAGGAGTCTGAGTCAAAGTCTGAGTCTGGAGGTTCAAGTTCATCAGTCAACAGTCAAAAGTCGTCGGTCAAACGGTCCTATAGTAAAGATTTTTTATTATCAAAATCGAATTTGATTGATGAAACATTCGAAGTAGTTTATACTTTGAATGATTCTGACAAATTATATTATAACAAAGAGTTTCTAATAAGAAGTGTTTGTTTTGAAATGATCAAAAAGGTTTTCAAAATGACAGAAATTAATATTTCTGAAATAAAAGATTTAAATCTTACTGGAAAACCTAAAAAATACACTTCAAGAGTTCAACAACGTTTAAACAAGAAAAAGGGTTACAATTCTGGTTCTGGTTTTCAAAAGAAATCAAACCAAAATGGTAGTTACAAAAAGAAAGGTTTAGGTTTTATTCCACCAGAAAATTATAAAAATGAGAAAAATTCTAAAACAAAAACAAAATTTGTCTCAAGAGGAAGTGCCAAGGATGAACAGAAGAAAACGTTCTGGAGACAATCAAACCAGGAGTATCTTGCTGAGAAGAAAAGGAATGGAACTGGAGTGTTTCATCCAAAAGAAACTCGGACCAGTTTCAAATGCAATGAAGCTGGTCACATTGTATGGAACTGTCCGAAAAATGCTAAGGCAAAACAGGGAGTTCCTGAGAAATTGAAAGAAAAAGTTGTTGATGTTGAACCACCAATCGAAAAATTTAAAATCTTTGAAAACTGAACTTATGAGGTTGGTGAATGTTCGAAAAAGAATTTTTACAAAAAGAATGCAAAGAACAACCAAGTGTGGGTTGTTAAAAAGGTTGATGAGAAAGCCGGCGATGATTCTGGTTCCACAAAGCCAGAGGAGCCACAGGGTGAGGAAAAAGAGGTAAAAGATTCAGTGAATGATGATGATTTTCCATCACTGGAGTTTGAGAAAGCTAAACAAAAAGTTGGTAAGGTTGAGATCTCGGATCAGTTTTACTCTGAGAAGAATGAATTTGCTGTCGAGAAAGTTTTTAATGGAAACGTTAAGAAAATTTTTGGGAAAATGCTTGATGGGAAAGCTAAAGGGGTTAGAGATTTCTATGCAACTAAAAAGGCAACTTATAACCCTACTGAGCAAGAATTGAAAATTCTTTTCCCTTGAAGTCTTAGGACTATGCCGGAGATCCCAAGTTTGAAATTGTGGATCAGGAATCGGCATCATTCTTGTAAAGTGTTTTTGTGAAAGATTTGAAAAATTGTTGAAATTTTTACAGGTTGAAGAACTACGCCGGAGCTTCCAGGTTGGTAAGTGAGAAGCAGGAATCGACATCTTTGTTTGGTAAATGATTGTGTGTAGATGTTTGTTTCCTACACATGGTACAGGTGTTTGTATTCGTACAATTGGTACAGAGGGTGCATACTTGCAAATGGTAAATCAGGGACATTAATTTGTACTTGATCTACTACAAGTGATTGATGAACAATATGATGAATCATACCCCTAACTTACAAATGAACCTACAAGTGGTTATAACAAACTTATTTTTCGGAAAAATCATTTTGATTAAAACAAACTTAAGTGTTTTGAAATCTAAATGAGAAAATAGTTTGTTGAAAGGGGGAGTTCTGATTGTTTATGCCTTAGTGGGTGGTGAATTGATGCGATTCAATATCGGTTTTCACTTTATTTGTACAGTTTGTTTTGAGTTTTCTGTAATTGGGTCAAAAGCTTAGATAGTTTTCAATTTCATTTTAAATGTGTTTGCATTTTAGGGGGAGTAGAAAATTTCAGAAAATCCAAAAACATTAGAAAATTTGAAAAAAGATAAAAACATTATAATATTCAAAAATGAGTTTTGTTGTGAAAAAGAGGAAATGATAGTACATCAGTGGACTGTCACAACATGCTAAAGAATTGGAATGTAAAAATGTGATAAACAATCTCACTGCGGATATGTCAGTAGGTTTTTACACATTTAGTAGATTGTGACGAGATATAAACATAAAAATTCAAACTTGCTTATTCTGTGGGTAACAACTTCTTGGATATATAGGTAACCCCTGAAATCTTGTTTGAAAGGTCCCTTATTCTGAGATACTAGGTCTTTATGCTCAGTGATATCTGGGGTATTATCACGGGACTTCTGCTGTATGGAAATACTGACCTAGTCCCCGGATAATACTTTCTGCAAATGCTTGAAAAAGCGCAGCCCTCAGCAAATTGATGAAACAATAAAATTGATAGTCACTGCTGTTGTAACAAAAGATCCTCTAAAGGGGACACACCAAAAGACGAAGCCGTCATCTCTTTGCGTATACGGAAGTATCGACCTGAGTTCTCACGGCCCTCGCAATTAACCCCTTTACAGATATTATCTGTGGTATACTCACCTGTAAGACTGAATATTGGGATCTGGATACGGGAGTATATTCAAGTAGTGGGACACATGGATAAGTTTAAGTCATTAAGACATTAATCTCGTATCTTGAAGCAATTGAACTTTGTGTGAAAACTTAAGTGGACAAATATACTAACAATCTAGGTGAATTGTTTAAAACTTAAAATGAAATGAAGCTTAACGGTGTTCGTGACTTGTCTCAAAAACTGATATGATCCTCTTACACAAACTCGAAAAAAATATTGTCTGTAAATATTTTCTTTACTGTATTTCATTATATTCAAAAATCCAAAAAGATTTTAGTGTGTTTTAGCATAAATTTTTGAAAATTCAAAAAGATTTTTGACAACTGATGTTGAAAAGCTGATTTTCAAAGTCTCAAGTGCTAAACATGATGACATTGTTGTGAGGGGGAGTGTGTCTTCAACAACAAATGTGTTTTCAAATAAACAAGTGGTTCATTAAAGAGGATAGTTTCTTTTGAGGGAGAGTCAATGTTCGTGCATATATTCTAAATTGTTAAATGTGTAAAACTTACTTTGAGGTAGAGTTTATGCAGGTTAAGTATGAGCTGGGTTATCGATCCTAAGCAGAACTAGAGCCAAGTTTCGATCTTGGAATCAAAGCTGTGTGAAAGAAAGCCAGATTGATTGATGCTGAGAAGCTTATGAGAGCCCGGTTTCGACACCTGAGGACTCTGTGGATAGAGCTTGAGCCAGGTTTTGATTCTGTGGACAAAGTTAAAGCCAGGCAACTATCATGAACCTGTGAAAGCCAGACAATGATCCTGAAGCTGATGATGCTAAAGAACTAAAGAATGCCAGCATTTTGTTAAGGGGAGTCTGTTGATGAAGATAGAGAGTATGAAGCCCAGAGACTGATCACGGCTGAAGTTTGAGAAGACTCGACACGTAAGACTCGTCAACATCTGAGGGGGAGTCTGTTGGTGCATACATCTGTCGACTTCGTCTTGTATCGAGTCTAAGACTAGATTGTATAGATCAGGGCACGTTATTCGAGAAAATATCAAGATTTATAGTATTAAAAGCTGATTTCGCTCCTAGAAGCTAATTCCGCTCCAAACTGTCATTGTGCGTTTTCGAGCGGAATCACAAGGTTCAGATTCCGCTCCAAATGACTCATGTATGTTTTGGGCGGAATCATGCACCTATAAATAGATCATTTCAAGCGAAATCAGTTATCAGTCCTTGTAATTCATACCGAAGTGCTGCCGGTGTGAGGTTTGATTGTAAACAACGTCAAATCAATACAATCAGTGTTTAAAGTGAAGATTTAGCTGTTTCTACCTTTGTTTCTTGTTTTCCGCACCTGAAACAGAGTAAAACTCCTCGGAACGACTCATTTGGGTCAGTCGCACGATCCTACAATTAATTCTAATATATACTCAAACCCTAGCGTATGTTTTAGACATCCTAATTTAATTTCGGTATCCTTGTTAACTGTTACTATCACATTTAATTTAATGCCACATGTTCATGAATACATCACCCTAATCCTCACATAAATACCACATGTCATCATACAAGCATTTATTCAACAAAGACACACCAGGTAAACATACATACAAATCGATGACACTTTGCATGCAACCAGTCATAGCTAAACAAGATTTAAAATCCTTAATATTATACTTACCAGAATATTAAATTCGGAGGGGAAGGAAAGGCTGATCGTCGCATAGAATAGGGTAGGGTGCACTAGGGTTTCTTTTGTTATCTTTTATGGTTTGAAAACTATCAATTACGTATTCCTGACTCCTAAATCCACATGTATACGTAACCTAAGATGGGTTGGGCTATGATGTTTTCGGGCTTGACATTAAGTGTGGGCCAAAGTGATTTAGGGGTGACATACTAGTTTAAAGGTGCGTGGCCCAAACAGTTAAGGTGTGTGTGGTCCAACTACTCGCGGCCCAACTACCCATTCAAACATATTCCAATCCGTCTTACGTTTAACGAGTTTAGCATAGTTGAGGGCGTTTAAAATTTTATAATAGCAAAGAATGTAAAAAAGGGAAAATAATGAGAAATCAGGATCACGTGGTTAAACGACACTGACCTTGAAAGTTCGAGTTGTCACATCATCCCTAACTTGAAAGAAATTTCGTCCCAAAATTTGACTAGCGAAACACAGAGAAGTGAAATGATACATCAAGATTACTGTAAATTCCCTCAGGTGCCACATCATCCCCAACTTGAAATGGAATTTCGTCCCGAAATTCACCAGTAGTACTAGAATTAGATTGGTCATCAGGAAAAAGTTGAGGATACTTAAGTTTCATTTGATCCCTGCGCTCCCACGTGAACTCCGGTCCACGTCTTGAGTTCCAACGAACTCTCACGATTGGAAATTGGACTGGGTTAACGAACCTTACGTTCTCGTCTATGACTTTGATTAGCTCCTCGACAAGTGCAACTCATCTAATAAAGGTATCACAGATGTTTCATCAAACACTGGCTTAGATTCGAGACATAAATGACATTGTGAACTTCACCGAGTTCGTCGGGTAACTCGAGTTTGTAGGCCAAGTTACCGATTCTCTCCAGAAATTTGAATGGCCCAACGTAACGTAAATCAAGCTTTCCATACTTCCCAAAGCGTAGCATACCCTCCCAGGGTGAGACTCAACTTGACTCACTCACCCGCAGCGAACTCCCAATGTTTTCTAAACTTATCAGCTTTCCTGGCGGTCACGCGTTGCCGCCAAACGATTTCCGTTCTAAACAATCTTCCCAAGGGTTTCGAGTACAAGTCCAGGACTTGTGATTAGGTTGGCACTCGCCTTAATCCAACAAGGAGATTGGCATTATCGTTCATGTGATGCCTCAAACCGAGCTGTCTGAAAACCAGAATGGTATCTGCTGCAGTAGGACTCATCTCAAGGTAAGTGTCATTCCAATCTTTACTAAGGTCATTCACACACATACTCACAGCATGCCTTCGAGTGTCAGGACGGTTCGTTTTACTTAGACCGTTTATCCTATGGTGATAAGTAATGCTCATGTCTAGACGTGAGACAAGGATGTTGTGTATTGCCTGTCAGGAATCTGGCATAGACCAAGATCAGAGGTAACAGGAGTTGGCATCTCGTGCCTAAAAACCGCATCTCCCAGAGACATATTCACAAGCTGCTTAAACTCGTCTGTTTCCTTGATTGCAAGGAAGTTTGCTGGTTACGCGAGATAATCAACGATAACCCAGGTGATATTGTTTCTGTTTGGAGTTTCAGGTAATCCCATGACAGAATCCGTGACAGCTTGTTCTCATTTCCAAATGAGCGTTTCTGGTTGCTGACACAAACCAGAAGGTTTCTGATGTTCCACCTTGACTTTTGCACAAGTCAAATGTAACACCCCGAAAACAGGTTTGGTAATCAAACCCCGTTAATACTAGATAAGGGTAAAGCACCGTTAGAGGTAAAAGCAAACCGATGAATATTAGGATTTTAATTAAATGAACCTAATATTAGATAAAAACGGTATAAGGGCTTTGAGGAAACAAAGCATATAGAAGGCCCAAGATTAACGGGACTTAAAATAAGACGGGATATGACCTCCCGAACCCATTGAACTAACTAGGAATAATTAACCTAGTTAGTGATAGGTGATTAAGTTATAAGTAGTGAATTATAGCTTCATTCGATCAAAATAAAACACAAGGGACTAATATTGTCAAGAAGGCAAACAAGTTTTATTAAAAACAAAAAATAAAACACACACACACACTTGGTGTGTGTTTGTTCGATCGACCAGGAGCAAGGAAGAGGGGTTGTAAACCCTAACTCTGCAAAATCACCAAATTGAAGATCAATTCGAGCCCTAAATCAGTGCATGAACACGGATTAATGATCACCCGAACTAGGGGATCATAAGGTATGTAAAATCTTGATATTTGGTGAAGTTGTGAAGATTTGATAATCATCCTAATCGCAGATTAGGCATGGATTAGAGAAGCTATGGCTAGATTAGTAATGTATACTTGCTTAGGAACGAAACCCTAAGTGAAAATCAAACATAACATGTTATGATTCGAGTAATTTGATGATTTACCACTTTTATACAAGCGGGTTTTGATTATGTAGTGAAGATGATGATATATTTGTTCTAAAAATCGTCATAATTGATAGTTGAAGTTAGATACTTGAACAAATTATAAGTTTGAGTGAAAGCTTATGCATGACTTGAGGTGGGTTTTTGTATGTTATGATGAAATTGGTAATTTCGTTCATATAAATAGGTGTATGAAATCGTGTAGTATATTAGTTCATATGAAGAACTTGATTATATAAGGTGTTGGGATGAATGCTAGTGATATGATGAACGGGTCTCACGTATAGATGAGAACCCTTAGTTCTTGTGAAATGAATGAATAAATTAGTCTTGATAATCGCTTGAACTAATTAAAGTGATTGAAATGTGATAAACGTGGTTAGAACTTTGGTTAAAATGGTGGCCTAAAGATAACGCCTACCGGGTAATTAAAGAATGCAAAAAACTAGTTGATGAACTCGAATATGCATTTCGTATACTAATGGGCATTTGACTTTTAAAAAGGTCAAACTGACCTACGATGTGATGAATGATAACTAGATATAGAAATGCGTAAGGTGGAATAATCGTATTAAGTCATGATTAAACTAACCACCTTGGGAATGATGAATAATAGTTGGCGCTTAACAAGCTAGGTGAAGCTTGGGGAGAAAGCGGGTCAAACGAATCAAGAAGGAAAAGAAAAGTCTAGCTTGGATACGAGGTAAGTACAACTTACACCCTTTTTGTAAGACACGTGTTTATTTTATAAACTATAAATGCGAATGATGTAATATCCAAAATAAGGGTTTCGACACGATTGATACAAGTCGGAACAAGTGTAAATGATAAAAACCATGGTTTATGGTAAACGGGGCAAATGGGTGAATTTGGAAATTTAAAACCATGCTTTTATTTTTGGTCTTATAGTCCAAACGGGTCAAATGGTGATGATAACACCATTTGACAATATCGACTAATGTGATTGTTAAGTCGTAGGTTATCAAGAGCAATTAGCAATTCGGATAATTGCGACACCATGGAATATTGGTTAAATTATCGTGAGGTATAGAACGGGTCTATATGTTGACTCGAGCCAGGTACGCATATATATAAATTTATAGTTAAAGAGGGTCAAATACCTTAACAAAAGGACCTATGTCGTAAAAGGAGGAAACAAGTTGACGAAAATGCCCTCGATAGGTAAATCGGGCAAACGACCCTTAGAAGCCGTTTAGATACTAGTGTTATCATTATGTAACTCTTAGACACATGTAAGAGTCGCAGGCATCAACCTTGGGGGTCAAATGTCTATGAACGGGTCAATCACGTAAAATGACTATCCTAAGGGTAAAAAATGAGGATAGCGGTTCAAATATGTTAAATCCACCACAAAAATAGTTGTGGTGGAATGTAAGAGGCTATTTTAAAGAGAAAATATGAAGCGTAGGAAGAGAAGGGAGAGTTTTGATGCTTAAATGTACATAATTCGCTCTAAACGGGTCAAAATAAGGACTTGAGCGTAAACGGGATTTTTATTATGTAAGAATCCTGTGAT
Organism: Helianthus annuus; assembly: GCF_002127325.2. Classification (NCBI taxonomy): domain Eukaryota; kingdom Viridiplantae; phylum Streptophyta; class Magnoliopsida; order Asterales; family Asteraceae; genus Helianthus; species Helianthus annuus. Next base: position 65,105,469 of record NC_035444.2, on the reverse strand, counting down.
TTGAAATTAATATGATAGGAGATATGGAAAGTTTGAATTTCATGAGTTTAAGGATTAAATAAATATGTTTGTTTGATAAAATAATCGAATGGGTCAAAATTGGTAAAAAGGGTAATAACCCGAAGACTTAAAGTCTGAAATTTTTTTTAAATCGGATGTTGGATTTTAACTCCATAAGGTGGAGAATCAAATTACAATTACGTAGGAAGAAACGGTAAGTCAAACTGACGAGCGGATTGAAAGATACGAAAGGTTTCGTGTCAAAAACGGCAAAATGGGAGTTCTGATACAGGGGCCACCGTAACTTACGGTGCCCACCGTAAGTTACGGTGGAGCTGAAAGCACTACGGCACCTGCCTACTGATCTACGGTAGGGGCATGTTATACCAGGGGCCACTGTAACTTACGGTGCCCACCGTAAGCTACGGTGGAGGCCAGTTTCAAATCCTTGTTTTTTTTGGGATCAAGATATCCATGTTGGAATTCCTCGATTTCCTTGTTTAATTCGATTATTCGGCCCAATCATCCTAGTTGTACTAGTTATTTAATTATCAAACTAACTTTTAAGTTGGTTTTGATCACAGGTGAATGTCAAGAGTCCCGGACGAAGATCAAGTATCGAGCAAGAACCGAACACGTGTTAAATGAAGCTTCCGCAGGTTGTTTCGTCGTTATTCTAAAACGATGAATTAAATTACATTATGTTGTTTTGATTTCAAGTTTAGTAAAATTTTAATAAACCCGTATTTGAGCATGAATGTTTAAATATAAATACTCAGTAATTTGCGATTATTTACGGAAATCACTAAATAAAATTATGGTTGTTACATCAAACATCGTTCACATACAGTGCTATGTGGGCCTTCCTGCCCGGTCATCAATACAAGGCTTATAACTCCTAATATCTCCGACTAAAACCCAGACTACTAGAACATCAAGGTCGGTGTGCTTTGCTTAACTCAAGTTTCCTACGTATGCCGTACAGTGGAATCCATATTCGTTCTATGAAGTAGCAAACATCATCCAACTTACCAAAAGTTGCTCCTCCGCGCCCCGCATGGATCTGACTTGCCAAAAGTTGCTCCTCCATGCCCCGCATGGATCCAACTTGAAAATTCACTCCCTTCAGTGCTTCAGTTTGAACAGGGGAATCTAATCGCTCGAGAGTTCCTTCCAGGGATGCCATCGCATAATTAGCTCTCTCAAAACAAAGATACACGGGAGGCCCTTGTGATCGGTCAAAATAGTACAATTGGTACCGTCCAAGTAATGCCTCCATCTCAATTCCAAAAACCATGGCTTCCACCGCAGATTACGAATCGTGCATTTCTTCCTGTAAATCTACTACATAAACCATCACTTTCTCGTGTTGCATCAATGTGTAACTGGGACTCTAATTCGAACCATCATCGTATACCACTAGATCATCCATACCCTCGGGTGAAGACAATTCTCACTGCGTTGCAAAGTTGAGTTTCCAAAAGTTGAAAAGATGTCCTCCTGTTTCGTCTTCCACGAACACAGCATCCCGCTGTGCTAAAGAGGTTTAAGTTGCGCAATCTTCGAAAATCCCATGATGAATCTGCGATAATATCTAGCGAAACCAAGGAATTGTTGTATCCCCGCAGGAATCTTTGGTGTCGATCAGTTTCTAACCAAAACGGGTCTTAGCGAGACCCACGTGTATTCCTACTTCGTTGATTTCATCACCTTAATTTAACAAGGCTTCACGCGGAATGGCTCCTCCCTCAGGAGCTCTAGAATAAGATACAAATGCCGCCCAAGGTGTTCCTTTCTCCAGGAAATGATTCAAAACGTCTTAAATAAACACGGTCGATTTATGTGATCCATAAAGCTGCTGGTGTGTTGATTAACCCAGAGGTCATGGAATACAAAGTTTCAATGGCCGCATTGCATTTGATGTGTCGTCTTAGGAACATCCTCCCCTTGGACTTCCATCTGACGTTAGCTTGTTTGTCAGTCAATCCTCGAATGAGAGCTTGACCCTCGCAACTGGTCAACAGGTTGTCAATACAATGGTCGAGGCAAACGGTTCTTGACTGTCACCTTGCTGAGTTCTGGATAATCAGTATACTTACGAAAAGGCTTTATCTTCCCGAATATAACTGGGGCTCCCCAAAGCGAAAGACTATTGATGCGTGCTAGTGTGTATATGTTTTAGGTATATATTTTAAGCCCTTTTTACACTTTTTAGCCAACTTTTAAATTTATAAAACACGATATTTACTAACACTACACACACATATGGGCAAGTGCACCCATCGTGGACGTAGTATAGTGTTGGTAAGATACCGAGGTCGTCCAAGGACACAAGAGCTTTTAGTACCGGTTTATCCTCAACGTCTAATCAAATCAAAATGTTAGAAAATATTTTAAAACGAAGAAAATAAAACTAAATGCTGAAAAAATAAAAATAAAAATAAAAACAGATAGACAAGATGAATCACTTGGATCCGACTCGTGTATAGTGTAACCTTTGATTATTTTCGCACTTGTTTAAGAGATTATCTTAGTTATTGTAGTAGGCCCCCCTTTTGAAGGTGACGTTACCCTCAACCTAGTAGTTTAAGTCAGCAAGGATACAATCCTAAAGGGTCGGATTATTGAAAGATAATTAATTAAGTTATTAATGCAAATTATGGTAGGCTCCTCTTTTGAAGGTGACGTTACCCTCGACTAAGTAGTCTGAGTCAGCAGGGATACAGTCCTAAATAGCCGGGTTATAGTATTAATAGTAGTTTAACTTATGAGGGGTTCAAAGAGTTTGGATCCCTGCCATCCAATACCTTTGGGTATTGAAGGAGATCCTACTAAAATTGACCCAGGTCCCTTGCAGGACCTCTAAACGTTGAACAAAGGCAAGACTCTTACCAAACCGTTCCCTTAACCCCCGACCAGGTAGCCAACATACCTCCATATAGACCGTGGAGATATGAATGGTGAAAATCTTTTATTTTATATAGACAGTAAAATAATGTCAAGACACCACGGACAAACTATAACGAAGAATCACCTTCAACATAAGAAACTAGTTATTAAAGTCATTAATACAAAACCAAATAAAAAGTGCAAAAGATTAAAAATAAAAAGTATTACACTAGACACTTGTCTTCACCAAGTGATGTAAGAGACTTAGGCAAACATGGCCTTTGATTGTCAAGAACTCTTACGATCAATCTTGGATCCCGAGACGACTCACACACTCTATGATGGACAATGGATGATGGTGTTATGGTGGTGGTGGGTGGTGGGTGAAGTGTGAGTGAGGTGGTGTGCCAAGGGATGAGTTGAAATGGCTCCAAGCACTCCTATTTATAGGCTAAACAGAAGCCTGGGCACGGCCCCGTGTCCGTCTGACACTCTCTCTCTTCATTAATTGTAATTAGCAATTACAATAAATGCGTCTGCAGTACTCTGACCACGCCCCCATGTCTGCTGGGCACGGTCCCGTGGTGGGCAATAGAAGCTTCTATTAGTTTGTCTTTTCTGTTGCTTCTTGGGCACGGCCCCGTGCTCGCTGAGCACGGGGCGTGTTCAGTCTTCTGCCTTCTTTGTTTTGCTTAGGAGGATGCTGTCGAGGGGTCGGGCAATCCACTTTTGTCCCTTTTCTTGTATTTATGTTAGATTTTGCTGTCTTTTTGCTTCTTTTGTTAATTTGAGCTCATTTAATCCTGAAAATATAAAAGGAAGACAAAAGCATACTTTTTCCAACATTAGTACTAAAAAGGGTTAGTTTTATGCCACAATTGATATAATTTATATGTTGCATTTTGCGCGTATCAAATAGCCCCACACTTGAATCTTTGCTTGTCCTCAAGCAAAACTCTTTATAATGTGGCTTTATTCACTTCCAAATGGAATGGGTAGAAGAGAAGGTTTTTGGGCTTGTCATAGAGTGTCGGGATTTTCCAAGATCGTTTAGGTTTTATTTTTATTTATTTACAATCCTATTCGTCATGATTTATTAAAAACATTTCATAAGATAAATTATTTATTAAGGCCTAACATACCTTTTTAAAATTTCATTTATATACAAGTTGACGTACCTCACGGGGGGAATCACTCACACTCGGCCGAAGGTGTATTTTTAGTGAATCACTCGAGAGCGGCATCGAACTTATTTCTACCATAAGCTTGCCAAGCAATCAATCATCCTCCTTTTTTACTTTATACCTTTGTAAATATCAAGAGGACTTTTTTGGGTGAACGGTTAGGCTTGGGCTAAAGGTGGGTGGTGGGTTAGTGGTTAGTTGAAAAGGGCGAAAGGCGTAAAAAGCGTTGGTTTTCGTAAAACATTTTGTTTTTGTGACTTTTTTTTTAATGAAGTATTTATTCAAACAAGCTTTTGTTTAAGGAGCTTTGTTTGTTTATTTCCAACTTCATCATCATTATTATTATATTATTTTTTTTTAAGAGTCACACGAAAACCAAGCTTTGTTACTAAAATAAGGGGTTGAAAATGAAAAAGGGATTTTGGTGGGTAAAAGGGTTTTGGGTTAAGAAATGAAAAGGTTTAGGCTTAAAGGGGTTAACTAGGGGGAATTTTTGGGTAGGTGAAAAGAAAAATAAAAATAATGGTGTTGAAAGAAAAAGGGTTAGTCCTAATGTCTCCATCATTTACTTACTTGGGTTTAAGTTGGTAAGGACCGGGAGTGAATTATCATGGCAAGTTCTAGAGTCGTAAGAACCAGGCGGCTATTCACACAAGAACCGAAAAATGAGCATTTAGTGTAAATATGTATATTTGTGTGCTCTACAAAGGCTCAAAAATCACTTTTTGTGGGAATGGGTTTTTACGTGATCAAGTATATATAATCAAATTTTAACTAAGCTTGTCATGCCGTTTCATAATTTTCTTATGTTGGTTCTTTTTATCACGACGCTATCGGTTGTAAATTTGTAAAAATATAACCTTGTTAGAATTAGAATTCCCAACTTAAACTTAGACAAGTAAAAAAATTGAAAATTTTTGAAAAAATTTGGGGTGATTAACGGTTCCAATAGAGTTTTGTGTAAGGCTTGTCATTAGGACTTGCAAAATTCAAGGTTTTAGCACCCCTCCCCCCCACACTTAAATTACACATTGTCCTCAATGTGTCCCAAAAATAAGTTTTTAGGATAATTGAATGTGTAAAATGGTGTTTAAAGCAAAATTTTATGTTACTGGCAGTCTGGACACGGCCCCGTGGTGACCGGGCACGGCCCCGTGTTCAAGTGCCAGTAACGAAAACTTACAGAAGGTGGACACGGGGGCGTGTTGGCTAGTGTGCTAGTGTGTATATGTTTTAGGTATATATTTTAAGCCCTTTTTACACTTTTTAGCCAAGTTTTAAATTTATAAAACACGATATTTACTAACACTACACACACATATGGGCAAGTGCACCCATCATGGACGTAGTATAGTGTTGGTAAGATACCGAGGTTGTCCAAGGACACAAGAGCTTTTAGTACTGGTTTATCCTCAACGTCTAATCAAATCAAAATGTTAGAAAAGATTTTAAAACTAAGAAAATAAAACTAACTAAATGCTGAAAAAGAAAAATAAAAATAAAAACAGATAGACAAGATGAATCACTTGGATCCGACTCGTGTATAGTGTAACCTTTGATTATTTTCGCACTTTTGCACTTGTTTAAGAGATTATCTTAGTTATTATAGTAGACCCCTCTTTTGAAGGTGACGTTACCCTCAACCCAGTAGTTTAAGTCAGCAAGGATACAATCCTAAAGGGTCGGATTATTGAAAGATAATTAATTAAGTTATTAATGCAAATTATGGTAGGCCCCTCTTTTGAAGGTGACGTTACCCTCGACTAAGTAGTCTGAGTCAGCAGGGATACAGTCCTAAATAGTCGGGTTATAGTATTAATAGTAGTTTAACTTATGAGGGGGTCAAAGAGTTTGGATCCCCGCCATCCAATACCTTTGGGTATTGAAGGAGATCCTACTAAATTTGACCCAGGTCCCTTGCAGGACCTCTAAACGCTGAACAAGGGCAAGACTCTTACCAAACCGTTCCCTTAACCCCCGACCAGGTAGCCAACATACCTCCATATAGACCGTGGAGATATGAATGGTGAAAATCTTTTATTTTATATAGACAGTAAAATAATGTCAAGACACCACGGACAAACGATAAGGAAGAATCACCTTCAACATAAGAAACTAGTTACTAAAGTCATTAATACAAAACCAAATAAAAAGTGCAAAAGATTAAAAATAAAAAGTATTACACTAGACACTTGTCTTCACCAAGTGATGTAAGAGACTTAGGCAAACATAACCTTTGATTGTCAATAACTCTTACGATCAATCTTGGATCCCGAGACGACTCACACACTCTATGATGGACAATGGATGATGGTGGTGGATGATGGTGTTATGGTGGTGGTGGGTGGTGGGTGAAGTGTGAGAGAGGTGGTGTGCCAAGGCATGAGTTGAAATGGCTCCAAGCACTCCTATTTATAGGCTGAACAGAAGCCTGAGCACAGCCCCGTGCCCGCTGGGCACGGCCCCGTGTCCGTCTGACACTCTCTCTCTTCATTAATTGTAATTCGTAATTACAATAAATGTGCCTGCAGTACTCTGACCACGCCCCCGTGTCCGCTGGGCACGGCCCCGTGGTGGGCAATAGAAGCTTCTATTAGTTTGCCTTTTCTGCTGCTTCTTGGGCACGGCCCCGTGCTCGCTGAGCACGGAGCGTGTTCAGTCTTCTGCCTTCTTTGTTTTGCTTAGGAGGATGCTGTCGAGGGGTCGGGCAATCCACTTTTGTCTCTTTTCTTGTATCTATGTTAGATTTTGCTGTCTTTTTGCTTCCTTTGTTAATTTGAGCTCATTTAATCCTGAAAATACAAAAGGAAGACAAAAGCATACTTTTTCCAACATTAGTACTAAAAAAGGGTTAGTTTTATGCCACAATTGATATAATTTATATGTTGCATTTTGCGCGTATCAACTATCTCCAACAAAACTCCTGTCTAATAGTTCATGTAGTTGATTTGATAGTTCTTGCAACCCTCCTGGTGCAAAATGGTATGAAGTACGAGTAATCAGGGCTGCCTCTGGCGTGAGATCAAACTGAGATTCTGCCTAACAGTTGTGGAAGTAATCCTGAAAGTTCCTCGGGTAGCACACCGAGGGGAATCACGAACAATTGGTGGATCCTCGATCCTCTTTTCCTTAACCTTAACATCCATAACGAGTGCTAACATAGCGGGGTAATCCTTCTGTGGACACTTCTGGCCTTCATTGCTGAATTGATGCTAACCTCTGCACCACTCGAATACTCTATGATAGACGACAACTTCCTCCTCACAGGGTATATCTGCGCGATATCTGGATAACCAATCCATACTGACTACCGTATCAAAACTATCAAGGGTAGCAGAAAGAAGGTCGATTGTCGAACACTTGTCCCACAAGGTCGAGTTTGCATCCCAACGAACATATGAAATTTCAATTGCCTTACCATCAGCCGATCCCACAACAGGTTCAGATTCAAGGAGCATCAGGGTTACACAGAACGGAGACGAAGCGATTAGCTACTCATACTAGCTACCACGTTGCTAAAATCCTGGCGTCGCCCACGCCAATCCTAAATGCCCTTCCCTGAGTGTCATTTCCAGTGTTGTTATTGTCGTCGTACCCTGGTTGTTGTCGTCTTTATTCTAACAACGGCCAATCCATGTCGTGGGCCCCTTCATTTCCATGCTGAAGGCTACGATTACGAGTACCTTGATGTTGCCATGACTGCTGCCTCTAATGTCGTTTGCCTGAAACGGAGCCCTACGATCTTTCACCAACCAAGTCCATCTTTTCACATTCTGTGCCACGTCCTAACGCGCTACTCACTGGGCTGATAGTCACACATTCCACACTATAATCTGTTGTCATCGCTTATGTCCCGATTGATTCGCAAGAGTTGATTCCCGTGAGTCGCTGCCCAGGGTTAAGAATTCGATTGAAGTCAAATTGCTGATGTTCATAGTTGGTAATCAGGGTCGTCCAAATACTGAAGTCGGTAAGGCACTACGCTCATCCTCTTTCCCATTAATCTTGCATGTCGATGGAGTAATACACGGTATGTTTCCAGAGTGTTGCAGTAGTGATCGCACTTTGGGGTCTAAAACATCAGTACATTGAGTTCCAACAATAAAGAAGAGTGGGGGGGGGGCGGTATAGACCAATCATTGACGCTGCAACATCCACTCAGGGACGTTCGTACAAGCACATAGCATTCTACACAGCTCACTAGGTGTTCAGATGGGTGTTCAGGTAATACTCGATAGCATCGAGATTCGTAAGGATTCAGAGTGGAGTGAAAAGATCACGTTCAAGTAAGAGACAATCACTGCTATGACTCTTATAGACTGTTGTGTTTCACATCGACTTAATAACAGAACGGAACCCCTTTTCCACTTGTTAAGCCTCAATGGGACTCGCATGCACCCCACATTATTATTATGTGTGCACCCATAATAATATTGTGATTTGCATGTTCATCTTAGCTCCTCCTACTCATTTCAAATGGTTCCTCAAACTCAGGTAGCAAGCAAAGAGCATCACGAAACGTGAGTCACAAATGTTTAGGGAATTACCACCCTATCAGTCACATAACACATGCAGGTAATACATGAATTCATACTCTTGTACTAAACGTGCAATCACATGCAATATCATAGGTAAGTGTTCACTAGTTATGCAATACAGTAAATATACGAGAGACGAACCTTGCAGTCTGGAGCTGAGTGTCATGGTCGTATTCACGTATTCAGAACTGTTCGGTTATAGTCTGGTTTTACAAAAACGTATTAAAACCAAGTTCACTATAACGAGTGGCTCTGATACCAAACTGCCACACCCCCAAAATACCACCCATGGAAAACCCTGCTAGGCGTGTGACAAACCAATACGAGCCACTAATCATATTGAACCAATCACAAGTTTTCTAAATAAAATCTTCAATTATAATGAAAAGTACCATAATAAGTTTAAATGAAAACCAACATGTTCAGCGGAAGCAAATAAAAGAAATCATAGTTTAACTATTTAAAACCAACGTATCATATTAATAATTCCAACACATGTATCCATCCAGTTCGACCCATGACCACTCCAGCTACTCCAGACAGCGAGTTCCACTCCAAGACATCTAACGACCTACGAGCATGCCACAAGTGTATCAGACAACGCTGGTGAGTTCATAGTTCTACGAAAACGTTGGTTACCAAGTGTTTAGTTAATCCATTGAATTTAATGTTGATAATATCCCGAATACAAGACGGCTTCTGATGTACATTGCCCTTTCTCCAATGCTCCTATCAAAGCATTGGTTATGACTAGGTCATTAGTTCAACACCTGTCCTCCCAGGTACGGGGTGAGGTTGCCAAACCTAAGTAGCGCTACTAACTAATAGCATGTTACCTCTCAGGCAACCAAACAACACGGAGGGAATTTAAAGGTGATATGATGAGTATATTATCCAACATTACCGATTTACAACAACACGTATTCCTCTTAGGAATACCCAAACAAGTTACCCAAAACCTATTCCTCCCAGGGATACCCACAGACTGTCCCAACCACCGGGACACATGCTCAAGAGAGATGAACTCACCTTAGAGTGCTCGGTAGGTTACGTTACTTGATTTATAGTTGATCAAATACGTCCTATCATGGTTTACCAGTAACAATCAGTTTAGTATTCACGTCTAGCCCCGTATCTCGTCACAAGTTACCCACATAAAATATATACACGTAATATCACGTAACAAGTAATAGTTGATCACGTAACACACTTAACCATATCATACATCGTAACCATTATATGTACTAGACACTTGGATCACATGGAAATTATATCATACAAGACCTAGTTCACCATACATATTATAACCATTTGTTAATTAATGTGAGCTTATTTAACAATTCGGCCCAAGCATTGCTGGCCCAGTCCTTCACGCTTAACCCAACAGCTACCCGGCCCAACACATCATGTCCAATCCCACCGTGTCCCATAACCTGTGAACCCTTAGCCCTCAAATCGCCCAACTATGTTAGCCCGCAGCCCACTCGACAGAACTGGATCTCCGGCCCAGCTGCACCCCAGGCCCACACAAGTGTGCGGCCTAGTTTGCTGCTACAGTTTAACTCATAACAAGAGGCCCAAACATGTGCGAGTGGACTGATGTTTTGGTGCGGTCCATTAAGGCCTTCGGCACATAATCAATATGTAAGATTATGTTTTAGTAATTGAGTATTACTGGCGATTTTTATACAAACCAATGTCAAAAGATTTGAATTTTGTTTCATAAACAAACATCACTAAGAAACTCTTGTTCACTGCTAGACGGTCACAACCACTAACCCAGATTCATCGTTTTCTATCATGTTGTTATATTTATTAATTCTAATATATACTCAAACCCTAGCCTATGTTTTAGACTTCCTAATTTAATTTTGGTATCCTTGTTAACTGTTACTATCACATCTAATTTAATGCCACATGTTCATGAATACATCACCCTAATCCTCACATAAATACCACATGTCATCATACAAGCATTTATTCAACAAAGACACACCACGCAAACATACATACAAATCGATGACACTTTGCATGCAACCAATCATAGCTAAACAATATTTAAAATCCTTAATATTATACTTACCAGAATATTCAATTCGGAGGGGAGGGAAAGGCTGATCGTCGCATAGAATAGGGTAGGGTGCACTAGGGTTTATTTTGTTATCTTTTATGGTTTCAAAACTATCAATTGCGTATTCCTGACTCCTAAATCCACATGTATACGTAACCTATGATGGGTTGGGCTATGATGTTTTCAGGCTTGACATTAAGTGTGGGCCGAAGTGATTTAGGGGTGACATACTAGTTTAAAGGTGTGTGGCCCAAACAGTTAAGGTGTGTGTGGTCCAACTACTCGCGGCCCAACTACCCATTCAAACATATTCCAATCCGTCTTACGTTTAACGAGTTTAACATAGTTGAGAGCGTTTAAAATTTTTTAATAGCAAAGGACGTAAAAAGGGAAAATAATGAGAAATCAGGATCACGAGGTTAAACGACACTGACCTTGAAAGTTCGGGTTGCCACATTGATGGCCAGGCGCATGCCTACCAGGAAAGCTTCGTACTCAGCTTCATTGTTGGTGTTCTTGAAATCCAATCTTATATCATAAGTGAACTCATGTTTTTCTGGGCTGACTAGGCATAACCCTGCTCCTGCGCCATCTTCGTTTGATGCACCATCGGTGAATAACAACCAGAGCTCATCCGATGTGTTTTGGGCGGGTGTATCGACTGCCTCACATTCTTTTATCTTATCTTCTAGAACCTCGGTAATAAAATCTGCTAAAACTTGGCCTTTGAAAGGCTGGGGGTGACCTATATAAGATGTTATGGCCCCCAGTTTAATTGCCCACTTTGCCAATCGACCCGAGATTTCGGGCTTTTGTAAGATGGAACCAATATGAAAATTGGTGAGGACAGTGATAACATGACTGGTGAAATACCTGTGCAGCCTTCTTGAAGCGTGTAGTAGCGCGAGGACTAACTTTTCCATGATCAAGTAGCGTGTCTCTAGGTCAGTGAGCATCCTACTGACATAATAAATTGGAGTTTGAACTCCCTCCCTTTCCACAAGTAAAACTGACCCGATTGCCTTGTTCGAAGTAGACAAGTACAATACGAGGGGTTCCTCCTCGAGTGGTGCTGTTAGAGTGGGAAGTTGAATCAAGCACTCCTTCATCTGTTGGAAAGCTGCCTCTACTTCTGCTGTCCATTTAAACTCCTACTTCTTCACGCAGTTGCGCAACGTGCTGATGAAAGGAAAAGATTTTACCGCGTGGTTTGATAAGAAACAATTAAGTGCGGCCAGGCGGCCAGCTAATCTTTGCATCTCCTTGATTGTGCGCGGTGATGGCATTCTTTCAATTGCTTGGACTTTGTCTGGGTTGACCTTAAAACCACCATTGGTAACCATGAAACCCAAAAATTTACCTTCTTCCTTTCCAAAAGAACATTTGCTCGGATTGAGCTTCATGTTCATGCTTCGAAGGGAGTTGAAAGTTTTCTCAATGTCTTTCAGCATTTGGTCCTCTTCCGGGCTTTTTATCACCAGATCGTCGATGTACACCTCAATGTGCTTTCCAATGTCATCCCCAAAAGTTTTATCCATCAACCGCTGGTATGTCGCGCCAACATTCTTGAGCCTGAAGGGCATCTTTGGTGTAACAAAAAATACCAATTTCAGTGCGAAATGCGGTTTTATCTTCATCTTCCAAGGCCATCTAGACTTGATGATAACGTTTGTAGCAATCCAAAAAACATTTCCACCTGAATGGTGCGAGAGAGTCTATTTTCTTGTTGATCTCAGGCAGTGAGTAACATTCTTTGGGACATGCCTTGTTGAGATCTGTATAGTCGACGCACATGCGCCACCCTCCGGTAGATTTCTCGACCATGACAGGATACGCGACCCAACTCTGATAGCACACCTCGCGTAATATTCCTGCCTTGAGCAGCTCAAAAACTTGTTCATTCATAGCCTTCGTCTTTTCAGACCCTAAGTTGCGCTTCCTTTGGACTTTGGGTTCAACAGACGGATAACTGTTTAAACAATGCTCGATGATATCGTGCGGGACGCCCGTCATGACTGATGGTGTCCAGGTGAATATATCCATGTTCTTGAAGAGCAATTGTTTTAGATTCGACCTGATACTTGGGGAAATCGCGTGGCCGATCGTCACCGTCTGCTCCTGGTACTTGCGATTCAGAATCCATTTCTCCGGTTCTGTTGGTGAGACCCTGCTGGCCTTCACTGGTCGAGCATCCTCTGTCGCCATAACTTCTTTTCTTGAGTGCTTGCCATCAGATAGCGTAACCGGGAAGCTAATCTGACTTAACTGGAAAACTGTTTCATTGAAGAACCCAAACAACGGGTAATCTACTGGCTCGTGGCGTGCTTTATCTTCCGGGTCAAACTGATTGAAACACTGTTCATAGATTATATCGGTCGTGCTTCCAGGATCAATGAAAACATAATCTGTTTCATAATGCCCTATGATGCTAGTGATGACGACGGGACGTGTGGCGCGTGGCCCCCGTGCACCACTGGAAAGATCACTTGTTGCTCCTGCCATGCTGGCTCAAATGGGTGTTTGCCCTTGCTTTTTGCGTTGTGTCTTGGTCCATCAACCATGTGCATTTGCAAACATCTGACCTTCTTTTGGCCCCCCTCATCATTTCTTTGAATTTGGCACGTCTCCTTGCGCACGTTCTTGACTAGATGGCTCAGCTTGCCGCTTTTTAGGGCTTTCTTAATCTCTTGTCTCAAGCTGATATAGTCATCAGTCAGATGGCCAGTATCTTTGTGAAAGTCACAATAAAGATTAGCGTCTTGACCCTTCTTGTTTGTCATTGGTTTCGGGGCTTTAAAATCATGATTCTCCGTCATGAGCACCTCCTTGGGTGTCTTGATGAGCGGAGTCCAGTGTTTTTCTCTATTCTCATTCTTGACAGTTGTGCGATAACCAATCTGATCAATTGTATCTCGCGCATCCTCCTTAAAGCGAGGTCTTTCTTCATAACCGCTAGACTGGCTTGCCTTCCAGCCAGGGTTCTTGTTTTTGTTGCGCCTGTCAAAACCGCGCGCATTGCTCCTCGAGTAACGATCCTCTGAATAACTATACTTTCCACCAGTAGTGATTCTTTGGTTTGCGCAACTATCTTTGCTGTTTCCATGAGCTTATCCCATTCTTTAGGTATGCCGTCTTTACCTGTGATAGTCCTGATCAGACTGTTACGACGGATGGCCTTTTTGAAGTGGGCGCACATCAAATCTTCACTCACGCCTCCAATGTCCAAACACTCCTTGTTAAAGCGAGTGAAAAAATCTTCCAACCCTTCATTCTCTCTTCTCCAGATATCCGTAACCTCAGATGTATCGCGCTGGTAGCGCCTTTGCTGGCTGAATTGTGCTACGAACTGGTCTTGGAAATCGATCCAAGATTTGATTCTTCCAGAGGGGAGGCTGTCGAACCATGCGCGAGCAGCTCCCGTGAGAGTTTGGACGAAGAGATGGCACCACATTGGCATGGTCCATCCGCCCACTACACCAACACTTGGAAAAAGTCCAAAGTGATCGTCAGGGTCAGTAAGGCCATTAAACTTTCCCAAAGTTTGTGGAAGTTTAGCTTTCTCTAGCGGAGCTAGAGCGATGCTTCGGATAAACTTAGAATGCTCGGCTGCTGCCACTTGTCTGTAAACGAGACTAAAATCATGCTCTGCTGCTTCATTATACACGATGCACGACTTTGGTCGGTACGATTCATGGTTTTTCTGCAGGCGGTTGAAAACCGAGGAGCTTTCCTCTTCTTGGTAAGTGGAGTCATATTCATCCGTGTTGTCCCATTCGTTGTTGATATTGCGCGGCCCAAGCCGGCTATGCACCGGACGCCTGTGTTGCGCATTGGACGGATGATCATAGTAGCTGCATGTCTCCTCATGGGTATCACGCGTGTCATGCACGCTTTGTCTTCTCTGAGAGGCAGGTCTCTCATACTGTCTTTGCACGTTCTGCCGAGGAGTTGTCTGGCGCGCCCCCTGTGTTGGTGCAGGAATTACCACCAGAGATGGTTCCGCCTGCAACATTGCCTGTCGCGCGCTTAACGATTGGTATACAGCATTCAAAGTAGCTTGCTGCTTGGCAAACCAAGAGGCTAGGGTTTCACCCTCTGGTAAACCTAGCAACGTGGATATGTTCGAAGGTGCTGGAGTTGACAGACCAACAATGTTACTTGCTGGGGTAGCCGTTTGGGTGGTGCGAACACCACTTGCATGGGGTCCCCCAACGTTTGTTGCTACGCCTTCGGCTAACTCATCAATGGGAACGTTTTGGACGTGCGAGGTGTCCTCTCTCGTCCCCATTTGAGAGCGTGTACCAAAACCGAAATCTGGTATTCCCTGATCAGCCATGGATCGAGAGAACAGAAAAGCTCAGAAAAAGAAGATGAAAGTGATTGTAAAAATCGGTGGGCGTCAATGAAGAAACACGGAACTAATTTAGTGATTAGTTTGTTTTATATTTCGACCATAAAGGTTAATCTTCTTAATCCTTTCTGAGCTGATGTCTTGATCTTCCTGCAAAACACTAAACACCCCCATTAAGCTTGTTAAGAGGAGGGGAATAGGGGGTTCCTCCTCTTAGCCACTCTCCGGCGTGAGAATAAGTATGCGTTTTGAGGAAATAACTGTGTGATCAGTAGTGAGATAGTAGAGAACGGAATGGAATTAACCTGTACATGAAGGTCCCTATTTATAGCCAGAGTAGTGTAGAAAGGAGATGGGTTGATGGGCCTTAGGCCGAGTCGACAACAAGGAATATCCTTTTTGTCCCTTCTGTCATGGCCGTTAGCGTTTCTAGAAGGTTAATGGAGCTGGCGCACCTTGAGTGGAGCCATGTGTCCTAGTTGTCGTCCTTGTTGTCTCCCTGACATCAGCAAGTGAGTGGAGATCATGGGGCAGATGTCGCTGCCCTTTAATTGGTGTCACGTAGGCGTCCTTGTGTACCTTCTTGTCTCCTGCACGATTGATAATCATGGAGCACGATAGGATATAGCCTATTGGACGCTGATTAGCCCATTTCTCTGCCACTCGTACCATTCGTATTATCCAGGACGGAGAAAAACCATGACATAGGTTTTACTTATTTAGTCGGCGCAAGGTCTAGTAAGTCTATTAGATTGATATAGTAGGAGTATCGTCTTGTGCGCGACCTGATTGGTCTGCGTGGCTGTTTGGGACCATACCCCTTCAACGGGTTTACTAGGAGTGATGTTATTGGAAGAGGTGAAGGGATTTGCATTCCCATCTATCGGATCAGCTTGATTGGCATCAGGAAGTTCATACATAATCATGTTTTTGATACCTTCCTTCATGATGTCTTCTTCAAATCTTTTTACATCCTCTGTAGACATATCCTTCTATCTTTTAAGATGGCTTCTCACCAATGAAGAGACTTGACTTGCAGATGGAAGTTTAGATATGATAGCCTTTGAACTGATAGATAAGTCTTCATACTTTAGCTTCTTGTAAGTTGCCCTGATTGTTGGTTCATCCCATTTAGCCATTGATTGCATAGAGCCATATTTGGCAGCTACCATCTCTTCCTTCATTCTTGTGAGCTCAACTGCTTTTATGCCAACAGGTTTTCTACCTGCAGCCCAGTTGAGAAGAGTCGGCTTGATATCTGGATTGAGTTTTAACAACTCAATTCTTGCTATTTCTTCCAGAAGGGCCACAACAGACCATCCAATAAATTGAACTCTTGAAGCTCTGTAGGGCTTATTCTTCATGATAAAATCCAGATGGTCTTCCCTTAGTTCCTTTTTGAGACTAGGGTTGCTAACTGGTCTATGAGATGCCTTCTGACTGATATTTTGGCAAAATCTTCAAGTCTATTCACTTTGGTGAATTCTGCAAACATGATTTGATGTGCCTCTTTATCTCTCTTTCGCTTGCTTTTGATAGCAATGATATTTTCAGTTTGTTTGAGCTTTAAATCCAGGTACTCTTATACATTATTAGGCTTTTTATAGATTTTGAGAGAAAGAAAGGTCACTTTCCTTATGCCAGTTATGGAGTAGAAGGACTCTATCTCTTTTGAGACATGTCTTAACTCCAATGGGTCAAGTATGTTTGGTGGAAGTGTGGTAGGTGAAGGAGTGGTAAGTGTAGTAGTAGTGGTGGTGGAAATGTGAGATGTAGTGGTGGTGGTTGTTTGGATAGGAGATGCATCAGGAGTTTCTTCATCATCGTCTTGGATAATGAACTTAGTTCTCCTGGTTCTGGTATGTACTTTTTGTATTTTTGGTAGTGGTTGTGGGGGTAGTGATGTAGTTTTTCTTTTGAGAAGTCCTTTGGGGGACATAGATAGTAATGGTAAAGGTGGGGTTTGTGTAGTTGTAACCTCTGTCATCACTTTTTAAGTGGCTATAGATGGAACAATCGATGTGATAGGTGCAGCAGTGCTTTGACTAACCTCTGTTGAAGAACCTTGGTTGTCTTGGATTTCTTTTCTTTTGATGATCTCCTACACTGTGATCTGCATGTTGCA
Source organism: Helianthus annuus (assembly GCF_002127325.2). NCBI lineage: Eukaryota > Viridiplantae > Streptophyta > Magnoliopsida > Asterales > Asteraceae > Helianthus > Helianthus annuus. The sequence goes on along the minus strand of NC_035444.2, from coordinate 65,088,311 downwards.
TTCTCTTGTATCCCTTCTCTTTTGCTTCTCAATTTCTTTATTAATTTCTTCTTTTCTATCCATTTTGAGTGCAGCAATGTCAGGACTTTTCTAGCCTTTTTGACATGGGGTTGAAGCTTTCTCATGCATTCTTCTAACTCCCTCGTTTTGGCATCATCGTATTTTGGGAGAGTGAGAGCTTCACCAGTGTTTTCAAAGATACAGTCTTTAATGGCTTTAACTTCTGCCTGTGTATCTTGGTACCTGGTATCCACTGTTTTTCTTATAAGCTCTGCTTGCATGAAAAATTTCTCTTCTTTAGCCTGCTTTTGAAGATGTAGGTATGGTTCAACATGAGCCCACATTTCTTTTGCAATTTCTGCATTTGAAGGACGAGGTCTGGAGTTTTGAATTAGGATTTTCGGCATATCCTTGATCTCTCGAACAGATGTTTCTTAGTTTGTGACCATCACCATCAATTCTTGATAGTTTAATTCGTCATCTAAGTTAACAGGATCATCTAAATTCCCACCAGAGGTGGTTAAACTTGGTTTTATACCAAGTTCCTCTGGTTCTTGGTACTGTGGACTTCCAATTGGTGAAGAGACTATTGTCTCGACAGTTGTTGCCTTCATGGGGGTCTTAATGATGTAACAACTTACCAACTATGAGATTGTTGTCTCAACAGTTGTAGTAACTGCCCCATTTGAAATACCAACCTATATATCTTTGGATACAGAAGGTGTAGCCTCCTCTGCTTGTGCGATAACAATGATCTCTGAACTTGTCCTATTCACTTGTTGAAGTGAACTCTTTTTGATTTATTGTTGAGAGGACTAGGTATATGCAAGTTAGATGTATCAATTGCATCAAGTAATTTTTGTAAGGGTGAATGGACTGTTGAAGTGGGTGGAGGTGTACAAGGAGAAACGACCTTGGGAGAGGGGCTTGAGAAGAGATAATCAAGTGATATATCTCCCCCTTGATGTGTGTCCCCTGTGCTTACAACGCTTTCCTTTTGTGAGAAAGAATGAGGAGTTTGGATGGGTGGAGGTGTTTGCATCTGTTATGAGGAAGTAACAACAGATGTTTGGGTTTGTTGCTTTTGTGCTACAACAGGGATCTCTGGCATCTCAACCCCTAGAGATACCCTTTTTGTGGTTTTTCTTTTGGATTTTGGGATAGGAGTGGAAGTGGTTTTTATGGAAGTGTCTGGTGTGGGTTCCACAGTGTTGGATGTGCACCATGGTCACTAGGAGCAGTGGGCTCAGCAATAGATATTGTAACATCTGTTACATGGTTTTCTAAAATGTGTTCATTCAACACATTTTCTTGGCTTTTGGCCATCATGCGCGTAAAAGTTTCATTTGAAAGACTGTTAGTTTGTAATGCTTCACCTTTTTCAAAACTTTCTTTCTTAAAACGTTTTCAGGTAAAAGCTTAATTAATAGCCTTGGATAGATAAGAAAAGGATTAACAATACCTCTCCTGATTTCCCTCAAGTTTGCTACCGAATCTAGAAATAGTGTTTGAGATAGCTTATGATTTGAATTTCTCAAAATAACATACCCCAGATACTGAGTTTTTAGGGGTATCTCAATAAAAGCAGTGGTTTTAGTAGAAAGGCAAAGCAAGAGAGTATGGAAAAAGAATTTCATTTCAGGTGGGAACTTTGGTTTAAAAAGTGTTGCTCCCACCATCTGACCTTCATAGCGCCTTTCTATGAACTCAGCATGTATGTCATTTTTAGGGTAAGTTTCCATATATGTCATATTCTCTAATTGGAACATAGTGGAGATGGATTCCGTGGTGATTTCTACATGTTCTTTGTTAACGGTGGAGGTAATGAGAAAGTGCTTTTTGTTTTGCAAAGACAACTTTGCATTTGCCCAGATTCTCTGAGTGTGAAAAATAGATGGGTGCGTCGGCGGTGAGGATGTAGAGATATTTAATGAATTGAGGATGTCAATGATGGAATGGAAGTCCATATTCTTGTTATGCTTTACAAGATACGGTAGGTAATTGTGCGGGGTTTTGATTTTGAGAGCCATGATGAACTATTGTTCAAACCTTTTGAAAATCTTTTGAGAAATTATTTGATTGAAAACAAAGTTTGATGGAAGCAAATTCAGAGTTTTTCTCTTTTGAAATACTTTTGAAAATTTTCAATAATGGAGGACAGAAGTACTGTTTCTCATTGTTTTTTTATAGGGTTAATGGAACAGGGATGCCAGCATGGACAACGGTTACCTTTTAGTCCACGTGGTTAGTTCCTATTTGTCAGCAAACCTCTGTTCAGAAAGTGGGTCCTACTGAAGAAACCCTCTGATGAAGATATCAAAGATCTGTTTTCAAAATATCTGTTTAACCTCTGCTGTGCTCAACAGACCTTTGAACAATATGATTAGTGTTTTGAAACATTTGTTTGACTCTTGGTCAATAGAATTTTGAAAAACCTATGTTTGAAACCTTTATTGGGTTAAACAGAATTTTGGATGGAAACAGCTGCTCTGTTTGACTTTTAAAAGTCAAACACTGGTTTTAAAAAACAGTGGTTCTTTTGCCTTAAACAGTGGTTATTACACTTGAACTGACTTTTGAACCATTTAAACAGTTGTTTTTGGTGATTTTGTTAATCTTTTCTTGATTTTTAAATAATGATTTTGGTTTTTCTAATTTTTAAGACATGAATTAAAATAGAAGGTTAAAATAATTTGAATTTTTCAGAACAGTTTTTCTTGCTATTATTGGGATAGAAGATAGATGCACATGTAAACTTTTTTGGTACTTTCAAATTACCAACAGTGGTTTCCTGCAGATGACGGTGAATGGGTCAATCTTGGAGATGATCCAAAGCATTATTTTCTTTGGATTTGGTGTTATCAACCACTGCAATGGCTTTCTTGGTATTGGTCTTTGGTCATTAGGAGTTTTTGTACAATCTCCCGCAAGTGTTTTTGACCCTCTACAAGTGCTTGCACACTTGGGTCAATGGATGTTGACCATTCCCAATAAGATGTTGATACCTATGAGGATGCATGTTTACCCTTGGCTTTTGAGGCTGTGGTAAAGGTTCTATATACCTGTAGGGCATTTTATTGTAAGGTGGTTTCCCATAGCCTCTAGGTTGTGCATTTTGTCATGCAACAGAGGTTCGACCTGACCTCTGTGCAGGATGTTGGTTTGACTTTTGTGAATAAACAATGTGGTTATGCTCAACTCTATTGGAAACAAATTGGGTATTCTGGTTGCCAGGCCCATCTTTCCTTTTGAAGTTCATTTTCTTTCTAGACCTATTTAGATTTACATCAAATGGTTTGAGAAAAGAACACTGTTGAGTCAAATGGTTAAGTTTTCCACAAATGGTACACCCAGGAGTGGATACACAAACACTGTTTGTTCTTTTAATATCATATGCTTTTATCTTAAAACAGTCTTTTGTTATATGATTTAATCATCCACATAAATCACACTTCAGTGTTGGATCCTTATCTTTCTTTTTACCCTTATTTCTCTTTTCATGTACAGATGTTTTAATCTATGTTTGAGAGTTGGTAAGAGGAATGATTTTTATCTTGGGTAGGTAAATACCATTTGGGTTTTTAAAATCAATGGGTTTGAAATTCTTCTGAACATCACATTCGTCTGACCAAGTAGGTTTAAGTGCATACCTAAGTGTTTCAGCTTGAATGGAGCTTAGTGGGTTTTCAAGAATTATTTTCTTCCCACTAAGTTTAGTGATTTTTATTTCTTCCCCAGTTGATGTAGTTGGTATAATCTCAACCATTTCAGAGTCAATGGAAGCTTGGATTTCTTGTTCTTGGTCATATTTTCTAAAACCAACCCCAAACTTCACATTGCTACTGATTTGTTTATCCAAAAGCATCTCATAACCATGACAAGATTCTACCAATTTTTCACAGGTGATGTGTGTGCATTCCAACTCCTTTTTATGGTTTTGATATTTTTCTATCATAGACTAGAGTTGATCCTTTGTAATGGATACTTCATGTTTCAAACTGCTTAACTCAAGGTCTTTCTCAGCTATTCTTGTTTTAAAATCTTTTTTTTTTTTAAATTTCAAGAATGAGTTCACTGATTTGTACCTTTTCTCTAAGATTCTCATTCACCTCTTTTATGTTAGCAAATGCTATTATGCATTTGTCTGAATACAACTCTTTTAGAGTTTGAGATGGTACCTTATGTGCAGCCATTTCGATCTAATCAGTACCAGCACCGATAAAATTAGTAGAACTTTTGGAATGCTTTTCATCCATTTTCTCTGCAAGCTCAGAGTCAACAACAAGTATTTGACCTGAACTTTCAACAGGTTTACCAATAATCTCTTCTCCACCAATAGATAGTTTGAACTGGTCTGCTTTACCTGAATCATGCTAAATAGCTATAAAACAAAAGTTTTCATGTTCATCACATTCATTTGCAATTAAAGCAAAATTTTGCATTAGTCAATTTTTCTGGCAAGCTACTCTTGTCAACATAGCCATGTGAAAAGAAGCTTTGTTGACCAAGCTCTGTTGTTGCAGGAACATAAGTAGCATGTAATGCTTGAACATGTGCCATTGGCAATTGGACATACTGAACCTTAGGAATTTGGGGTGCATGAACATAGTGTACAGGTACATTAGTTATGGTTTGTGCAAAATGAGTTGTGTTTTGCACGTTTGGTCTAGGGGTAGTTTGGGTATACATCTGTTGTTGTGTGATAGATTGGGTCCTTTGACTAGGACATGTAATCATTGGTGTAGAGTTGTTTGTTTGACTCTTGCATTCTCTAGCAAAGTTTTCTAGCCTATACACTTAAAATTTTTAGTTTTGGATTTGATTTATCCAACCCCACTTTGGACCCACCATTTAATCCTGGATAAGTCCTCCCAGTCCTTTTGTAAAAATTATTAGCTCTTAGACTGAGTAGGGCTACCTAATGCAGTATATCCATTTCCTCAAGATCAATTGGATGTATATGCCTTAGATCATCGAGGATAAACAACAGATTATCAATGACATGAGTTTCATCATTTGCTGCAAAAGTATAGCTAATGGAATGTTGATTATAGTTGATACCCGTTGATATATCAATAAAATAATAAATACTCTGATAACTTCCCATTCCAGATGATGAACCTGCCTAACTCAAAAGTGTTATGTTACCAAAAAAACGTAACTATCAGACACTTTTCCAGTTTCCTGGAGCTTTTTCTTTTGGACAAACTCCCTCTTAAAGGTTAGGAGCTTTCCATGTAGATGGGTCAAACTCATGTCCTTGAAATCAGGGGATATTCTCATCACTATTATAATAGTGTCCCATTTTTTAGGCTGAGATCTTAGGAATCGGTGACTTAAAGTAGCTTTTGAAAATTCTTTATTGACCAACTTTAGTTCACTAATTAAACAAGAAAAATGTTCAAACTGTTGTGTCAAGGTCTCCCCATTGACATGTGTGAAGGTTTTATATTGCTGGTTAAGGATTTCTCGAGTGTTCTCGATAACATCCTCCATCACACCGAATTATTCTTTTAGTGCATCCCATAACTCCTTGGCACGGTTACATTCCAACATGCCAACACAGATATCCCATCATTCAGCAGAGGCATGGCCATAATACTAAAGGCCATAGCATCTAACTCCAATTTCTGATAGTCTTGCTCGGAATAATTCTCAGGCTTCTTTGGCTCATATACATTTGGGTTCTCGGTACTTGGTACCATTGGTACATGTGGTCCAAAAACCACAGATCTCCAATAACCTGTATTTTGTTGAGATAGCATATGCCACATCCTACGTTGTCAGATATTATATTCAAATCTGACAAGCATAGGTGGTTTATTGCTGAAGCCTGTGTTGTAGGGATTATTTTGTGCCATTTTCTCAAGTTCTTTTAAAGAAAAAAACAGAGTCTTTGAGAGAGACTTTATCAGTTCTTCACTAAACAACTCTGAGCTACAAACTAAAATTGGATCTTTGAAGCGATGATCTTTTTGTGTTAAACTGGTTGTGAAATCAAGTTTAAACACGACCAAGCTCTGATACCAATTGTTAGAAACTGAGTTTCTTTGTTTGCAAACAAGTATTGGTTATCACAATAATATTCACAAACTAGAAGTCATCATCAACGATTGTTTTTCATTAATCATCAAGGATTCAAATGTTTTACAAATCGATTAACTCTACAGAATCCCCCTCAGCTGATCACATAAACAAATCAGTTCATACAAGAGAAAATGTGATGTGTGTGATAAATAGATCTCTAACATGTGTGATCTATTTATACTAAGTACGAAAGCTCTGTCCAGTGATTGGCTGACGTCACCCTGATAGTGCCATCTAACATTCCTAACAAAAAGATTCTAAACATCTGATCAAATCTTATCATCTGATCTAAGCTATACTAAACACTCATGAGATAAATACTATTACATTGAGAAATCACTGTCTAAGATATCCTGTGTTGCAGTTGTCTAAACATCTGTTTAGCCTAACAGATGTTTGGTCTTCTTCATCAGACCTTTGGCTTGATCAGGGCTTTGGTCTTCAACAGATGCTAGCATTCAACAACTATTGGTACACTTGAACAGCGGTTCTAAGTCTTCATCAGATGGCAGCCATGCTCTTGAACAAATGTTTTGAATAGGTGTTCAAGATTCACTATCTTTGGGGAGAGACTGGTTCAGTATATTGCTTATTTCTTGATCAATGGAGCATGCTTTGGCTTTTGGATATCATCTGTTCTTTTGTCGGTTCAACATTAAGCTTGATGAATTAAATGCTTTATGGTACTGTTATCTATAGAGATATTGGTGAATACTTGTTTATTCCTACTTGACCTTTGGATGCTAACTTTTGGAAGGTCTATCTAGTGCACCAACTTATCAACTTGGGTTTACTTGCATGTTGACTTGTCAAACTTCAGCTGATCAGATTTCTGATGTGGCTTTCTAGAAGTTCAGTTTCCAGATATCTGATGAGTTTGAGAATCGTAAAAAGAAGAAATCTAGTTAGCTCTTGTCTCTAAGAATCAATCATTTTCGATCTGTCAAGTCTTCACCCGGTTACTTTCTATATATAGGTCCTAACAATATGATAGTATCTCGTCATACATATATGAATTGAGTTTCATATCCATGGTTTTGTGGATTAACTCAATTCTTTAAAGGTGATATTAATGCATGTATTTTTTTTAACAACAATGTATGTTGTGTTAGTTCTCAATAAAATCGAAACTTGCACGACACATAAAATTCATTTCTAGAACCATGGAAAGTTGTTCCATGGCCCATAATAATCAATCCATTCGATCAGTTATATTATATACTTTTGGTTCGGGTAGCATTACCAATAGTGATCATTTCTTCACAAAAAGTCAAACACTAAAAGTGATGTCGTTGTCTAATAACAAGAAGTTTGGACTTTTGCAAAGTATATACCATGTACTAGGTTTTTACCTGGGATTGCTTCCCGGGCTCGGGAAACTTAGTTATATTAATTACTATTTGTTATTAATACGACCACATTACATCAACCATCTCATTCGATTAAACAACAATGTCCTCAAATCACCGGATTAGATAATGAACCCATAATAGAGGTTGTTAGGATCTGAGTTTCTTTTTGATTATGTTTTTGTTTAAGAATTAAGAAGATGAACAAGTAATGAAGCGGAATTAAAATGGAAATAAACTTTGCACACAATCAAATAGGAGAAATGCTTTCAACACACATTTTAACATAGAACCGAATGATTGAATTGATTTCAAGATTCAAGTGTTTCTTCAATCATCCGTTTAACCCCTACTTTCACAAGGTAATCCTCTGCTTCTTTATCTGCTGCTGTTATTTTATCCATCTGCTTTTGATTCCTTCTTTGGTTAAGGATGGCAGCAGGGGGAGCAGTGGATCTCCTGAAATGTTGCTTTTGTGGCTCGGTAGACGAGGATACGAATACGATAGAGTTCCTAGTCAAATTACTTTCAGTCCCAACTACTATATCTAACATACAATCATCTATAAGTTACGTTTCGAAGTCAATTTCGATTGAGTTTGATTGCCTTTCGAGTTCGATTCGAGTTTCGATTGAATACCACACAAACATAAAGTAAACATGCACAAGTAACACATAAGGCACACATACACGTAAATATTACCACACCAGTTTCGCATAGTTCGAGTCTCGAGTTTGATTGATTGATTTGATTAATCTTGATTATTGATTGATTAACTTTATCCCATTGTTACTTCCTACTATTCACAGTCGTAAATCGGTCGCATTGATTAAACATTCGATCATTTCATTTAGACATCACTTACTCCACATAATACAAATAAAACACAAAAACGACTAATTACAGTCAAGAAGTCAAAGTTGACTTGGACTTTGACTTTGACTTTGGCATTCGAAAACACGGGGTGTTACAGCCTCCCCTTGTTTAGGGAATTTCGTCCCGAAATTAGGCTCGAAGCTGCACATCACCGTGAGTCATTTTACCAATTTGATGCTTCAGATCTATTTAAACAACTGCGGGTACTTGGCCTTCATGTCGCTTTCGAGTTCCCAAGTGAACTCCGCGCCTCGCTTGCCTTCCCATCGGACTTTCACGATAGGGATACGTGAGCGCCTGAGTTGCTGGGTTTGGTGATCCATGATTTCGACAGGCTTTTCCACGAAGTGTAAGGTTTCGTTGACCTGAATATCATCGAGTGGTATGATTAGATCATGATCAGCAAGGCATTTTCGGAGGTTAGACACATGGAAAGTCGGGTGGACGTTACTGAGTTCCTTCGGTAGTTCGAGTCTGTAGGCGACTTTTCCGATCTTTTCCAGAATCTTAAAAGGTCCAACATATCGAGGCGCTAGTTTCCCTTTCTTGCCGAATCTGACTACACCCTTCCAAGGGGATACCTTTAGGAGTACGTAGTCGTCAACGTCAAATTCAAGGGGCCTGCGTCTTCTATCGGCATAACTTTTCTGTCTGTTCCGAGCTTTCACCAAGTTGTCTCGAATCTGGTGGATTTTGTCAGTCGTTTCTTGTAGAATCTCGGGGCCGGTTAGTTGCGAATGACCGATCTCGTGCCACACAATAGGCGATCGACATCTCCTTCCATACAACGCTTCAAAGGGTGCCATTTGAATGCTGGCATGATAGCTGTTATTATACCAGAATTCGACTAGTGGCAGATGTTTGTTCCAACTACCACCAAAATCTATGACACACGCTCAGAGCATGTCTTCAAGAGTACGGATCGTTCTTTTAGTCTGTCCGTCGGTTTGTGGATGGAATGCAGTACTCAGATTAAGCGACGTACCGAGAGCCGCTTGAAAAGTTTCCCACAATCGAGAAGTAAACCGAGCATCCCGGTCAGAGATGATGTCGCGAGGCGTACCATGATTACAAATAATCTCGTCGGTGTAGATTTGGGCTAGTCGTTCCACCTTGTAGTCTTCTCGTATTGGCAAGAAGTGGGCTGATTTTGTTAGACGATCAACTATAACCCAAATACTGTCGTGACCTGATGGCGTGGGCGGGAGTTTCGTTATGAAATCCATAGCTATACTCTCCCACTTCCATATAGGTATCGGCGGTTGTTCGAGTAAGCCAGAAGGTCTTTGATGTTCAGCCTTGACTCTTGCGCAAGTTAAGCAACTTCCAACGTAAAGAGCGATATCACGTTTCATGCCCGGCCACCAGTACTTATAACGAAGATCCTGGTACATCTTGTCAGCACCGGGATGAATGGAGTATCGAGATTTGTGGGCTTCATTCATGATAATCTTTCGCAAATCGGTCCGTCTACGGATCCAAATTCGGTCCAGATAATAGAATATCCCATCAGCTTTGCTTACTAACTGAGCTCCATCGTGATAGATCCTCTCTCTCTTTAATGTACGCTCGTTAAAGCAAGCATGTTGAGCTTCGCGAATAAGGGCTTCGAGGTTATGCTGGGCTTGAACGTTTCGGATACTGAGCACGTAACTCTTTCTGCTGAGCGCGTCGGCAACAACATTCGTTGCCTGGGTGATAGCGAATCTCACAGTCGTAATCGTTGAGGAGTTCTACCCATCGGCGTTGACGCATATTAAGTTCCCTTTGATTGAAGATATGTTGTAAACTCCTGTGATCAGTGTAGATTGTACACTTGGTGCCATACAGGTAGTGTCGCCAAATCTTCAAATGCAAAGACAACCGCGCCTAGCTCGAGGTCATGGGTTGTATAGTTCTTCTCGTGGATCTTGAGCTGTCGAGATGCGTATACTATAACCTTGTCTCGCTGCATGAGGACACAACCAAGACCATGGTTGGAAGCATCACAGTAGAAAATGAAATCGTTGCTTCCGTCGGGCAGCGTAAGAATCGGAGCGTTGCACAGCATATACTTGAGGGTTTGAAAGGCAGATTCTTGTGCGGTTCCCCACACAAAAGGCTTGTCTTTATGAGTAAGAGCGGTAAGCGGCACATCGATTGTGGAGAATCCTTCAATAAATCGTCGATAATAGCCCGCTAGTCCGAGAAAAGAACGAACTTCTGACGGGTTCTTAGGCGTAATCCAGCTTTTGACGGCTTCAATCTTCGCGGGATCGACGTGTATTCCTTGACTATTCACGATGTGACCTAGAAACTGAACCTCCTCTAACCAGAATTCACACTTGGAGAACTTGGCATAGAGTTGGTTCCCCTGGAGTAACTCGAGCACCAAACGTAGATGTTGCGCGTGTTCGGCTTTCGATTTGGAATAGATCAAGACATCGTCAATGAACACGATGACGAAACGGTCTAAGAAAGGCTTACACACGCGATTCATCACATCCATGAAGACCGCGGGTACGTTAGTTAAACCAAAAGGCATAACAACGAATTCGTAGTGGCCATATCGGGTTCGGAAAGCGGTTTTGGGGATGTCTTCCTCTTGAATCCGCAATTGATGATAGCCTGAACGCAGATCGATCTTCGAGAAACACTTGGCACCTTGCAGCTGATCAAATAAGTCGTCGATTCGGGGCAAAGGGTATCGGTTCTTAATGGTTAGCTTATTCAATTCCCTATAGTCGATGCACATCCGGAACGACCCGTCCTTCTTTTTGACGAAAAGGACTGGCGCGCCCCAAGGAGAGGTGCTTGGGCGAATAAAGCCTTTTTCGAGTAATTCCTGGAGTTGATTCTAGAGTTCCCGCATTTCGGATGGAGTGAGTCGATAAGGAGCTTTGGCAACGGGGTTAGCTCCAGGAATGAGGTCAATACGAAAATCGATATCACGACTTGGCGGTAGTCCGGGGAGATCGTCAGGGAACACCTGAGGATACTAACGGACCATTGGAACATCTTTGACTTCAACTTTCTTTTTCTTTCCCTTCTCTGCTACTAAAATGTTGGCCAAGAAGGCTCGGTATTCCTTGCGGAGATACTTGCTGGCTTGAATACACGACATGAGCTTGAGACCTTTCGACGATGTTTCACCGTATACACATAGAAGATCACCATTTGCAAGCGAGAATCGAATCATCTTTTCGAAGCATACAACTTCAGCATGGTTTTCGCGAAGAAAGTCCATGCCTACTATGACGTCGAAACTTCCGAGTTGCATCGGAATAAGGTCGATTGGAAAGTTGTGATTGTTGAGCTCGAGGGTACAATCACGAAGAACAGAGTTAACTGCGATAGTTCTTCCAGTAGCGACTTCGACTTCAAATGACGAGGACAGATAAGAGCGCTTACGACTAAGGAGCTTCTCGAATTCAAACGACACAAAGCAGTTATCGGCTCCAATATCAAACAAACATGATGCATAAATACCATTCACAAGGAACGTGCCATTAACCACATTGTTATCTGCCTGAGCCTGACAGGCATTGATGTTGAAGGTTTGGGCATGGGCTGCATGCTGTTGTTGCTGAGGCTGCTGTTGTTGCTGGGGCTGCTGGGGCTCTTGCTTAACCACCCTGTTCGGGCACCTGTTTGCAAAGTGGTTAGGGTCACCACATGCAAAGCAGACTCGAGCATTGGCTGTAGGTGCTTGGGCTGCTTGTTGGCCTTGAGGGGCGGGGAGTAGAGCTTGATTGACAGTAGCTTGAACCGGGGCTTGACGGGGACCATAGCGACAGTTCGCAATGAAATGACCATAAAGGTTGCAGTGAGCGCAAAAACGACAGGCTAGACCCACTGGATGATGATGATACGAGCATGTCGGGCAGAGTGAGTGAGGGCCTGTGTATGCACGCTTCGCTGGCGGTGCATTGATCACTGGAGCTGAGCGGTGGTGCTGTTGCTGTTGAGCTGGTACAGCTTGTAGGGGAGTAGCAGTTGTTGCGGCAGCACAGCTCTTGTTGCTGGAGCTGTTGTTGTTGTTCTTCTTCTTTCTTCTTGATGACTTGGAGGATTGAGCAGATGAGTCGGTGGGTGCTGCGGTGGCTTGGTGCAGAGACTTGGTTTGCTTATCCCAAAAACCAGACTTCACTCGCTTGTCGTTGATCTCAGCGGCGAGTAGGTAAGTCTCTTCAATCGTTGCTGGCTTAGCAGCGTGAACAAAGTCGGCTACACAGTCGGGTAGAGCTCGGATGTACTTCTTGATGGTTTGATCTGGGGTCTTGACCTGATCGGGACAGATGATGCTAAGCTGTTTAAAGCGAGCAGTCAGGGCAGCGTTGTCTCCAGCCTCTTGCTTGATGTTCCAAAACTCGTCCTCCAGCTTTTGGCGTTCATGGGGAGGGCAGAATTCGTCCATCATAATGGCTTTCAGCTCTTTCCATGTCAGCTTGTAAGCTGCATCATTTCCGCGCTTGTTTCGTTCGGCCGTCCACCAGTCGAGAGCACGGGACTGGAAGACGCCAGTAGCATTGAGTGTGCGGAGATTCTCAGGACAGCCGCTTTGGCGCAGGGTGACTTCGATGGAATCAAACCATTGAAACATAGCGGTAGGGCCATCTTCTCCGGTGAATTCCTTTGGTCCGCATGCCTTGAACTGTTTGAAGCTGAAAACAGTCTTGGCAGCATCTTTGGGAGCTTCAGTTCTCGACTCCTCAGATGATTTGCTGACGTTCTCGTAAACATCGCTCACAGCCTTTGCTACTTGTTTGGCGATGATAGCAGCAAGACGTCTGTCTCTCTTTTCTTGGCGGGTAAGTGGGGTTCGGTGTCTGGATGACGACATGGTCTGCAACAGACATCGTCGTAGGTCTCAGACACATCAGAATCGAATCTCACCTCACACGTCTACTGCTTACTAAAGCTCAGGAACATGTCAAAATACGTATCACGTAAACACATGGGCACATAACCGCAGATGCATATAAGCACAGAAGCACATAAGCACGTAGGCACGTAAAGCACAGAGTCACATAAACACAGAAGCACATAACCACTTAATCACAGAAGCAGTCAGAAAACAGAAACCTATCCTTCAAAGCTCGCATGTCGTTCGTATCGCGATTGCGTTTAGCAGCGTATAATATAGTCTACCTTAGTCATAGCATAGCATAACACCGGCTATATCGTAAATGGGATATCGAATTGAGATAGAATAGCAATGCGAGTCATGTGTGTTGATCGAAATGGCAGCAAAGTCGAATAATATCCAGGGTATAAACACACAAACAGATAAAGCACATATAAACACATAAAATCAACGAGTCAAAAATACCAAAAAATCGGAAATTGGATCGTCTGCGGCTACTAGACATCGACTACCCAAAGCGATTCGACTATTCACATTATAATTGTCGTCACTTTCGACTTTAAGGGTTGTGTTTCTGCCTCGATTCTCGGGCATTCCACACGCGTCCTTTAGGTCATACTTGTGGGTTCAGGTCGTTGGAGTCCGTCGAAGCTTTGGTGAGATGAAAACATGTCTGGAATAAATTGCCAAGGTTAGGGTTTCACCCCTGGCTTAGCAATTTCTTCCTTGTTTTTAGGTTACTTGGGGAAATTATTCATCAAAATATGGATTTCACTCCTGTTTTGGCATAATTCCCTTCGTATGTTAGTGAAAACATCAGGGTAAGCATGAGGAAATGGATAAAATCATCATTAGTCAGGTAATTTGGTCGGGAGTTTGCGGTTTTCACACCTATTCCTGACCAAATTGCTTAACTTTTATTGAAAATTCGAGTGCAGTGATAGCGAAGAATTGCAGAATAAGCACATAAACTTGGTCTGTTGGTTCCTAACTATAGTCTAGGTCTCTATGACAGCGACCCGGACTAGGTCGTGTCCTACCTAATTCCCTATAGTTATGGCTCTGATACCAATCTGTCACACCCCAACCGATGGCGGAATCATCGGGGCGCAGCACTGAGCGAAACAGATTGTCTAGAAGTTTCCACAACAACTATTAATATAAATTAAGTTTAAAATGATACGTCACATACCGTATCCCGAATAAATAACAAGTTATTACAGATAACATCCAAACAATTAATCCTGTTCCGACAACTCAGATTTAAATCAAACATAACTATAAATTGTCTTGGTTTCTAGACTCTTTCCTAGCCTCGATTTCACAGCAGATAGAACAAGTAAGCATCCTACACACCTGTCACATACGTTAAAATAAAGTCAATACATTTAATGTAAAGGTGAGCATACAAGTTTGATAATAGCATATAGAGTTCGAATAGTTTACGCATAACCAGCACGTACACAGAGGGAAATGATGCATGTTAATTATCGACATGGACCTATCGATACCAACGACTGCGGGTTGACTGTCCGAGACAGTTCGCAATACATGATTACCACCGTAATCCATGCAAGTAATTGTCCTTAACAACCCCCGTGTGAACGGGTGCTGAGTCCAAACTATAGTACTACGTTGCTAAGGCAGGTAGACAGCATTCCACGTGTAAACATAACAACAAGCATACATTTAATCACGTAATACATGCAATCGGTTAGCGTTCAAATAGTTTGAATAGTGTGTTCGATTGTGATTTTGATACGTAACGTATGTAACACCCAAAAGTGCTAAAGCAAAAAGGGTTCGAGTATACTCACCGTGATTGATTATGGATTGAAGGGAGCGCTGAGAGTAGTGTTAGAACCTGAAGGTTTATTCATGTAGGTTAACAATAGGGATTGATCTTGTAACTAGTTTGTTTATGTTTTGGGTTAAATACTTGTGGGTTGGGCTAGAGTAGGTGTCGCATGGGCCTAACTATGGTTTCGGCCCTGATGTGTTTTGTATATAAACACCCCTAATCACTTGATTAGGGGTTGTTGGTTACGAGTAGAAGGAAAGGCGACACCAAGCAAGGAACCGAGTTCCATCGATCTTGTATCAGTCATCTTCTAAGTTGAATGCAAGTTTCGGTTTGATTGTTCTTTATTGTTTGTTTATTATTTGATCTTATATTGTTCTTGAATCGACTTGTATTTGAATTCCGCACTTATACAAGTTTAGATTGATATCATTGTGATCCTCACGGGTTTTACTGATTTGTAATCTGATTTATCATGCAGTCTGTAAATCAACGTCAATATAGGTCAATGATCGGGTCATTGATGTATCTCACTGCTAGCCGTCCGGACATCATGTTTGCTGTTTGCAACTGTGCACGCTATCAGGCTAATCCTAAAACTTCTCATCTTATTGCTGTTAAACGGATCTTTCGGTATCTTAAAGGCCGACCTCGGTTTGGCCTGTGGTATCCGAGAGATTCCAATTTTGACTTGTTTGCTTTCTCTGACAGCAATTTTGGAGGTACTGACAGTGACAGGAAATCCACTTCTGCGGGATGTCAATTTTTGGGTGATCGGCTCATTTCTTGGCAGTGCAAGAAACAACAAACGGTGGCGATATCCACAGCTGAAGCTGAGTATGTTGCTGCTTCTGCTTCTTGCTCTCAAGTGGTGTGGATGCAACATCAATTGCAGGATTATGGTTTGACATATCTTAACACTACTATTTACTGCGATAATGATGCTGCAATACAAATTGTTAGAAATCCTGTTTTTCACTCCAAAACCAAGCACATTGATATTAAAGTTCATTTCATTCGAGACTGTTTTGACAGAGGTCTGATTACGCTTGAACAGATCGACACAGATGCAAATGCTGCCGATTTGTTCACTAAACCTGTCAGCAGCTCGAAATTCAGAGTGCTTGTGGATTTTCTAAAAATGATCCGTTTTACTGATTGAGCATATTTTTGTTTTGTTTTGTTTTTCGTAGGTAAATTTGTTCATAAAGTTTTCTATTCTTAGATAGTTTTTTTATTTATGCACAAATTTAGGGGGAGAAAAATCGAAAAATAAAAAAAAAAAAATTGAAAAAATACAAAAAGAGTTTCAAAAGGAAGTATGGCTGGACTGGGAAATGAAATGAATTTTCACTTTATGGTCAAGGGCTGACTCATGTAAGACCAGTATCGAAATTGTTTGACTCTAGTATGATGTGTTGGTAGGCTCTATCCTTAAGATTGGAAACAATGGCTGTTTCTGTTCAGAACTAAACCAGTACATGACCTCAGAAAAGAAAATCACTTGGAATTAGCTCATGTCTATTTGAATGTTTGTATGCTTTTCCCGATACACACAATTTCGGTCTGATTCTGAAATCTTATCTGAAAAAGTCGTGTACCTCCTCTGCTGCATCCAGATACATGCTGACCTGGAGGTGCTAGGCAACGTCAGCTTCTGCTGCATCCAGATACATGCTGACCTAGCTGTACGTTGTCGATCTGTAGATCAATTAAACACCCGAAAGAGGCCCTCTAGTGCCCAAAAGAAACCCAACAAACCTATATCAAATTGAGAAAACTCATTTGATCTGTATATTATACCATCTCTACTTAAGATCTATTCTGTTCTTTTCTCAACCTATTCCTAGTTAAGATTTCAGAAATTTGGATTGGGCTTGTGAAATATGTGGTAGGGAAACTGCTTGCATGATAGAGTGAGCTGTGTATAATTCCGGGATTTGATTAGTATTTGTTTGGGTGCTCATTATTAAAATATCAAAACATGATAAAAGGAGATACAGGCAGTTATATGGAAAAGATCTAGGGAGATGAGTTTAAGAGGACAAATATACTGGCAATTGTCTAGATCATCCTCTAGTAGATCAGTGTTGATAAGTGAAGTCATGCCCGAGACCCTGTGATTTGATCCCTGAGCATCTATGCAAATTTCCTGTTTTTATTTTTGTAAATAATATTTTATTATTTATTTTTGTTTTAGGTTTTGTTTTGCAAAATAATGCTCAATGGGTTTGATGGGTTATTTGAAAATCAAATTTTAATTGGGTTTGTTTAAATTACTGTTGAAAAACATTTTATTAAGCCCAAAATTCTGAAAATATTTGCAAAGCCCAAGTCCATGAGGCCTAAGCCCAACAGACTTGGCCCATGAGAAACAGTGGCCATATATAAGGTGATTACGAGTCATTATTTCATTATTCACTCGCAATCTTTACTGAATTCTCTCTCGAAATTCCGGCCGTAACCAGATTCCGACTCATATTCCGGTTGCGACTCGCAATCAAGTTAGATCATCAACAGGTAAATGTGACGTCATTCTTCAAGATTTTGCAGGATTGTTGAAGATTCCGGCGAATCTATGAAGATTCCGATGAAGATTTGATGTTTCCGATGAGTTTTCCGATGACATGTTGAAGTTTCCGATGAAGTTTCCAGTCGCAATCAAGAACAGCAGGACTCGAAACCAATGATTACGACTCGCAACCTCGAGATTGCGACTCATGGTTGCGACTCATTTTGGTCTGTTGCGACTCATGGTTGCGACTCGCAATCTCATGGTTGCGACTCAGTTATCCTGGTTGCGACTCACGGTTTCGACTCGAAACTTTGGGTTGCGACTCATGGTTACGAGTGAACAGTAACAGTGTTTGTTTTATTTTTGATTTTTATCACTGTTAAATCAGGAAACTTATAAATTTTGTGTGATGTGCAGAAAATGGACCTAAAGTTTATTGCTTCTCACAATCAAGTTGCGTATTTGGCACCTCCACCTGTAAAGCACAAGCAGTTGTACATGTCTTTGATTAAAGGCTTAAATACTTGCCGTATTGTTCACGCTCTTCGAGACAATCCGGTTGTGTATGAAAGTCTTATACGAGATTTCTGGAAGACTGCAAAGGTGGAAATTGTTGAAGGAAAGGGAGCAATAACTGCTGAGATCGACGGAACGAAGATTATCGTGACAGAGCAGGTTATCAGGGAAGCGTTGCAGTTTAATGATCAAGAAACGGATCCAATCGAGCTTGCTGCTGGAGCAATTGAAGCTATCTTGCCACGTCTAAGCTATGAAGGAAGATTTCCTCCCCTGGTCAAAAAGTTTGTTCATCCATACTGGCGTTTGTTATTGCATATGTTTCTATTGTGCATGACAGAGAACCGAGGGGGAATTGATCAACTAAACACAACGCAGACGGCTGCAGTGATTTGTGTAATTACCAATGAGCCGTTCAACTATTCACGATACGTTCTAGAGGCAATGAAAAGGAATGCTATTGGGCTACGAAAGGATAAGTTTTTGATGTATCCTAGGTTTGTGCAGATGATTCTGAATGCTCGTTATCCTGAATTGAGGAGATCGGGTAACACACTGGAGTTAAAGCCCATGGGTCCTTCCTGTTTTGGTACTCTTACAACAAAGAAAGGAACAGAAAAGAAGTTTGAGGGTTTAATTGAATTAGAGAAGTTCGGTCAGTTTGCAGAGACCGAAGATGTTGTTGAGAATCCAGTCAGGGCACAAGCCGTACCTGCACGTGCCATAGTTGCTGAAGAACATGACATTCAAAGGAGTATTGAAAATGAGCCAGAGCCAGAGCGTATCACTATTAACTCTGACGATGAAGGTGTTGAGATTGCATGTGATTCTGATGATGATGACTTTGAACTTCCTCCTGAAGTCAGTGCTGATGCTGTTTCTACTGTTAATCCGGTGATTTCTGCTGAGAATTTGGCTCTGTTGTTAAAGAAAGTGGCTGATACGATGGGTAATCCTCCTACCAATATGTCAGTGTCTACTGAAGAGCCTGAAGAAAGCCCAAGGGATTCTGATGATATTCCGCTAAAAAGGAAAAGACGGGATCCTAGACCCGGAATGTTTATCGAACGAAGCAAAGATCAATCCGTAACTGTTGCTGATGATGCTGAAGGTTTATATAAGTTTGATTTCGAAACAAATGTTGATGACACCACCACTACTACAGATAGTTTCTTTGAGTCTGATGCTGGAATTCAAGGTGATGATACAGTTATGGCAAATGTTGAAGCTCAACATGAAGCTGTGCCTAATGTTGAAGTTCAAACTGAAGCTGTACCTAATGTTGAAGCTCACACTGAAGCTGGGCCTTCTGATACTGTTAGTGCTGGACCTTCTGGTACTATTCATGAAGAACCGGGCAGTTCAAGTGGTAAACGGCCTATTGAACCACTCAGAATGCCTTTCGACAGTGATTCCAGTGATGATGATGAATTTATAAGTATGAGAGATATGAAGAAACGCTTGGTTGTGCTCGAACAAGATTCTATTCATAAAGATGCGAAGATCATACAACTTGAAGACACCATTGTGAAGAAAGATCAACAAATTGAACAACTGCAGGGAGATGTTGGTCTATTGTTTAATATTGTTTATGATCTGCGAGGCAAGCTTGAAAAGAAATTTGGTCAAGAGTTTTCTGATCCCACTGATGTAGAGAACAGAAAGAAAGCTTTTGAGAAAGATAATGCTGAAAAGGCTGCTGCTATGGAAAAGTACTTTGAAAGAGTTACTGATCCAGAAGCAGAGAAAGCGAAAGCAGAGAGGTTGAAGAAGAAGAAGAGAGAGTTTGTAATTCTGAAGAACAAAAATGCAAATCCTGATGATGAAGATGCACGTGCTACACATCATTTGATGGATGTTGGTGAAACTCTCTACGACAAGAAAGGAAATCGATCTGGTGTTGTTAGCTGGGGTTATGATCATGATCGTAACAGGTGGTGGATTAAGAGAAAAGTTGGACCGGTTGAATGGTACAAGCGTTCAGGGCAATTTCAGTCATTCACTAAGGTAGACTTAACAGATTTGGTAAATAAACCTTATGTGGATGATAAGCTTAATGGACCTGGTCATATGTTCAGAATGTAAAGCGTCAAACTTGTTTTAACTGTGGCATTGCTGGCCACATTGCCAGAAATTGTGGTAGACTCCCAAGGACACCAGACAAGAAATCATTAGGGCGAAATCAGAAAGTTACGTCTAATCGATCTAAATGTTCGGAGTCTATGAAGTCTGCTCGGACTAAGACAATGAAGAGCAAAGATCTTCATAGGACTAGACCTTCTGATCAGGATTGGAATGCAGCCAAACGCCTTAATCAGAATCGACAAACAAATTTTCAGCGTAATCAGAGAAATTATTTTGGTAACGCTTTTGAAAGTTTAAATTCTAACTGGTCAAGACAGTTTTGGAAACCTAAGGTCAATGGCATGCAATCCAATCCAATGAAGTCATATCATCAAAAGGCCGCACACAGAAATGTTTCAAAATTTCTAAACAAAGAGAATTTAGTGTGGCAAAGAGTAACGTATTTCGATGCTCAAGGGAAACCCAGATCCACTATGGGCTGGGTTCCTAAATCTAACTAATCCCGCTACTCGTGCAGGAACAGCTGTGGAGGACTACCGTGCGCCTCTGGTACATGGATAGTGGCTGTTCCAGGCACATGACAGGAGACTTATCCCAGCTTGTGAATGTCAAAGAATTTAATGGTGGATATGTCTCATTTGCGGGAGGTGAATCTGGCAGAATCACTTTGAAAGGAACTGTTCAAAACGGAGTTCTCAGCTTTGAAAATGTCAATTATGTTCCAGAACTGAAACACAATCTGTTGAGCATTTCGCAGATTTGTGATAGAGGGAATTCAGTTCATTTTACGAAGAAGGGATGTCATGTTCTGAAGCCTGGGATCGTTATCCCAGAAGACTGGTTCTTGATGACTGCTGAAAGAAAAGGAAACGCTTACGTCATTGATATGAACAAGAAGCCGTGTGAAGAGATCACCTGCTTATTCTCGAAAATTTCAGAGCATGATGGTTTATTGTGGCATCGTCGACTCGGGCACGTGAATATGAAAAATCTGAATCGTCTAGCTAAAGGTCAATTGGTGCGAGATCTTCCGATCAAGGATTTCATGTTGGTGGAGAAGTGTGTTGCTTGTGCAAAAGGGAAGGCTCATCGAAAACCTCACAAGTCTAAACCAGTACCCTCGACAAAAGCTGTGCTCGAACTACTTCACATGGATCTTTTTGGTCCAGTGAATGTGCTGAGTATCGGGAAGAAAGCCTACTGTCTAGTAATCGTCGATGATTACTCTCGCTACACTTGGGTGTATTTTCTCAGTCACAAAAACGAAACTGCTGCACTGGTGAAACAGTTCATTACATTGGCTGAAAATCAAGCGAGTACTAAGGTGAAGGTTATTCGATCAGACAATGGGACAGAATTCAAGAATGTTACTTTGGATACGTTCTGCAGTGAAAAGGGAATTGATCGACAGTTCAGTGCGCCTCGCACTCCACAACAGAATGGAGTGGCTGAAAGAAGGAATCGTACTCTAATTGAGGCAGCACGTACCATGCTGGCTGATTCAAAGCTTCCTAGCTTCTTTTGGGCCGAAGCTGTTAGCACGGCTTGTTATATCCAGAATCATGCTTTAGTTAATAAACGTCACATGAAAACTCCTTATGAGATTCTGGAAGGACATAAACCTTCGGTTTCACACTTTCGTATTTTTGGTTGTCCATGTGTATTATTACTAATGGACTCAAATGGAAAGTTTGAAGTCAAAGGTGACGAATGTTACTTTGTTGGATATGCTAAAGGCTCTGCTTATAGGGTATACAACAAAGTAACTAGGAAAGTCATTGAGTCGTGCAACATCGAATGGCTTGAAGAGAATGCTACGGACGCTAGAGTCGGTCCAGATTGGTTATATGATTATTCTGCTCTGTTTAAATCATTTAACATTTTGTCAAGTGATGTTTCAGTTGCAGGTGCATCAGTTCCAAAACAACCATTGTCGTTTGAAGATACAGAGGACGAAGTACAGATGGAAGAAATTGTGAAGCATCATACTGTTGACCCACCGGGAATGGTGTTCACGCAACATCCTACACCGACACCGGTGATCAATCAATCTCCTGAAGGTGCATCAACCAGTGACTCAGCAATGTTTCCTGATCCAATCCCTGAGGATTGTACAGTCACTTCTCCTGTAATTCACACTACAAGTGCACCTGATGAGGGGGAGTGTAGCAACACCACCACTGAAGAGGAGACGGTACCAGATTTGGCCATACCGACGAGTGTTCAACGCAATCACCCAATCGAAAATGTGATTGGTCCTGTAAATGCGGGAGTTTTGACCAGGAGTCAATCAGGGACCATTAACACTTGCTTATATTCTAGTTATCTTTCTCAAATTGAACCTAAAACCATTGATATAGCTTTGCAGGAACCTGGCTGGGTAGATGCTATGCACGAAGAGCTGAACCAGTTTGAAAAACTTGGAGTATGGAAGCTTGTCAAGTTGCCAGCCGGAAAGCGTAAGCTTGGAACTAGATGGGTTTTTCGAAACAAGCAGGATTCTGCAGGTGTCATTGTTCGAAACAAAGCAAGACTGGTGGTTCAGGGATTTAGGCAAATCGAAGGACTGGATTATGATGAAGTATATGCTCCGGTTGCACGACTTGAAGCCATCCGGATCTTTTTGGCGTACGCGTCATACATGGGATTCACTGTTTATCAGATGGATGTCAAGACCGCGTTTCTCTATGGAGATGTGAAGGAGGAAATTTTTGTCGAGCAACCGCCAGGATTCGTGCATCCAGATCATCCTGATTATGCCTACAAGTTAGACAAGGCACTGTATGGGTTACACCAGGCTCCTCGAGCTTGGTATGCCACCCTAACAGAACATCTGTTGGCTCATGGATATACACGTGGCACTATTGACCAGACTCTGTTCATCAAGAGAGTAGGCAGCGATCAAATCTTAGTTCAAATCTACGTTGATGACATTATTTTCGGATCAACAAGCGAGGATCTATGCAAGGAATTCGAGAAAGTTATGAAGAAAAAGTTTGAAATGAGTGCTCTGGGGGAGATGACTCTGTTTTTGGGCCTTCAAGTCAAGCAGAGTTCGCAAGGAATTCTGATTCATCAAGGGAAGTATGTGGATGATGTGCTGGCAAAGTTCAAGTTCACGGATGCAAAGCCTGCTGAGACACCTATGGCTGAGAGACCTTTGTTGACTGAAGATGAAGAAGGAGAGTTACTGTTTGGTGGATCAGGTTGATTTATTGAATCTTGCTGTTGAAGATCTTGAAGTACTGGCAAGCAACCAAATCCGAGCTACAGAAAAATATGAAGAAATTGCTAAGGGATGGACGTCTGCAGTAGCTTCTGTGATTCGTATTCATAAGGAAGGATTTGGAGGACGTAGTGACAGAGCAAGTGGTGGTCATCAAAGCAGCTGAAGTCGGAAGAACCTGCATGCATAAACCTAGGGGGAGATTGTTAGAACCTGAAGGTTTATTCATGTAGGTTAACAATAGGGATTGATCTTGTAACTAGTTTGTTTATGTTTTGGGTTAAATACTTGTGGGTTGGGCTAGAGTAGGTGTCGCATGGGCCTAACTATGGTTTCGGCCCTGATGTGTTTTGTATATAAACACCCCTAATCACTTGATTAGGGGTTGTTGGTTACGAGTAGAAGGAAAGGCGACACCAAGCAAGGAACCGAGTTCCATCGATCTTGTATCAGTCATCTTCTAAGTTGAATGCAAGTTTCGGTTTGATTGTTCTTTATTGTTTGTTTATTATTTGATCTTATATTGTTCTTGAATCGACTTGTATTTGAATTCCGCACTTATACAAGTTTAGATTGATATCATTGTGATCCTCACGGGTTTTACAAGTAGGGTTAGCCTGAATAGTTCGATAGCACAACAATGAGTAACGCGGAAATGCACACAAGTGTAAATGGATCGAATAGCCCGGTCGATCGAACAGCAGGTTCGATCGAACGGGCTGTTCGTTCGGCTTGAAAGTCCGTTTGAATAATCCCGTTCGATCGGCCGGTAGGCTCGATCGGCTGGACCATTCGAGAGGATTGTTTCTTCCTCTGATGTGTTTGTGTATGATGGTTTGAACTTTTGAAGTTTTTGTTGTAGCATTTGAGAACACTGAAGTGTTCTTACCTTTCAGGTCGATCGATCGAACGGTCTGTTCGATCGGCCGGCTTAACCGATCGGTTAGGAACTTAGAAGTGGTTCTCAACATAATGTCACTCGATCGAACGGCCTGTTCGATCGGCTGGCATTCCGTACTACGAACGAGTTGCAAAATCGATTAAGTGTTGAAGCATAGTATCTCATGATCCGAAGAGTAATGTTTACCAATCGAGTGGCGTATTCGATCGAACATCACTTCGTCAATAGCATACTTCATGAAATTTGAAAAGTGTGGAACCATGTGCTAGCTGATCGGCTGGCCCGGCCGATCGGCTGGTATGTTCGATCGGCTGGGCTATTCATTCGAATAGCCTAGCCGTTCGGCCAGCATCTCTGACCTGGTCGACCTTTCGCCTAATACTTGGCTGCTTGATTATTTGTCATGATTTTAAGGTACTTTGACAACGAGTTAAACCGTAGAACGTGGGTTCTTACTTGCTTCACCGGTTCGGACAGGAATCACCCAAGTCCGGCCGGTGAACGGTTCGGAACGGTAGTTTGGTGTTTAACCCGAAATCAGTGAACCTCGTAGGTAGACTCCGAATCTTGAACCATCTTGACTGTTAGAATGAGTAGTTAGTTGGTTCGAGCTCCGTGTCTTTCGGTTTTATGGTTTTGAGTGTAAAAGAGTTTAAAGAAAGTTGGAAATCCTTCTTTCAATCCTTTTTACCATGAAGATGTTAAGACTTTTTACAAATCTTAGTTTGTTTATGTGGAAATCAGTCAGATCTAAGCTATTCACGGTTAAATGAGGCCAAAGTATGATGTTCTTCAAGAACACCATGATGACATCACCCAAGAACACTTAGATCTTGATGATTTCATGGTTAGAAATCAAGTTTTGAAAGATAGAAAGGTGTAGAATCATATAATGATCAAAAACGTACAAGACTTAGAGTGAAAACTTACTGGAGTTGAGAGAAATCTGAGAAAAGGTTGAAGAACAAGGCTGGTTCGGTCAGAGCTTTCCAAAAGTGGAAAGAGTGACAATGACAGGGCTATTTATAGGCCTCCCAAAGAGGAAAGTGTCAACCGATCGGCCAGGATCTCCGATCGAATGGCCTGCTCGATCGGCCAGGAAAGTGCTAGCCGATCGGCTGGCCTGTTCGATCAGGATGCTTCCTGTTCGATCAGCAACCCTTTTCGAGTGTTTCGCGACGGTTTTCGACATTTCGATTTCGGTAGACGAGGATACGAATACGATAGAGTTCCTAGTGAAATTACTTTCAGTCCCAACTACTATATCTAACATACAATATCTATAAGTTACGTTTCGAAGTCGATTTCGATTGAGTTTGATTGCCTTTCGAGTTCGATTCGAGTTTCGATTGATTCGATTGAATACCACACAAACATAAAGTAAACATGCACAAGTAACACATAAGGAACATATACACGTAAATATTACCACACCAGTTTCCCATAGTTCGAGTCTCGAGTTCGATTGATTGATTTGATTAATCTTGATTATTGATTGATTAACTTTGTCGCATTGTTACTTCCTACTATTCACAGTCGTAAATCGGTCGCATTGATTAAACATTCGATCATTTCATTTAGACAACACTTACTCCACATAATACAAATAAAACACAAAAACGACTAATTACAGTCAAGAAGTCAAAGTTGACTTGGACTTTGACTTTGACTTTGACTTGGACTTACTCCGTCAGTCTTTATAAGGAGCAGTGGTTAATTATAACAGTCCTTAGCATGATCAGCTGTTATAACCACACCATAACCCTTTGAATGGAAGCAAGTGTCCGTCTATTTATTTGAGAGGACTCATTGCATTACATCCTTGTTGAAAAATAGAATCCATAAATTTAGGGAAAATGGATTTGAAAGATGATACCCAACAGTAGAGGATCTCATTCTACAGCTCAGATAAATTCAGGGGTATTCCCAAATAATGGTTCCTAGATGTTTGAAGAGCTGACAAAGACAGACAAATGTACACAGTGCTACTTCTTTGGACATTTGTCGGTATTCAAACATCTACGAATCTACGAAGCATTATCTCATTGGAATGTAACGATTAGGAAAAATTGTAATTTCATTTTAATTCTAGTTTTCATTTGAAAATTTCATTCTATAATTAATTAACCACATCAACAATAAACATGTGAGCAGTGGATGTTTTTAGGAAAACCAATTATTATCAATATCAGTGGATGTAAACAATAAAAATGTGAGCCGTAACTATTTTTTAACTATCAGTGGATAGCCAACAGTGATTGAAACACAGATGTCTGGACAGTGAGTGGTCAACATGAAGAATGAAGAAACAGAGGTTGACCATCAAACCAATCCTTGACACTATTAAACCTCTGTTGACTTACCAAACAGATGTTCAGACATAATTCAACATCAACATAATCTAAATCTTACTCAAACACTAAATAATAAATAAAAATAAAACACAACGATTAGGAAAAATTGTAATTTCATTTTAAAACTATAAGTCCAATAATTACATCACATACTGAACAATATTAAAGTTCAAATCTAAGAATAACAGCAAGAATTAAGAAACTTTAGTTTCAACTCCATCGATTGCTGAACCTCTCGATGTATGTCCTTCAGCATTGCCATGAACTGCACGTCTCTATCACCGCACTCTATATTACTAACAACACAAATAAGAAACAAACATCTAAAATGCAAAGGTCTCTTCTCAACTGTTGTTACACATCTGAGTTTTCACGATATTGCACGAATCTATACTTTCTATAAAAGAAGAAAATCTTCCTGGCGCAAGAAAACCTGACTTTCGATTTAACAAAAATCGAACAATGCAACCCTCCCATCAAAGAAGATAGCACATGCAACTTTTCAAGATAGAAGATACATATCGTCCGTTGAAGTTGCATCTCTGCCATCAAAGAAGGTAGCACATGCAACTTTTCACGATGTTACAACAATGATACTACAGCATCGATATTGAAAGGTTGATGTGGGATGCGAATTTTCATTGAAACGACTATGTTGGAACAATGATACTGGAACGATAACATGAAAACATAATCAACAAACATTCGAAGAAAGAAGTGTAATCGGAGATAAGCGGCTGAATCACGAGAAAGATGCATTTGAGAGAGAGAGAGAGATACGCTCACATATATGAGCGAGCGAGATTTGAATGTGAAACCAGATAATTATATCTTATTTATAAGATTAGAATATATAGTTTGAATTTTGAATTACAAAATTACTGATATTATCAGTAATTACTGATCTGATTTAAAAGCAATTGTCATGATGTTTATTGGGAACTGATGTTTATTGAGAACTCAAAGGTAAATAGTGTATATCCTTATATCCTGGTTTATTAAAGTAATTAAATATTAGAAATTATATGCAAAGTAGGAAAAAAAGAGATATACGTCAATTTTTAATTACCATTTTGCATATTTTGAATTTCAAAATTACTGATATTATCAGTAATTACTTATCTGATTTGAAAGCAATTGTCTTGATGACTTTTCTAATTTTTATTTTAACTTTAATTAAGAGATAATAACCGTCAGTTTGAAATTCACATTTTGCATATTTTAAAAGTCCAAAACTCAAGAAATTAGCATTAATTACTGATTTGATTTGCAACAAATAGTCATCAAGAATTTTTTTTATTTTTTAATTTAACTCTAAATTTTATCACGAAAACAATGTTGGGGGAACTCTTATCTCATTGGGATGTAACGATTAGGTAAATGGAAATTTCATTGTAATTCTAGTTTTTATTTGATAATTTCAATCTATAACTAATTAACACCATCAATAATAAAAATGTGAGCAGTGACTGTTTTTTTGGAAAACCGCTGATGGTCAATATCAATGGATGTTAACAAAAAAAAAAGTGAGCAGTGGCTATTTTTCCTATCAGTGGATACCCAACAGTTTTTTAAACACTGATGTTTGGTCAGTCAGTGGTCAACACGAAGATTGAAGAAACAGATGTTGTATTTCAACAGTGGATAACTTTTAACAGTCAAATGTTTCAACCAACACAGTGGTTGTAACAGGCTTTTAAACACATGTTGGACCTTAAACAGATGTTTCGCCTTATATATCAGTTGTCTAGACTTAAACAGAAGTTTGACCTTATAAAGATGGATGATTATTAAACCCAAGTTTGGCCATAAACAGATGTTTGGCCTTAAACAAATGTTCGAGCTTAAACAAATGTTTGCCCATAAACATCTGCTTGCAAAAAAAGACCAATTTCAACAATCAAAATGAGGAGCTTAATAATCATCCAAGTATACTTGATTTTTATTTATTAGTATAAAAATAAAACAACTGTTCAATTTATAGTATAGATCAAACCACTGAAGTGATGTGATAAATACTGTTACATATAAACACTATTGTGATAAACACTGTTACATATAAACAATGATGTCATAAAAATTGTTACATATAAAACACTTAGGTGATGACATCTAACAACCTAACAGACTATAAAACACTGATGTGAAAAACACTGTTACATATAAACACTGTTAACATAAACAAAGGCCTGAGCTTAAACAGATGTTTGCCCATAAACAGAAGTTTGGCCAAAAACAGATGTTTGGCCTTAAACAATGTTTGAGCTTAAACAAAAGTTTGGCCATAAACATCTGTTTGCAAAAAACACCAATTTCAAGAATACTATACCCAAACAATCAAAATGAGGAGCTTAATAATAATCCAAGTGTACATGCTTTTTATTTATTAGTATTAAGATGAAACAACAGTGTCTTCAAATCACCGGATTAGATCATGAACCCATATTAGAGGTCAAACAAAAGCACAACAGGACCACGTAAATAATAGCATTTCCACTTTTACTTCACAGCACTTGAATGATAGGGTGATTTAGGATTTTGTAAAAATGTTTGTTTTTGTACTTCTTTACAAAATAAGATATTCTCCAAAATTCAAATAGATGTTGACCAAAAGTCAATCAAATGTTGACCAATAGTCAAATAGATGTTGACCTTAAACAGATGTTTGGTTTAAGGCCAAACATCTGTTTATGGCCAAACATCTGTTTAAGGTCAAACATCTGTTTAAGTCCGAATATCTGATATAGAAGGCGAAACAACTATTTAAGGTAAAACATATGTTTAAGGTCAAACATCTGTTATGGCCAAACATTTGTTTAAGGTCAAACAACTGTTTAAGTCCAAACCTCTAATATAAAAGGCCAAACATCTGTTTAACCATGAACAGATGTTTAACTTAATAAGATCTACTGTCTTCTCACACTGTTTTCCTCTTAAAAACACTGTTCAACCTAACATGGGTTTCCATAAACTCTTGACCAAAATGCAAACAGATGTTCAAAGCCCCGTTTGTTATTGTACTTATTTACAAAATTACATAGAATTCAAGAAAACGAAACTAAGAAATTTACGAACCTAACAGCAAAAATTTAGAATCTAAGAACAACACCAAGAAATTTACAAACCTAACAGCAAAAATTTAGTGCTTTTAGCTTAAAATTTAGTGCTTTTAGCTTTAAACTCCATCAATGTATATCTACGACAATCGCCATGAACTCCACGGAAGTACTCAATGCATCAACATCGGGATTTATAGAAACCTGATCTCTATTGAACAGACCAAGATGCAGTACATGAAAACACTTCTTCGGCTGTTGAAGAGTAGCCCTGTCGTCATATACTTAATCCTTAACTTTGTTCATAAAGAGTTGCTTTAAACCAAACTTTATGCTTCTTTTAATACAAAAAAGGCAGGAAATACCATTACTCTAGTAAGATAAAATCTTATCTTACAGCAATAGCAGATGCTTTCTTGCGTTTAATAGGAACTACTGCGGCTTCTACATCATCATCATCTGCCCAGAGTCATATATAATCATCATTTAGTCAGTAGCAAAAATTATTTTAAATGTAGATTTAAAAATCTTTCTTTGTTTTTAATTTAACTTTATGCTTCTTTTAATACAAACCTATAATAACCCGCAGCAGATTGTATGAATTTCAAACAACTGTGATTAGACTGAAATATAAAGCGAGAATTAGAGTATATCACTTCAAAATAAAAAAGTCAAAATTTCAAAATTGGAGTAGCAAAAAACACATATACTTTAAACGATGTTGGAACAATGATACTAGAAACAACCGTAGAACAATCATCATCATCATCTGTTTAATCCTTAACCTTGTTCATAAAGAGCTGCTTTAAACCAAACTTTAAGCTACTTCTAATACAAAAAAGGCAGGAAAGACCATTGCTCTAGTAAGATAAAATCTTATCTTACAGCAGTAGCACATGCAACTTTTTACGATGTTGCAACAATTATATTGCAACATCGATATTGAAACGTTGATGTGTGATAGAAAGCTTCATTGAAACAACGATGTTGGAACAATGATACTGGAACGATAATATGTAAACATAATCAACAAACATTCGAACAAAGAAGTGTAATCGGAGATTAGCGGCTGAATCACGAGAAAGATGCATTTGAGAGAGAGATACGCTAAATTTAAAAGATTAGAATGTGAAACCAGATAATTATATCTTATTTATAAGATTAGAATATATGGTTTGAATTTTGAATTTCAAAATTACTAATATTATCTGTAATTACTGATCTGATTTGAAAGCAATTGTAATGATGTTTATTGGGAACTGATGTTTATTGGGAACTGAAAGGTAAATAGTGTATATCCTGGTTTATTAAAGTTAAAGTAATTAAATATTAGAAATGATATGCAAAGTAGGAAAAAAGAGAGAGAACGTCAATTTTAAATTACCATTTTGCATATTTTCAATTTCAAAATTACTGATATTATCACTAATTACTGAACCGATTTGAAAGCAATTGTCATGATAACTTTTCTAATTTTTATTTTAACTTTAATTAAGAGATAATAATCGTCAGTTTGAAATTCACATTTTGCATATTTTAAATGTCCAAAGCTCAAGAAATTAGCATTAATTATTGATTTGATTTGCAACAAATAGTCATCAAGAATTTTTTTTATTTTTTAATTTAACTTAAAATTTTATCATGAAAACAATGTTGGGGGAACTCTTATCTCATTGAAATGTAACGATTAGGTAAAATGGCAATTTTATTGTAATTCTAGTTTTCCGATCAGTGGTTACCCAACAGTTTTTTAAACACTGATGTTTGGTCAGTCAGTGCTCAACACGAAGATTGAAGAAACAGAGGTTGTATTTCAATAGTGGATAACTTTTAACAATCAAATGTTTCAACCAACACAGTGGTTGCAACAGGATTTTAAACAGATGTTAGGGCTTAAACAGATATTTCGCCTTATATATTAGTTGTCTGGACTTAAACATAAGTTTGACCTCAAACAAATGTTTGCCCATAAACAGAAGTTTGGCCATAAACAGATGTTTTGGCCTTAAACAAAAGTTTGAGCTTAAACAAATGTTTGCCCATAAACATCCGTTTGCAAAAAAAAAAGACCAATTTCAAAAATACTATACCCAAACAATCAAAATGAGGAGGTTAATAATCATCCAAGTGTACTTTCTTTTTATTTAGTATTATAAAGATCAAACCACTGATCAATTTATAGTACAGATCAGTTAGCATGCTGGGGAGATGTGATAAATACTGTTACATATAAACATCTCAGTGATATGACATCTAACAATCTAACAGAGTATAAAACAGTGATGTGATAAATACTGTTACATATAAACACTGTTAACATAAACAAAGGTAGAATATCTGTTGTTGATGCTGAACCACTGTTGTTGTTGGGCAGTGGTTCGTCTTTGAGTTTGAATCCGCTGTAGATGAACAACCACTGCTGCTTCCGAGTAGTGGTTTTCCTTTCGTTGATCAGACTTTAGGTACATAAGTGCTTGTCTTTAACAGGGCTTTGTCTTCAACAGTGGATAGGCCTCATCAGTCTTTAAGTCAATCAGTCTTTATAAGGAGCAGTGGTAAATTATAACAGTTCTTAGCATGATCAGCTGTTATAACCATTCCATAAGCATTAGAGAGGAAGCAAGTGTCCGTCTATTCAATTGAGAGGAGTCATTGCATTACAACCCTATTGAAAAACAGAATTGATAAATTTAGAAAAAATGGATTTGAAAGATGATAACCCAACAGTGGAGGGTCTCATTCTGTAGCTCCAATAAATTTAGGGGTATACTCAAATAATGGTTCCTAGATGTTTGAAGAACGACAAAGACAGACAAATGTCCTCGGAGCTGCTTCTTCGAACATTTGTCGGTCTTCAAACATCTAGGAAGCATTATTTGAAAATAACCTTGAATTTATCAAAGGTGTAGAATGAGATCTTCAACTATTGGGTTATCATCTTTCAACCCCATTTTCCCTAAATTTATCAATTCTGTTTTTCAGACCTCCCAAAGTCACCTAACCAGCTCCAAAGAGATAGAGACAGCTTGAAGCATAACCTGCACTTGCTATAATTCCACCAGTTTAGTGTTTAATCCCAATATACCAACTAAATAAAAATAATAAATATTTGGTGTGCTACAACTGTAAATAACTCAGGAAACATATTTGAAACCATAAATATAGATTATAGAGATCTATGAGTGAAACATGGGTGAATGAAACAACAAAACAGATTCTGAAAAACAAAAACTACAAACATATAAAAATCAATCTACTGGTAATCATATGGTACACCAATGCAAGTATCTGAATAAACAATAACAAATCAAAGACAACTTACCGATACTTACCGAAGCCATAACTGGTCACATTTATGGGCGGCTCTTAACTACAATCTGTAGAATCTGTACATCTAACAAATAATCAAAGAACAAAGAAACAAATAATCAGAGATGAGAACCAAACACCTGATGTTGAATCCACTATAGATGTTGAATCCACTGTAGATGTTGAACCACTGCTGTTACAAACAGATAATACCTCGGGAACTGGAAATTTAAAAGGATCGGCTTCAAAGGCTTCAACAATCGGAAGATTCAAATCTCAAGCAAATGACACCCTAATTTCAAAAGAATAATCGGTGAACATATTCACAGATCAATAATCAACAGATGTTGTACTAATATCATCACAGTTAAGAAAAAAACACTTAGTTTCTGAACATATTCAAACATACCAGTTCATGGTGGAAATCTAGCCGCAGGTAAGCGGATCTCAACTTTGATGACAATCGATGAGAACAACCCTGGAACCATATGATGAGATTAGGAGTAGAAATTAGGGTTTAATTAGAAACTTCGTACTGAAATAAATGAAGATATAGGGCTTACCTGGTGACGCTTGGAATGATTCATGATGAGATGATTTGGTTTGATCTTTGATTCAGAACGGAGAAGAGTACAGGAGAAGGAGAAAGAGAAGAAGATTCAGATCTAGGGTTTTGAAAAGGAAAAAAGAAGACGAAAGAAGTATAAAAGGGACGGAAGTGTGGTACTGTTGGGCTGGAAAAGAGAACTGAGGATACCCTAATTAAGTGACACGTGGCCCAAATCACATTCATTTATTATATATAATAGATATACACCCCTCCGGGCCCAGGCGCCTAACCTTTTCAAAAATAAATATTTGTCTATTTATTATATTAAATTGGGGTGAGAATCAAATAGGAAGTTTATTTTGGCTAGAAAGGTTAGGAAGCAATAGGATTATAACATGTGGCAAAATTTAAAATAAAGAGGAAGGGTATTTTAGTCAATCATATCCTTTCTTCTTCCTTCTTCTCCCCAGTAACTTCAAAACCCACCATTTTCAAAACCCACCATCTTCAACCATTTCTTCACTTTCTATCTTAATAATCACTACATTATAGTGCGATTTTCATCACCAACCAATGATTCAAACACCCGATCAACGTGTTCTTCAGCTTTTTTTGAAGAAAACTCAGTTTAATTTCATTCAAAATCTCGTTTTTTCCTATGATTTTGAAGATAATCACTGGATCCGTTCGATTCGATCGCTGATAAGTGTTTCTATCATTCAAATTTCGTTAATCGTTGAAGAAATCGGCTTTGATCCATGTAAGAAATTATTTAATTTCATTTTCACGATCTAGGTTTTTGATTTAGTCATTGCGTTTTACGATCTTGGCGGGGGTCCCGGGGCGGCAGCCCCTGGTAGCAGGGTCCAAGGGGCGGCAGCCCCTGGCGGGGTCCAAGGGGCAGAGCCCCTGGCTGGGGTCGAGCTGCATTCGTAGACAGTTTTATGCCATTGCGTTTTAGAACTGCATTCATGGTTCAGACAATTCACAGACAAAACTATTGTCCTGGTTCAATGCGTTTTAGAGAGAACACTTTCTTTGGTGTTTTTAGGCCATTGCGTTTTATTACTAAGACATTTTTATGTGTTTTCTGGCATTGCGTTTTAGAAAAACACATTTTTGAAGTGTTTTTAGTCATTGCGTTTTACGTAAAACACATTTTTAGGTGTTTTCAGTCCATTGCGTTTTACAGAGAACACTTTCTTTTATTTTTTTAGGCCATTGCGTTTTAGAAATGAGATATTTTTAAGTGTTTTCTCGCTATTGCGTTTTATAAATAAGACATTTCTTTGTGTTTTTTTGTGCATTGCGTTTTAGGTAAAACACTTTTTTATGTGCTTTCAGTCCATTGCGTTTTAGAAAACACACACTTTAAGTGTTTTCTGGCCATTGCGTTTTAGGAATAAGACATTTGTTTGTGTTTTTGTTGTATTGCGTTTTAGGTAAAACACATTTTTATGTGTTTTTCAGTCCATTGCGTTTTAGAAACTACACTTACTTTTGTGTTTTTAAGCTATTGCGTTTTAGAATTAAGACATTTCTTTGTGTTTTCTGGCCATTGCGTTTTATAAACAAGACATTTCTTTGTGTTTTTGGTGCATTGCGTTTTAGAAAAATATCATTTTTTAGGTTTTTTTTTCCATTGCGTTTTACGCAACTGTGTTTTTTCCATTGCGTTTTACGCAACTGGGTTTTCAAATTTTTTTTTTTCGAAAATATAGCAATAGTATACTCGTTTTAAAGATAAAAAACACTCGTTTATTTGGTGCAATTTTTATATAAAAATAATGTCGTATGAAAAAGTTATTAGCGTTTAAAAAATGGGGGGGGGGGATTGGAGGAGAGGGAAACAATTGCCTTGGATTGACTAGAATGCCTCTAAACAAACTGACGCGCCTCTTTTCTTCCCTTAAATTTCCCTCATTTAATTTTAGCTATTGATTAACTAAAAGGATGGTCAAAGATTAGTTCCTAGCCTTCTTAGCCAAATAAACTTTGTATTATATCCTAACCCAATTAAATTGTACAAAAATAAGAATAAACTGATTGGTTATTTAAAACAAATTTAAAATTAAGGAGGTGATAATTTGGGAATGTTTTAGGCGTTTTAAGTCTTTGCTACTTGTAACCATTTTTTTGAAAACACCTGTGAAAATTTGATATTGTAACCGTCCGGCTATGTTTTTAGACGTTTTTGTACCTCCTTGGAGTGGAAGATGTGGTTACCTCCTTAATGCAAAAAACCTACACAAATGGCCGCTAAAAAGGTGCCATGCACCTCAAATTAATCCAAAAACATCCTTGAACCCAATGTTGGTAGGGGTAGTTACTTCCTTGATTTTGGAACTCGATTCCTCCCTAAGGCTACTCGGTATGGTGCCGGAGCCGAGCACGTCGCCGGAGCAAGACCGACGGGGGCGGCGTGGGAGGACGGCGTCGCCGAGGGGGAGGCCCACATCTTTGGTCCGTCTCAAACGGCTAAAGTCGGACGGCGACGACGGGACGGAGCGGGACGGAGGGGCGGCGGCATGGGACGACGGTGGTGATGTGGCGGCGAAGTTGGAGGACGACGGGGGCGACGGTTCCATACCGTATGGCCTAACGGAGTAACGGTCAAAAGAACGTTCCCAACAGCCTCTCCAAATCAACGCGAGTTTCCCAACCCATCCCCAATGGCTGATACCTCTCCACATGCATGTGAGTTTCCCAAAACAATTTAGGAACCCACGTTGGTAACCTGGGAGGGACGGTATACCCCTTACACTAGCACAAGCTCGTAGGTTCGTGAGTTGCGTGCCCCGTCTTGACTTAATGGTTGCTTTAATCATGAGGAGAAGACACATCATATTCTTTTCTCTCTCACCTACTCCAGAATGCTATATTTTTGTATATATTATATTGACGTACTACGTTAAGTAGGATTTCTTTATGCAAGTTATATACTAGCTGGCTCACTTGCCACTACTCGAA
Source organism: Helianthus annuus (assembly GCF_002127325.2). Lineage (NCBI taxonomy): Eukaryota > Viridiplantae > Streptophyta > Magnoliopsida > Asterales > Asteraceae > Helianthus > Helianthus annuus. The sequence continues at coordinate 65,051,870 of NC_035444.2, read as the reverse complement.
GAAAAAAGCTTGGGTGGATGCTGATGAGTGTTTAAAGCTATATGTGAAATAATATTTACATATGTCAATCGGTCAAGAAATATTAGACCATGCAGCGGGAGAGACGTTAGCTACAGGACAAGCTGTTTATGGACCCCGCACAATTCTCTGAATTTAACAAACAACCCGTGATGACCGACCAATTCCTCCCCTCTTTAGTTTGATGTACCCTTGAAGAAGTGTCGTGTAATACTCATCCTCTCTCCCTTTATTAATTTGTCGGCTTCTAGGTTGTTTGTAAACTATATATGAAAGATGATTAAAAGGGGAAAAAGGACAACAGAAATTACGTCACTTTCTCCAACAAACAAAAATGATAACTACAGGACAAGCTGTTTATTCACTATTAGTGATTTTCTAATGGCAACAAATTAAAATTGAATTATGGACCCCGCACAATTCTCTGTAGCAATTCAATTCTTACCCTGATTTTTATAAGGAAAATCACAAAAATAAAATTTTACCACTAGAAAAGCCAAAATTAACATCGGAAAGGGATAACCTATAGAGGCTTCGCAAAATGAAAGTGTGCAGAACTTGACACGTGTATGTAAAGGCACTTAAAATCAATCCTTGTCTGAATTCAAGTATTGTGAGAACTTATATTCTTTTGTGCGAATTTGCAAGTGTCGGTACTTATTTTCTTCTATTCTGTCCGAATTTATAAATTAATCAGAACTTATTTTCTTGTGTCAGAATTTATAAGTGATCAGAACTTATTTTCATGTATCCGAATTTATTGTTTGGTTAGTATTTATCATCTGTCCGAACTTAGAAATTTCGTCAGTACTTAGTGTCTTGTCCGACCTTATAGAGTTATCAGTACTTATGAGTCTTGTCCGAATTTAGAGATATAAGTACTAATTCATCTCTCTTGTCCGAGTTTATAAAGTTATCAGAACTTATTCCTTCTATTGTCCAAATTTAGAGTAAGTTTTTAAACTTTCTTTTTCCGAATTTAAGATTGTAAGTACTTAATTCTAGTCCGAATTTATGGAGTGTAAGTACTTACACATTCTTTGTCCAAATTTGTGCGTCAGTACTTATACATTCCCTTGTCAGAATTTGTGGTTTGTGTACTTACTTCTTGTTCGAATTTATTATTTCTTTGCAGAGTCGTTCCAACGTTTTTGGAGGCCCTAAGCGAATTACGAAGTGGAGGCCCTTTTACAAAATTTTCCTTTTCAACATATTTAATAACAAAACCCACCTCCTTTACCCGGGCTTCAGACCGGCAATTATAAACTGAAAAGTTTATAACTGGCGTAGTTAATTTTTTTTTTTTTTTTGAAAGTTATACAAATATATGAGTGTGGTGTGCTTTCAAGTTTGAAAAACTAATATTTAAGAAATAATATGTTCGATTACTTCAAAGTTGAGCCAACATGTTTAATGAAAGACTATTAAAAATAGAGTATAACTGAAATAAACTTTATGAATGTGATTCGATTAAAGCTTCCTCTTAATCATTTTTTTCCTTTTTGCATAACCGGATTTAAAAGTTCGGATTCGATTCGACATTGCTAAAATATAAATCTATTATAGAGATTAACAATGAGCCCTAAACAACAAATTAAAATCATAAAACAAGCCCTAAATGCCTAACAACAAATTGAAATCAACAAATAAGCCCTAATTCTCTAAACAACAACAATTAAAATCAACAAATGAGGATGTCTAACCTGAGTGAGAGCCACAAAATTAATTCGCAAAAAGGAGTCAAAGTGCCAAACTGCCAATGTGTTCCAGCCTCCAGGTTCCAAGCCACTGGCCAGCCACAAAACTAAATTGCTAAACTGAATCAGAGTACTTCAAATCACAAAACTTATTTCGAATCAGAAACTCATTTCACAAAATCGAAGTTGCCAATGTGTTCGATTTCAGAATTTGAGTTCATATAAAAAAGAAAAAAATCAACCATTGCTACTTGACATGATTACTGTTGCAGATTGAAATTGTGATGCCATGATTATCGTTCATCGTTGCGTGTTTACATAGCCATCGTCAGCGATCTTCATGCCCTAACATCAAGATTCTTTCCACGCGCTTTTGAGTTTCACGTTCTGGCCTTCTGGGTTATCACTTATCAGATAGATATCATGTACAATAAGATTTGGGCTGAATATATTTTGTAAATAATGGGCCTAGTATAAGGAAACCCTATTAGAAAAATGGTGGCCCTAGGCTTGGGCCTAGGGTTGTAAGCTTATTGGGCCGGCTCTGTTTCTTTGAATCCAAATTTTTGGTTTTTACTTGTAAAGTCCGAATTTATGGGTTATATTCAGAATTTTCGAGTTATATTTGGTTTCTAGATTCTCACTGTATGGATTTGGTCTGTTCTACAATTTTCAGACAATTTGGGACTTTTATCGGGCATTTGAAGAGATACGAAGGTGACGTGGCTTGGACGTTGACAGTTACAAGGAAATAGGGGGAGTAAAAATTTCCTATTTTCTTCATAAATCTAAAGCTTGTGCGCGAAAAGGCTCGTGTGTGATGGAGTTTTGTCATGTGTGTTTGTGTTTGTAATCAAGTATGGACGTGATGAAGTTGGATTCTCGGTTGACGACTAGTTAAAGATTCAACCTTATTAGTTGCTGTTTAGAGTAGAGAAGATTGGTTTCTTGATCCCACTTCCAAGACGGCTGCTAGTTGGTTCTCGAATAATGCGGTGCTTCTTGATAAGGGGAAGATCAGAGATTCGGGGATTTAGTAGATTCGTGAAGATAGGAGATTGATACATGAAGATTTGTGACGAGATGAGATCATACATGAAGGGTTCCAGATCATGATCAAGATGGTAGATGTACTTCTAAAGAGTTCACTTTGTTATTAACTTATCGAACTGACTTCATGTCTCTGCAGAAGTTAAAGTGTTCCTTGTTGAGCATTGGAAATCCAATGTTTCCTCCTGCTGCCGGTTAGGTTTGAAGATTAAGGTTTCAAACGATATTCTTATAGTGTTTGATGTTGAATTCTTCAGGTTTCACAAAGCGGCCATTTAAGTGATCGTCAACAAGTCTTTAATTCAAAGGGTTGAAGATCGTTGTGCTCTGCCGAAAAGATCAAGTCACAGCCAAAGTAGAAAGCAGGCATGACATCATCAGTCAAGTCAATGGGGAGTCTGCAAGCGCAGTATCCGGTGACTGAAGATTATCGATGCCAAACAGAACTGATAGCAACAATTAAGGGGGAGTCTGTAGGTGCAACTCTTGCTGGTAACCTTGCTTTATCAGTTCTGTTTAACAAAGTCAAAGGCCAAGTCAAAGTCAAAGTGATTGATTAAATTCGGATAGTATGAGTTATTGATTAAATTTGGACAATATAAGGTTTTAAGGGTCTGAATATATGGCTATTAGCTTGTCAGTATTTATTTGTTAAGTACTGACTAGTGTGAAGAGGGTGACGTCCGAACTTAAGTATATTCGGGCTAGGGCTTCTTTGTGTTAAGACTTATGCCCTAGCCTATATATGTGTAGGTGAGAATGAGGTATCCATCTGTGTGAAAAAATCTCTGTGAAAAGCTTTGTGCAACTCTCACAAACCCTAGGAATTCCTCAATAGTGTGTGCACATTCTAGAAAGAGAGTGACTATGTGTTAGTGAGAGAAAGCTAGGTTTAGATCTTAGTGATCTAAACCAGCTTATAGATGATGTATACTCTTTCGGTTTATGTAATCTGTGATGAATGATTCAATAATAAAGGGTTTCATCTTCTACATCTTTCTATCTTGTTTGTGTTTATGTTATTTCACGTCAGGAATCAAATGCAATGTTGATGTTCATCATCGATCCGGTGCTTTAATAAAGCATAATATGTACTAACCTCAGTTTGATTCTAGATTTGACCCGCTGAAGAATGAACCATATACTTATCGATTGCATCAATACTACACCTACCATGTGATTCAACAAAAAAACTACAACTATTACTTTTGAATGAGAAGAACCCATATACTTCTCAGCGGCATCAATAAGAGTCAGACCCAATTAGCTTTGTACATTCAATAATTTTAAGCTATTCTACTGAAGGGAATTTTCAACAACTAAACCCAACCCACAGTAAGCAAAAACTTTTGCAAAAATTGGGAATAATAACTAACATTATGTTGAGTTGAAATGGTCATGTAGATGTAATCCATTAAAACACAAATTAATTATGCATGTGCTATACAAGCTACAGTTGAATTGTTCATGTATCATGCAATCTATCGACTCTGCAAAAAAGAAGTAAAAATAGATGTGAAATTTAACAAACATCAGAATCACACCAATTAATCAACCACGTTGGGGCCTTTTTCATACCAGTAAGCTATGGTACATTGATATTGGTTCAAAATCAAATATTAGATTGTTGGAAATAACATGTTAGTGTGGCCTTACGAATAATTCGATTAACTTTATGAATGTAATCAAACTTTATCGAAATGACATAACTGCAAGTTCCTAACATTTACTTGACCAAAGTAATTGTTATAAGTTAAAGGGATTTTATGATTTCCCTTTAGATGCCTTTAACGTAGAGAATGCCAAGAGTTAATAACCAACCATGATTCATATTCAAGGATCATTAGTGACAATATTCATGGTTTACAAATAGTTATATAAAGAGGGAAAAGATCAAATAGGAAGTTAATTTTCGCTAGGAAGGATAGGAAGCCATAGGATTATGACATGTGGCAAATTTTAAAATAAAGAGAAAGGGTATTTTAGTCAATCCAACTCCTTCTTCTTCCTTTTTCAAAACCCAGTAAATTCAAAAACCCACCATTTTCAAAACCCACCATCTTCAACTATTTCTTCACTTTCTTTCTCAATAATCACTACATTATAGTGCGATTTTCATCACCAATCAATGATTCAGAACCAGATCAACGTGTTCTTCAGCTTTTTTTGAAGAAAACCCAGTTTAGTTTCATAAAAAAATCTCGTTTTTTCCGGTGATTTTGGAGATAATCACTCGATTCGAGCGTTGATAAGTGTTTCTATCATTCAAATTTCGTCAATTGATGAAGAAATCGGCTTCAATCCATGTAAGAAATTCTTTAATTTCATTTTCATGATCTGGGTTTTTGATTTCGTCATTGCGTTTTACGATCTTTGCGGGGGTCCGGGGGCGGCAGCCCCTGGCGGGGTCCAAGGGGCAGAGCCCCTGGCTGGGGTTGAAAAATTAATTGCTGTACTAAAAACGCATCAGAAAAATTAATTTTCCATAAATTGGCTATTGCGTTTTAGAAAAAAAACACATTTTTAAGTGTTTTTACTCATTGCGTTTTAGGTAAAACACATTTTTAGGTGTTTCAGTCCATTGTGTTTTAGAATGAGTCATTTTTAAGTGTTTTCTGGCCATTGCGTTTTACATATAAGACATTTCTTTGTGTTTTTGGTGCATTGCGTTTTAGGTAAAACACTTTTTATGTGTTTTCAGTCCATTCCGTTTTAGAAAACAGACATTTTAAGTGTATTCTGGCCATTGCGTTTTACAAATAAGTCATTTCTTTGTGTTTTGGTGCATTGCGTTTTAGGTAAAACACTTTTTTATGTGTTTTTAGTCCATTACGTTTTAGAAAACAGACATTTCTGTGTGTTTTCTGGCCATTGCGTTTTACAAATAAGTCATTTCTTTGTGTTTTTGGTGCATTGCGTTTTAGAAAAATGTCATTTTTTATGTTTTTTTTTCATTGCGTTTTACGTAACTGATGGTTTTTGTCACACCCCCAAAATCCACACGCGGAGTATCACCGCTTGGGAGCGTGACTGACCAGGATCAAGCCACCAATCATATTGAACATGTAATTAATATTAAGTAAAATAAATGTAAACCATCCATTCAATACGACAGGTGTTCAAAACATAACCATAGTTTTAAAATGTAGCGGAAGCATAGTAAATAAACCAACAATAGTTAATAGTTTTAAATGTCATAATAGTTCAACGTAGAAACCACGATCCTTGCCCACAACGACCCGCTTCTCCAGTGCAAGCTCCAAGTACCTAACGATCTGCAAGGCATGTAACAGAATGATCAACAAACTAGTTGAGCGAGTTCACAGAAAGTAAATGCGTAATAGTAAGTTCGTTTGTAACAGGTGGCTCTACTGGGCCGTTAGTACGTTCTATTGGTGGGGGCTTCCCATGTTGTATAACCACTAAACTATTCGTATCTATAAGTATCCTTCACAACCGAGGATAGTGATCAGTATAGGTATCCTGCACATCCGAGGATAGTGATCAGTATAAGTATCCTTCACAACCGAGGATAGTGATCAGTATAAGTATCCTTCACATCCGAGGATAGTGATCAGTATAAGTATCCTTCACAACCGAGGATAGTGATCAGTATAAGTATCCTTCACATCCGAGGATAGTAATATGGTAGTCTAGTCATAGTGTCAGTAGTGTATCTATTCAACCTTATCCTTTCAATCCCATTCCCAACACCCCGGGAATCCCATGCCTTGGTAAGAGTGTGAACTCACCTTGGTTTGCTCGGTATGCTAGGTTATGCACTCACAAGTAATTAATCACGTCCTATTGTATGCACGTATAACAAATCAGTTCATGTTCACAATGATACGCATGCAATTTAATGTTCACATAACAGTCAGTTTGCATATCGGCACAACACGTATCATTTCACATTTAATCATCAACTATCATTCGATTCACATTACCCATCCTTCGATGCATTGCTCATCCTTCGGTCTAACAATTATCACAATTATCTCAATTATGTTTCGACACGTCTTTCGATACACAGTTATCATCTTACGATTCATGGTTATCTTTCGACACACAGTTATCACAGTTATCCTTCGGACCGAATGTTATGTTTCGAACCAGTGTCATCTTTCGGTCAATGCTATCCTTCGGTCAACACTACTATGGTTCGGTCAAAGCTATCCTTCGGTCAACACTACTATGGTTCGGTCAAAGCTATCCTTCGGTCACAACTATGTTTCGAACAACTAGTATCTTTCGGTCAAAATCAGTTACGTTTACTCAAAGTTTCCAAGTTTAACCGTGATTATCAATTAACACAAATTTCACAAATCAGCTAACATCAACAAGATCAAACAAGCATGATTCCCATGTTTATCAAGAACCCTAATCTGAATAACAAAATCATTCAAACTATCCGATTTACACATAGGTGCCGATTACATAAACATGTCCGATTACAATATTCGGCCGATTATAAACCTGATTAACATAAACATCTTAACAACCATGACAATTAAATTCGTATATTATCCGATCATCGTGCAAATAACGTCCGGTTCTAACAACATACACACAACATATTGCAAGACAATTGATTAATCATGAAATCAAAGCATCATAAACAACATCACACACTAACCGGAAATCTGGATTACGGAATGAAATCCTTCGAACAGGGAATGGGTCTGCTATGCCGTCACACACACACAATAGAACTAGGGTTTTTGAAACTAACAGTCGACCTACATGCACTCACGTTTATAAATCGTTTCACAGGAATGGGCCAAGCCCATTAGAAAGACTGGGCCGAAAGATGTCGAAGGATAGAGTCCTTAGTCGAAGGATATATTTCGTAATCCTTCGAACCGAAAGTTGATCCTTCGAATCGAAGGTTATCTTTCGTGATCCTTCGAATCCTTCGAACTGTATGTCATGTTTCGTGATCTAGACTAAGTGTTTTAATAATAATTCTAATATTATTTTCTACCACAGCAAGTAATCACATATAGGCAAAACGACAATACGTTTCATTAAAACACAACGCGTACAATTTCAATTCCACAATCCAAACAACTAAACAGTCAAAGTCAACGCGCATTTAATGCGAAAGTGAAAGTCAGAAACTCGAGTTGTCACATTATCCCCAACTTAAAAGAAATTTCGTCCCGAAATTTGGTACGCACTCACTGAGGAAGCTAGATAAGTCACATCGTTCACTGGTTTTCCTGGGGTGTCACATCATCCCCCCGTTGATTTGGAATTTCGTCCCGAAATTCAGTAGTAGTAGCTTCAGCCTCAGAAGTGGATGCATTGGTTTCGAATAACTGGGGGTATTTTTCTTTCATCTGATCTTCGCGTTCCCAGGTATACTCTGGACCACGCTGGGAGTTCCAACGAACTCGAACAAGAGGGATTCTCTTGTGTTTGAGGACCTTAACATCCCGGTCCGTGATTTCAACTGGTTCCTCGACGAACTGCAACCGCTCGTCGATAGTGAGTTCCTTAAAAGGAACTATAAGGGTCTCATCTGATAGGCATTTCTTCAGATTCGACACGTGAAATACATTGTGAACTGCACCGAGTTCAGCTGGTAGGTTTAATCTGTAGGCTACTTTGCCAATCTTTTCTAAGATTTCGAATGGTCCGACGTACCGCAGATTCAGTTTGCCTCGTTTACCAAATCGAACCACACCCTTCCAGGGTGAAACTTTCAATAAAACCCGGTCCCCGACCTCAAATTCCAATGGTTTTCTACGCTTGTCCGCGTAGGCTTTCTGACGGTCGCGTGCTGCCGCCATGCGTTGTCGTATCTGTGCAATCTTTTCTGTGGCGTCCACTACAATCTCTGGACCCGTAATTTGACTATCCCCCACCTCCGCCCAACAGAGAGGTGACCGGCATTTACGTCCGTACAATGCCTCGAATGGAGCGGCTTGAATGCTGGTATGATAGCTGTTATTGTATGAAAACTCCACTAAAGGGAGGTGCTTTTCCCAGCCGTTGCCGAAATCGATAACACACGCTCGAAGCATGTCTTCTAGAGTTTGGATAGTTCGCTCAGACTGTCCATCCGTCTGAGGATGATATGCTGTGCTCATGTCTAAACGTGAGCCGAAGGATTTGCGCATCGCTTGCCAAAGCTCTGACGTGAATCGTGCATCGCGATCCGAAATAATAGAGGTGGGCACTCCGTGCCTCGAAACAACTTCTTTCAAGTAGATGTCTGCTAGGGTAGAAAACTTATCCGTTTCTTTGATAGCCAAGAAGTGAGCAGACTTTGTGAGTCGATCAACGATCACCCAAATAGTGTCATTCCCACGCTGGGATCTAGGTAGGCCTGTAACAAAATCCATGGAAATTTCTTCCCATTTCCATTGAGGTATCTTGGGCTGTTGAAGTAGGCCTGATGGTTTCTGATATTCAACCTTGACCCTCGCACAGGTTAAGCATTTTCCAACATACGTAGCGATGTGAGCCTTCATACTAGGCCACCAATAAGTAGTACTGATGTCGTGGTACATTTTATCCGACCCTGGATGTACCGAATAGCGAGACTTGTGAGCTTCATCCATTACAAGTTCGCGTAAACCGCCATAAAGTGGGACCCAAATACGCCCCGTTACATAGTAGGCGCCGTCTTCCTTTTGTTCCATGCGTTGCCTTGAGCCGCGTAAGGCTTCAGCTTTGACGTTTTCGGGTTTCAGTGCTTCTAACTGAGCAGCTCGTATCTGTGCAGGAAGACTGGACTGAATAGTAAGCTGTAGCGCTCGCACGCGCTTAGGTAGAGTGTCTTTCCGACTGAGGGCATCAGCCACAACATTGGCCTTGCCTGGATGATACTTGATGGCGCATTCATAGTCGTTTAGAAGTTCAACCCATCTCCGTTGACGCATATTCAAATCCTTTTGCTTAAGAATATGCTCGAGACTCCTGTGATCGGTGTAAATCGTGCACCTGGTACCGTACAGGTAGTGTCGCCATATCTTAAGCGCGAAAACAACAGCTCCCAGCTCTAGATCGTGCGTCGTGTAGTTTCGTTCATGAACCTTGAGTTGCCGCGAAGCGTAGGCAATAACTTTATCCCGCTGCATCAATACACAACCAAGCCCCTGTATCGATGCGTCACAATAAACCACGAAGTCATCCGTGCCCTCTGGCAATGAGAGAATAGGTGCGCTGCAAAGCCTATCCTTTAAGTACTGAAAAGCGGTCTCTTGCGTATTACCCCATCTGTAAACGACACCTTTCTGTGTTAACATAGTAAGTGGTTGCGCGATCTTGGAGAAGTCTTTAATAAATCGCCTGTAGTAACCCGCCAAACCCAAGAATTGGCGTATTTCTGTCGGTGTACGTGGTGCTGGCCAGTTTCTGATCGAATCAACCTTGGATGGATCGACATGAATCCCATCCTTGTTCACCACATGGCCTAAGAAGTGGACTTCACGAAGCCAGAAGTCGCATTTTGAAAACTTTGCGTACAGTTGCTCCTTTCTAAGAAGTTCCAAGATAAGACGTAAGTGCTGCTCGTGCTCCTCCTGACTCTTGGAGTAAATCAAAATGTCGTCGATGAAAACGATAACAAACTTATCAAGATAAGGTTTGCACACCCTGTTCATAAGATCCATGAAGACTGCAGGCGCGTTCGTAAGCCCGAATGGCATGACGAGAAACTCGTAATGACCGTAGCGAGTTCTGAAAGCGGTTTTGGAGACGTCCTCATCCCGGACTCTCAGCTGATGATACCCTGACCTTAAATCAATCTTGGAATAGTAACACGACCCTTGCAACTGGTCGAATAGGTCATCTATGCGCGGAAGAGGATAACGGTTCTTCACCGTCACCTTATTGAGTTCGCGGTAGTCGATGCACATCCTGAACGTACCGTCTTTCTTCTTCACAAATAACACTGGAGCTCCCCAAGGCGAAGAGCTTGGACGAATAAAGCCCTTTTCCAAGAGCTCTTGTAGCTGCTTCGACAGTTCTTCCAGTTCGGTTGGAGCTAAACGATACGGTGCGCGGGCTATTGGTGCTGCTCCAGGAGCAACTCAATCTGAAACTCGACTTGACGATGAGGAGGTAAACCAGGTAAATCTTCAGGAAACACTTGAGGAAAATCACGCACAACTGGTATATCCTCCAGCTTCTTTTCCTTTGCTGATGCGTCAGTGACAAGTGCCAGAATGGCAGTATGTCCCTTTCGTAAACATTTCTGCGCCTTTAAGAAAGAGATGATGCCAACCACAGCACCACTCTTGTCACCTTGTACTTCGAGAGGTTCCTGACTGGAGCGAGGAATACGAATAACTTTTTCTTTGCATAAGATCTCCGCATGATGTTGGGATAACCAATCCATACCGATGACGACGTCGAAACTACCCAAAACTATGGGTATGAGATCAATCGAGAAAGTCTGACCCGCTAGAACAATACTACAACCCTTGACTATCTGTGCGGCTTCTACACTTTTACCATTGGCTAGTTCTACAACGTGTTTGGTGTCTAGGGGTGTTGGTGTACGTTTTAATAATTTACTCATTTTCAATGACATATAGCTTGTATCAGCACCCGAATCAAATAAGACAGTAACATAAATATCGTCGAGAAGAAACTTACCCATAACTACATTGGGATCATTCACTGCATCTCCTCGACCCAACACAAAAGCACGACCACGAGCTTCATTGCCGTTGTTGTTGTTGTTTCCCCCGTTATTGTTGTTATTGTTCCCGTTGCCCTGATTGTTGTTGTTGTTCTGGTTCCTGTTTAGCTGAGGGCAGTGTCTCTTGATGTGACCTTCAGCACCACAATTATAGCACCCCTTGTTGCCCTGTTGCTGATTCTGCTGTGCCGGTAGCTGCTGCTGGTTCTGGTTCGCAGGTCGAGCGCTTCTACAATCTTTGGCCTCATGACCCATCTTGAGGCATCTTTGACAACGAACCTTATTACACTGGCCAATGTGATGTTTGTTGCAGGTGTTACACTTTGGGAGATTTCCTCGATACCCTCCCTGTCTGTGGCTGCCTGAGGAGTGCTGACTTGGACTCTGGTAACTGTCTGTCTTTCGCTGTTGAGCTTGCGACTGCACTGAAGCTGATCCCTTGCTAGAATCCCCATCCCATTTTCTCTTACTTTCACTGGGAGTAGCAAGTGTAGTAGAAGCAGTAGCGGTAGCAGTAGCACTGATACGCTTAGGCAGTTTATTCTGATCCACTGCCTGATCGGTGATGCGATGCGCGAGACGCTGGATTTCCTGGATGTTGTTGAGGTTAGCCGAGGTAACGTGGCTCTGTATTTCTGGTGCCAAACCTTTGAGATACAACTCAATTCGCTTGTATGGAGGGTCCACCATAGTTGGACATAACACAGCCAACTCATTTGATCTCTTGGTGTAAGCTTCGATTTCCGAACCAACCATTTTCAAGTTATACAACTCGTCCTCCAACTTGTGAATGTCTTCTCTAGTGCAGTATTCCCTCTTGATCAGTTCTTTGAAATCATTCCAGGGTGTGGCGTTAGCAGCTGCCAACCCTAAGATCTGCACTTGTGCGTTCCACCAAGTGAGCGCAATCCCTTCAAGTGTGCCAGTGGCGAACTTCACCCTGCGAGCCTCAGGGCATTCACACATTTCGAAAACCGACTCGAGCTTTTCAAACCAGTGGAGGAGTCCAACTGCTCCCTCCGTGCCACTGAACGAGCTAGGACGACAATCCATGAAATTCTTGAAGGTGCACCCAGGTTGTTGCTGAGCGGGTTGACCTATTGTGTACGAATAGGGCAAAGTTAAGTACGAGAATTAATGTAGGATCTAAAGATCCTAGTGTCTATACTGCAGGGTATACTACCTGCTTGGGCGGCTGCAACTGCCGCAGCAATGAGAGCCTCTAGCTGGGCTTGAGTCATGTTAATTCGTGCGGCCATTGATCTTCACATCAAAGGCAACATAAGTGAGAAAGGTTCGCGAATAGTGCGATGACAGAAGAGTGTAAGCACATAAGTATTCTCATGCAATGACAAGTTGTGAGCAAAGTAATGTAAGCATACTACGAGCAAAGTTCTATGCAAATTCTAGCATGTAGGCAATAAACATAAACCTTATTACCTAGGAAGTTGAGTCTTGCACGTGGAGCGAAGCGTCGTTGTGGATCGTTGAGAGCACTGTTCTGGTTATAGTCTGGTTTTAATAAAAACGTTTTCCCATATTAAAACCAAGTTCTCTATAACCAATGGCTCTGATACCAATCTGTCACACCCCCAAAATCCACACGCGGAGTATCACCGCTTGGGAGCGTGACTGACCAGGATCAAGCCACCAATCATATTGAACATGTAATTAATATTAAGTAAAATAAATGTAAACCATCCATTCAATACGACAGGTGTTCAAAACATAACCATAGTTTTAAAATGTAGCGGAAGCATAGTAAATAAACCAACAATAGTTAATAGTTTTAAATGTCATAATAGTTCAACGTAGAAACCACGATCCTTGCCCACAACGACCCGCTTCTCCAGTGCAAGCTCCAAGTACCTAACGATCTGCAAGGCATGTAACAGAATGATCAACAAACTAGTTGAGCGAGTTCACAGAAAGTAAATGCGTAATAGTAAGTTCGTTTGTAACAGGTGGCTCTACTGGGCCGTTAGTACGTTCTATTGGTGGGGGCTTCCCATGTTGTATAACCACTAAACTATTCGTATCTATAAGTATCCTTCACAACCGAGGATAGTGATCAGTATAGGTATCCTGCACATCCGAGGATAGTGATCAGTATAAGTATCCTTCACAACCGAGGATAGTGATCAGTATAAGTATCCTTCACATCCGAGGATAGTGATCAGTATAAGTATCCTTCACAACCGAGGATAGTGATCAGTATAAGTATCCTTCACATCCGAGGATAGTAATATGGTAGTCTAGTCATAGTGTCAGTAGTGTATCTATTCAACCTTATCCTTTCAATCCCATTCCCAACACCCCGGGAATCCCATGCCTTGGTAAGAGTGTGAACTCACCTTGGTTTGCTCGGTATGCTAGGTTATGCACTCACAAGTAATTAATCACGTCCTATTGTATGCACGTATAACAAATCAGTTCATGTTCACAATGATACGCATGCAATTTAATGTTCACATAACAGTCAGTTTGCATATCGGCACAACACGTATCATTTCACATTTAATCATCAACTATCATTCGATTCACATTACCCATCCTTCGATGCATTGCTCATCCTTCGGTCTAACAATTATCACAATTATCTCAATTATGTTTCGACACGTCTTTCGATACACAGTTATCATCTTACGATTCATGGTTATCTTTCGACACACAGTTATCACAGTTATCCTTCGGACCGAATGTTATGTTTCGAACCAGTGTCATCTTTCGGTCAATGCCATCCTTCGGTCAACACTACTATGGTTCGGTCAAAGCTATCCTTCGGTCAACACTACTATGGTTCGGTCAAAGCTATCCTTCGGTCACAACTATGTTTCGAACAACTAGTATCTTTCGGTCAAAATCAGTTACGTTTACTCAAAGTTTCCAAGTTTAACCGTGATTATCAATTAACACAAATTTCACAAATCAGCTAACATCAACAAGATCAAACAAGCATGATTCCCATGTTTATCAAGAACCCTAATCTGAATAACAAAATCATTCAAACTATCCGATTTACACATAGGTGCCGATTACATAAACATGTCCGATTACAATATTCGGCCGATTATAAACCTGATTAACATAAACATCTTAACAACCATGACAATTCAATTCGTATATTATCCGATCATCGTGCAAATAACGTCCGGTTCTAACAACATACACACAACATATTGCAAGACAATTGATTAATCATGAAATCAAAGCATCATAAACAACATCACACACTAACCGGAAATCTGGATTACGGAATGAAATCCTTCGAACAGGGAATGGGTCTGCTATGCCGTCACACACACACAATAGAACTAGGGTTTTTGAAACTAACAGTCGACCTACATGCACTCACGTTTATAAATCGTTTCACAGGAATGGGCCAAGCCCATTAGAAAGACTGGGCCGAAAGATGTCGAAGGATAGAGTCCTTAGTCGAAGGATATATTTCGTAATCCTTCGAACCGAAAGTTGATCCTTCGAATCGAAGGTTATCTTTCGTGATCCTTCGAATCCTTCGAACTGTATGTCATGTTTCGTGATCTAGACTAAGTGTTTTAATAATAATTCTAATATTATTTTCTACCACGGCAAGTAATCACATATAGGCAAAACGACAATACGTTTCATTAAAACACAACGCGTACAATTTCAATTCCACAATCCAAACAACTAAACAGTCAAAGTCAACGCGCATTTAATGCGAAAGTGAAAGTCAGAAACTCGAGTTGTCACATTATCCCCAACTTAAAAGAAATTTCGTCCCGAAATTTGGTACGCACTCACTGAGGAAGCTAGATAAGTCACATCGTTCACTGGTTTTCCTGGGGTGTCACAGTTTTTCTATTGCGTTTTACGCAACTGGGTTTTAATTTTTTTTTTTAAATATAGCAATATTATACTCGTTTTAAAGATAAAAAATGCTCGTTTTTTGTGCAATTTTTATAAAAAAAATAATCGTGTTAAAGAGTTATTAACGTTTAAAAAATGGGGGGGGGGGGGAATTGGAGGAGAGAGAAACTATTGGCTTGGATTGACTAGAATGCCCTTGAACAAACTCACGCGCCTCTTTTCTTCCTTTCAATTTCCCTGATTTAATCTTAGCTCTTGATTAACTTAATGGATGGTCAAGATCACTTCCTATCCTTCGTAGCCAAATAAACTTTCTATTGTATCTCCACCCTATATAAAGAACTCTATCAAGAACACCAACAATATACACTCTCTCATTAATATACACCCTGTCATTATCCCATCAAGATTAAGGCATCATAATGGGAATCACTATGGCTTCATCGTCGTCATCTAAGGGGGTGTTTGGGATTGCGTTTTCAACCTGATTATTTGATTATTGTGTTTTGAAATCGCAAAAAATCTATTTTGAGTGTTTGGTAAAAAATTAATAAAAAGTGATTTTTTACGTTTTGTAGAGTTCAAAACGTGATAATCCATAAGTAGGTCACCCCTTGCTGCAGGAAAACGTGATAATTCAAAAACTGATTTTTTACGTTTTCACTTATTTATTTTTTTGAAATATATATACTTGCCAAACACTCAAATAGTTGATTATCTGATTATTGTGATATCAAACAACATAATCAAATCCAAACAATGTTGATTATCTGATTGTTGTGATATCAAACAACATAATCAAATCCAAACACTATCTTTCTGCAGCACGTTTTGTTACAGCTAATTATCTGATTCTGATTATTCAAAACGCATAATCTATTTTCAAAACTCAACCCCAAACACCCCTTAAGATTATAATTCCCACAAGTAACTATCTCTAATTTTATATTCAAGTTTATGTTTTAACTTAATAAATATGATTAGGGTTCTATGATCTTAACCTATGTATAAGGATATAATCAACATGTGGTATCAGAGCTTATTATATTAATTATATCAATTCATCGATTAAAGTATGATTTCTAAAAATTAGAGATTAAATGGCCGATGAAAATCGCAAAACTTTCATGTTCGCATCGGTTTTAACTATCAATATACATTCAAATTCAACATAATTATACTTGAGATCATAAAGAAATGTTAGTTTTGATATCTTTTAATTCTTGATCCAACGAATTGTGTGCCGCGTACTATCAAAATTTTAAGGCTTTTATGCTTTCAAAATTAGTTTTTGTAATTGATGAATAATTATATGAGGTTTAATAACTTATGTGCTACTAAAATTCACATTGACTAGCATTTTATTCCAAATAATAAATTGATTATTATGCTGAAATCGTTTGGAAGAATTAATTGTTTTAGATAACTTACGCTACTGACTGCTAATTGTTCGTTGATGGATAATTTAGTTTACATCCATAAATGATTTTTATGCTTTCATACTTGATGGATATTTTAGCTTACAACCATATTTAACATCCAGTTTATTAATAAATTGAAAGTTTATTATTCTAATTATATATATATATATATGGAACCCATTAAGTGGAAGTTACCTTTGAAATCAATATTATCCGTTCGATCGATCATGCTGAGATGAACAGCCGTTTAAACTCCCAAAAATAACCGCTATGATGGCAGTTTTTTTTTACAGTTACTTGCAGTTTCACAGTTCCACACTCTCTCTCCCATAAACCTGCAGTTAGCGACAGTTCTAGCTTTTCACCTAAATTCCCGTTCTCTCTTCCCCACGTCGCCACAACTCCCCTAAATTCCACGTTCTCCACCTACCCACATTATTCGCTGGTAACCTCCCATGTTTCGGTAAACAAATACCCTCTTCTCGCATCTTTCCACTCTCCAGCCACCAATCTTCGTCTTCATCGTATCTCTCTGTAGTATCAGCCTCTCTCTCAAGGTACGTTTTAATTTTCATTGAATCAAAGGGTTTTTTTAATGGATTTATACGCTTTGCTTGTGTATTCATCATAGTTATGGGATTTACCCTAAATCAGCGAGATTTATGTTTATTTGCATATCTAGGGTTTTGATTTTTTGAGTTCACTGGTATCAATTATCCATTAATCATATCTCTGAAGTCTAGCGCACTGATGGAGGTCCGATGGAACCGTTACAAAGTGGTCGTTGTTCATAATCATCGCTGGTCAACTGTCACTACGATCTTTTCTTTGAAGTAAACTAATTTTCTGACGTTTCTTTAGTGTAGACTTTACTATGCTCTGCTGTGAAGCTTTTACGCAAGGGAAAGAAAGATACAACAATAGGAGAGGTATGATTATATCACCTTTCATAGTTTCACTACAATAGATGAAATTATAATATTTGCTTCTACATATATCTATTTCCTAATCAAAACCAGTTGTTCACTGTTGAACAAGTTTTTTATTGATATATGCAAATCAACATTGATACCACTGGAACTTTCTTGCATGTGTAGAGTGCTCGGTGATCAGGTAACTGCCTGCACATATTAGTTGACTATATAGCGTTTATCTAATAAAAATAATCTTTTTCTGATAAATTCCGTTAAAATTGTTGTGATTTTTTGTAGGGCCAGAGATGATAAATTAAAGGAGTAACTTTGCAGGTATACAAAACAGACATTATTTTTTCATTGCTTCGTCCATCACCCAAAGTATTATATACTAATAATTATTTGATCAATCCCTGCAGCTGATGATGAGAAGATATGGCTATGTTTCAGATAATAAATAGAAAATAATATTATTGCGGTACTTTGACCCTGTTGGTGCACACCCTACTGGTGAGATTGGTGAACACTCACGTGGGGTCCCCAACACTCATATGTTTTTTCAGTAAGTTGCCATTGGGAGCCTGCCTGAACTGAAGAGTTTTTGGAACTGACTACTTAACTAAAGATGGAACAAGGGTATGTTGTGTAATGTTTACTTGATTGGATATTTAGATCTGCAGTCCCTTAATATTCTATAATTTCATAGAAATTCCAAGGTTTTGAGTATGCAACGTTTGCGACTTTGATCTTGCTATTTCAATTTACACCGTGGACTTTAGGTACAGGATTATATCCATGTACATTTAGCTGACGGATACGCTGCTGCATTGAAAAAGCTCCCTGTCCCAAAAATAGGTGTGTCTATGTATTTTTTCCCTACTAATTACAGTTTAAAGAAATATGCAAAATTGATACATAGGGTTGTTTCATTTGTGTCAAGCTGCTGCTGTATTTGGAGGGAAAAGTTTGGCAACCCAAATATCTGAGAGATTTGCATATGAGGTTTATGTTTTTATAAGACTTGTCTACATATTTATTAAAAATTTGAATTAAATGTTTATTAATTAATCTGATATAGATTGCAGGCGCTATTTTTTTCATTATCTTTGTAATCCAGTCATTCTTTTCAACAATAGAATCATGAGTATCTATGGATACTCGATATTACAAAGGTTTGTATTCATCATCTTTCTCATTTAGTAAAAGTCATCTAATAGTTAGATTATTAATGTCAAAATTCATTGCTTCCACCTTCAAGTCCTTTATTTATACTTTTGATTGAATGTTGGTAACTAGATTAAATATATAGGATGTGCAACTAGGATGAGCACGGTACCCGTTCCGTACCGAAAAACGGGAAAAGTTGGTATCGGTACTGGTACCGAATATATCGGTTCGATACCGGTACCGGTACCGAAAAAACGGGGAAAGTGGGTACCGTTACCAATACCTTAACAGTTTCCTTTCTAATCAAATTTTCCCTAAATTATGTTAATTCAATTTCTTAGTTGAATTCTCTACTTATAATCTTATTTGATTATGATGCCAGAGTGTAACCATAAAGTTTGAAATGTTGAGGGGAATATCATTTGTGTTTAACAAAAATGTTGTGGTGACAGGTAAGTTGAATACAAGTGCTATTTTGAAAATGATACAATTTAACAGGGCTTTAGCATTATCAAATCTCCAAGTCTAATTCAAACCAACTAAAAGCTCAGTTATAGCAGCCCCAGTTTCCATTATTAATATGCAAAGTAGAGTGTTTGCAAAAAAAGAACACCAGATTTTAGCATCAAATTCCGATGTTTAAAGCTCGCGAGTCGGCGTCATTTTGTGTGGCTTTACTCTTAACAATTGTATGAAGTTTTTAATGAGGATTTAAGAAAATATTTTAATTTTGTCATTCTTCACTTATCATTAGTTATCAACTTATTAATATGACATTTCATTGCAATACTTTTAGTTATTATTGATACACACCTTTTCTTTGAAATACAAACTTGTCCATTGCTAATACAAACTTGTCCATTGCTACTTCGAAACTTTACTAAGAGCGTGGGGTATGGTGGGGCGTGGGTTGGGGGCATGGTGCGACACGTGGACTATGGGACACCCAAGACGAAAAGCCAATTTCAAAGGGGTATGGTGGGGCGTGGGCTGGGAGGTGTGGAAAAAAAACCCATTTCAAATGACTAGTGTTCTTGGCCAATGAGGTTCCGCCATGTCATGTGGTAGCCCCGCCCCACGCCCGGCCTAAAACTCCCGCCCAAGGGGCCACGCCCAAACCCAAGCCCACCCGGGGTGGTGACTTGGGCGTTTCTCTACAACTCACGCCCCAACCCCCGCCCCATACCCCATAGTCTAAGGTAAGAATGTTGTTTGACACACTGGCTGAACATAACTTCAGGATTCTTTTCCATCTCAGCAATCCGTGATCCGATTGACCTAGGATGCAGGCTCACACCATAATCTAGAAATAACCAGAGTCGCCTTTGAATTGTGTTCCGGAACTTACAGCTTCATCAAATCAATAAATTTTAAAGTGTTCGGAGAGGGTATAGAGGTTGCTTCTTGAGGTAATTTATTTTGGCAGTGATGCATGATTTAATTTAAAACTGTAACTTTGCAAGTCTTTTATTATATTAACAATTTGTTTTGAATTGATGGTAGCGCCCAGTTGGAGATTTAGAAGTTGTTGCCTGCTGATACATGGGATCTTGGATAGAGCTTGTAACTACTCTATACATATCACCACTATATGCTAAAATAATGTTTTGGCCTCTTGCACTACCATAAAAAAGTCACTTCAAAGCTGCAGCAAAAATGAGAGCTATGAAGCTTGAAAACGGTATTTACCTTAATGTGGTCTCGGATTTTACAAAAACTATTCTTTCTCTTTTGTCAACATACTTCATCTTTTAGACAGTGCAGTGCATTTTTTTACTGAAAAAACTATGTATTGAGCCAGGAGAAGCATCAAAATGATCATGATCATTCATTTATTCTTATGTTATCACTGACTTGGCTATTGTTGCTTTCAATGAGGCTTGTAGGATGATTGGCTTTAATATACATGTTTTAACGTTGATCATGTTGTTTTTTATTTTTTTTTTATTTTATCAACTTAGAAACTATGCAGTTAATATCGGTGATATATCAGTTATACCGGTCGTATCGGTCCCTTAGTAAAATATCGATGTCAAATATCGGTACCGATATTATCGGCGATATTGACCGATATTTGACCGATATAACCGATATATCACTGATTTATCACTGAATTATTATGTTAAATTGCTATATATATAAATTCTGCATTATATTAAAATTACCGATATCCCACCGATATCTCACCGAGATAACCTATATTTCAAATATCGGTCCTTGACCGATATCCGATATTTTACCGCGTTAACTGCATAGCTTAGAAAATCAAGTTCCTTGAAGACTACATTAATGAATTTAAGGTTATGATTGTCTAATACACTCACTAATGTTGCATATAGATATTCTAATATAACATTAGAGGCTTCATTTATTGACTGAGTGATCACTCGTACATATATTTTCATCTTTAAAGTATTTTAGTAATCAAATTATCACCCCTTTATATTTATCTTACGGTTCTATTCCTAAATCAGATCAACTCACAATCATGCCGTCCTCGGTTTGTATGTCAATTACCTTAGACGAGCAAATTTGTTTTAAAAGCATTCGTTTGATGGTCTTTTTTAGAAATTAAGGGTTAATTAAACTTTGTCAAGTGGCGAAATTTTGTTATCTCTATTGCTGAAGCCTTGCCCTCACAAGCCTACAAAATGTTTAGATTATGCACTTCTTTTTATGGAGGTACTAGCTAATTAAATCGTATGATTCATCCAGAATTTAATACACGTGCTTTTGTGTTTTAGTAGTCAATAGTCAACTTAAAGACTTAATATAATATGAGTTATCGAAATTGTCTTCAACCTTGCTTTTCCTTTTTAATTACGTTGTGAACTCATTTGATTAGTTCATAATATACATGTAAACGTAAATAAAAACTTTTGTCATTCTGCATATGTTAACGTACTTTACCTCACTTGTCTTCAGGGAACCATTTATCTTTTTTCATCAAAATGTCACAATTTCATGTTTCAACACTCTATCATTTCTACTTTTTTTCGTTTTTTGGTTGTAAATTTTTAATGTCCGTTATCCTTTGATAACTTAAAGAATGGTACTTTTGTTTGTCACATTGATTAATTCTGTGAGCGCTTAGTATATGTTATCTTTGTTTCTCGTGTTGTTTTGTTTTGTGTATAGTTCTTTGTGTTTATAGGTTCATTCAGGTTATTATAGTAAATAAACGTAACCCGTCCACCGGACGGGTATTAAACTAGTTATTGTTTGAATGCGAAAGTTTAAATGATGACCGATTTTTCACATAGAGTAAAATGCACGGATAGTCCCTGTGGTTTTGCAAAATAACACATATAGTCCCCAACTTTTGAAAATTACACCGGTGCTCCCTGTGGTTTGATAGTTTGTTACTCGGATAGTCCCCAGAGTGGATGACAGTTAGTTTTATCCGTTAAGTGGATGTGAAATGACAAATTTACCCTTCATCTTCTCTACTCTATAAAAACAAAACAACCCCACCCACCCCCACCTTTCTCTCTGTTTCCCCCACCATTAACCACCAACCACCACCCAGCTGTTTCTCCATTAACCAAAGCCAAAAGAAAAGAAAAGAAACAATAGCAGCGGCAATCATCAAATTGACTAAGAACCAATTTCCAAAAAGGAGTGCTTGTATATTGTTATTAAAAAAGTAATAATCATAAATTAATGTCGGAGGAGCAGGAAAATATTGAAGGTTAGTCAGTAACAAGACTTTACTTTCTTGATGAGGCAACAAACAAATTAGTTACAGTAAATGGGTTTAACTTGCAGAGTATTGAGATTTGGAAATACCAAGAGTGAGTGGCAGCGCATAGTAGCCTAATATGCTTATTTCTTTGTTTAACTTGACAAAATCTCAGCAACAGATCTAGCGTAAGCGTCCTCCATCATCATATTGTAATGAAAGATAGTGTAGTACGTATACATTGCTAAGCCATTTCACCTGATGCTTCTGCTTCTGGATGCAAGTCTTTTGCTAAGTCATTCACACCTGTTACACTAAAAAAGTTCCATACAATTACACAAGTAAAGTCCGTCTTTTTCATTTAGCATTCAAAACCCAATTTACAACCAACCCAGTTTTCACTTAAACCCCAATTTGGGTGGTGGTTGGTGGTTAATGGTAAGAGGAACAACAGAGAGAAAGGTGGGGGTGGGTGGGATTAGGGCGGGGTTGTTTTGTTTTTATAGAGTGGAGAAGATGAAGGGTAAATTTGTCATTTCACATCCACTTAATGGAGAAAACTAACAATCATCCACGTCAGGGACTATCCGATAACAAACTATCAAACCATAGGGAGTACCGGTGTAATTTCCAAAAGTTGGGGACTATAGGTGTTATTTTGCAAAACCACAGGGACTATCCGTACATTTTACTCTTTCACATATATGAACTTTCGCTTATATCCATTCATACAAAGCTTAATGACAACTTCAATATCATCATTGGATTTAATATTGAAGCTTAAGTAATGGCATTTTATGTAATTATGTGATGATACACGTGGATTATTATCCTAATTTACATAAATATTTTATTTTTTGGCTCAAAAGTGTTGTGTTGTATTTATGTACTTTACCTTATTATGTATGTTATACATGAATTTTGGTCAAAGCCAAAGAAAAGCCAATGTTAATGTAAAACATTGAGACAGAATATATTTATGTATGTTCATAATATATAAATTTTGGACATAGCCAAAGTTCATATAGAACATAAAAGACGTAGTTTTAGTCAAAACTAAAATTCAGACAGAACACTAAGTTAATTTTTATTTGCGTATGTCACTACGCCAAATATGACCTATGGCCACACTTTTTCAAAAACCGTCATGCCACACTTTCAAATAAATGTGTGGCTAAAGGTCATTAATGACATTTCAAAACCTTCCAGCCTACTTTTATCCACACATTTTATTATTAATGTAACTATTGTATAACAACTCAAAACATTTAGCCACACTTTTTTAAAAAAATGTGACACTTACTTGCCAGTCTAGCCACACCTCAAAAAGTGTGTCCAAATGTGACCTGTTGCTACAATATTTGTTTGATTTTATAGTTCATGTGACATAAAAACATCTTTTAGAAACTTTTGGTAACACTTTTAATAACAAATGTGGCAATCACTAGCCACAATAGAAAAGTGTGGTCAAATGTTACTAAATGCCACATTAGGTTTTTAAGTATGTGACAAAAGAGTATTATTTACTAGCCACTTATAAGTTTTTTATGTGTGGTTGTTATAGATGGTGACCGCAAAACAAAAAAACGTGACCGTAAGTTGTCTACCATCATGCTTTAATTAAATATACTTTATGTGACCATCTTTACTTGCCCATCCTTCTGCTCCTTCGTCTGCAACCAGTAACTCTGCCCTACAGTATATCATGAAGATGCTCTTCTCATGTCCTCCAATTTTCAGACACGGTCTCTGCTCTTCTTTTCAATTCACTTTCTCATCTAAATCTGTAACCCTAATTCAATTTCTTTACCTCAAATCTCAACCAAAAAAAAACCTAAATTCCGAAATTATTCATCAAAACCCAACCCTCTGACTTTATTATGTTTAAGTTCATCCTTATTTCTACCGATTCGCAGTGTATCCAGCTTGAATATCATCGATTAACGTTTAAACAAAGAATTAAGGTGTTCGATTGTTTGAATCTTGAAAGTTTAGATTTAGCTGCTACAACGAAGTCGGATGCTTACATCAGCAATTTGTATTCGGTTGTGCGTGATGAGAATGGGAATGTGAAGCTTGATTGTCCAGCTATTGGGAAACAGTTTTCTGCTGAATAAATTTCAGTACAGGTATATGTTATTATTTACCAGTAGTTGATAACTAATTAGGTTAGAACGTTAAATTTCAGCACAGTAACTGTTTGCTGCTGAAGAAAAGTCATCGAGATGATCATCTCAAGTCAATGTTTCTAGAAGCATACACTTTTTCTACAATGGATCACCAATTACATCCTCAAGTTGTCGTCGGATTAATACATTGTTATGAGAGGTCTCCCATGGTGATCCCCAAAAGGAAGCAGTGTTGACTTTATGGTGCTGGTACAACCACCAGTGGGGTAAGACAACCGCTTACGAGTCAGTCCGTCAATGTTTTCAAGTGCACATTAATAAGAAACAAGTTGGAACCTGAATAGGAACAAATCAATGGAACAAAGATCGACTCGTCTAAAACAGTTTAATTTGGTGATTCTTGACTTTATGATCACCACTAGTGCGATCTCAACATAATTCATAATACTTGGATTGTTTATTTATTATATCTAGCATTCGGAACTGAAAATAGTGATTAAATATACAATCTTTTCTTAGAATAAGAAGTTTAATACCCAAAAAATGTCCAACTTGATCATCTGCTTGATTTCATGATTGATTTTGTATTTGGCCTAAGTTGTTGTGACAGTGTTTCCTTAATCTAATTTTGTAATGCATGAACTTCCCATTACTAAAAGGCCAAAAGTTGCAGTTGTAAGCAGCGGTCCCGCAGATTTGTTTGCGTCTCTTGTACTTGCCGAATTTAGCGTTGATGTTACTTTGATGGAAAGAGGAAACCCATAGAGAAACGTGGGCGTGATATTGGTGCTTTGGTGATCAGAAAAATACTACAATCCAAAAGCAATTTTTGTTTTGGCGAGGTTACAGTTCATTATTCGTTATTGCATTATTTTTGTTGCATAACATATTATTGAAAAAGTTAGAACACTATTACTGGACTCTTTATCTTTCTTATTTAAAGACTTGTGGTTAACAGGGTGGAGGAGGTACTTGGAGTGATGGAAAGTTGGTAACTAGAATCGGGAAGAACAACGGAAGTGTTTTGTCGGTTAGTGTTCCTTCTCCATTTAGCACCGAATGTTTTTTAGTAAGTTATTGCTTTTCTTAAGCAAAATGGGTTGGGCGGGTTGGGTAACGGTTGGTACCGAAAATGTAGGGATGAGCTCGGTACCAACGGTTGGTACCGAAAATGTCCTAAAACGGGTACCGGTACCAAAAATATCCGGTACGGTACGGTTCGGTACCGATATTTGAAGGTAAAAACTGGTACCAAACAGGTACCGAAAACATCAAAAGTTGGTACCGCATCAGTATTGAAAATATTTCGGTTGGGTAAATTTGGCTCGCGAGCCTAAACGAGTCCAAACAAAATTTTATTTTTTGTATATATAATGTAATAATAAAAATGATGATAGCATTGGCGAGCCGAGCTTCAGCTCGTTTAAGCGATATTGAAATGAGCTCAAGCCGAGTTTTTAGATCGTTTGAGGTTGTTCTCAAAATAGTTCGTTTAAGTGAATTCAATGCAACGGTTCTGCGTAAGGATATATCCTTATCAGACACGTTGGAATGACTAAAAAATATACCCGTTGGAATCAGGATATCCAATAGTTATATTTTTTGGGGAAATTGTTATGGATGGAATTTTGAACCCATATCCTGACAATATATCTTGATTTTATGTTTCTTGTATGCGATCAGGATACCGAACCAGGATATTGGAAACATCCTGCGGAGTATCTTGGTCATTACTAACAACTTGCTTGTAGACGTTGGCTATAAAGGACTAACGTTCATGAGGACCAAGTCACCCTGAAGAGTCGCTCAAATTGTTTAGGAAAAGAACGTTAAAGCCGAAAGAAGTTGTCTACAACGGTCACAAGGGAATATTCCAAGTATCCCGGATTTTTAGGATAGTTAGTTAATTCTTGTAACTATATAAACAGATGGCCAGATCATAGGAAACACACACAATTCGAGCTCTCATACTCGTACACTCTCATTTCTAGCTGCAAACACACTTTAACACTCACAATTTTCAATAGTTGTAACACCTAGATTCGATCTGAGCATTATCCTGCATTGTATCCTGGTTATTCAAGCAATAAAAAGAACAAGGTAGCTGACGATTGTCAGCTCCCAAGGTTTTATGCCGGAGATCTAAATTGATCAAGGGCTTTCCTCGTACACCCTGTGTCCATTTTTACCTTTTGTAGCTCATTGTTTGATTATTGGCATAGTTTCATATCCTGAGGCTATATCCTGAAACTGTTTTTATAAACAAGCAAACCAACATATTTTTCACAAACATTGCTAGCACACTACCTCACAAACTAATTTGATCACTAAATTGCTTCGGCAATTTTTTACCAAAACAGTGACAGTGGAGATGAGGTGGTGGCTGGTGGAGACGAGGTGGTGGTCCGATATCTAGCATACACACATACAAACACAAAAATTAAAGAGGATATAACATAAATTATAGAAAAATTTAACAAAATCTAACAAAAAATATGCCTTTATTCATGTTTGTGCGTTCACAGTCGAAGGCGGAGAAAGGAACCGAAGAGATTTGTGGAAAAGTGAGAAAGAAGCGAAGAAACTAGCCTTTAGAGTCTGCAGCGTTATAGGGTTAGTAGGGGTGACACGCATCGCCGCTATTGAGTCTTCCTGTCACCGCTATTGAGTTAAATAAACCCCAGCCGTTTGATCATGATAAGGAATGAGTGGCTGGGGTTTATTGTGGGATACCGGGTTCCGGTCGACCAATAGCGGCGACATATGACTTGTCACCGCTATTGCTCCATATTCTTGTAGTATATATGTGCTATAATAGAGGTTTAATTGGTTTAATATAAAGTACTTGATATAATTATTTATAATAAACTCAAATTTCACACATTTTCATACCTCAATGGACAACTCAATGTCAGTGGTATTCCCTTATGATCTTGAAATCTTTCAAACGACTCGAACCTAATTCAATCAAGGAGCTTTATTCATGCTCTCATACTCGTACACTCTCATTTCTAGCTGCAAACACACTTTAACACTCACAATTTTCAATCGTTTTAACACTTAGATTCGATCTAAGCATTATCCTGCACTGTATCCTGGTTATTCAAGCAATAAGAAGAACAAGGTAGCCGACGATTGTCAGCTCCCGAGATTTTATGCCGGAGATCTAGATTGATCAAGGGCTTTCCTCGTAAATCTCGTGTCCATTTTTACCTTTTGTAGCTCATTGTTTGATTATTGGCATAGTTTCATATCCTGAGGCTATATCCTGAAACTGTTTTTATAAACGAGCAAACCAACATATTTTTCACAAACATTGCTAGCACACTATCTCACAAACTAATTTGATCACTAAATTGCTTCGGTAATTTGGTAATTTTTGACCAAAACAGTGACAGTGGAGACGAGGTGGTGGCTGGGGGAGACGAGGTGGTGGTCCGATATCTAGCATACACACATACAAACACAAAAATTAAAGAGGATATAACATAAATTATAGAAAAATTTAACAAAATCTAACAAAAATATGCCTTTATTCATGTTTATGCGTTCACAGTCGAAGGAGGAGAAAGGAACCGAAGAGATTTGGGGAAAAGTGAGAAAGGAGGGAAGAAACTAGCCTTTAGAGTCTGCAGCGTTTTAGGGTTAATAGGGGTGACACGCATCGCCGCTATTGAGTCTTCCTGTCACCGCTATTGAGTTAAATAAACCCCAGCCGTTTGATCATGATAAGGAATGAGTGGCTGGGGTTTATTGTGGGATACCGGGTTCCAGTCGACCAATAGCGGCGACATATGACTTGTCGCCGCTATTGCTCCATATTCTTGTAGTATATATGTGCTATAATAGTGTTTTAATTGGTTTAATATAAAGTACTTGATATAATTATTTATAATAAACTCAAATTTCACACATTTTCATACCGCAATGGACAACTCAATGTCAGTGGTATTCCCTTACGATCTTGAAATCTTTCAAACGACTCGAACCTGTTATTCATGCTCTATCATCAGGAAAGACTCAAGTTTGTCATGTTTCTTTTGCTTTTTCTCTTGGAACTTTTCGATTCTTTTGTGCAAACCTGGTTCATAATGCACCCACATGCGCAGGGGCTGGGAGTTGTTTCAACGTCTCGAACCCATGACCTCTATGATATATGGCAACAAACTCATATGGTGCTTTCCGATCTACTGTTATATACGACACATATGTATTAGCTAGCACGTCGCTTTAAACTTGTTTGAATTATTTATAAAGTTATTATTTTGGATTAAAAGTAATGGATTCTGACGCTGAATCAAGCATCCTACTCCTCGATCCCTTCCCTTGGTCCTAAGTTATTGTCCGTATCACTGATTAATTTTATTTGTCCAATATGTCTGTCCACTTTCTAAAATGAATAATTGTAATTTACTGATTTTTCTATTTACCCTTCACTAAATCTTGTAAGTTTTCTAACTCACTTGGCATCTTATGTTGCACTATTTGGGAATTTTTGTTACGAAATTTTTGTCATAAATTCCTATGCATTTCCGAGAAAATATTTACACAACAAATAACGAAAATGCGGTGACACATTTCAGACTATTTTCCGCAGAGTTATTATATTCTTATATATTTAATTTTCTAATCTAGATTCAGTCTTTTTTTGCCAAATTTTTTATAGATGTCAGAATTTCCAGCACATTATACAACCCTACAAAAAGTAACTTGGGGCACCATGATTTAGATCACAACTTTTCAAAAAGTCACAACCCTTAAAACTAATGTATTAAGACACACCCTTATACGCACCCTTTCATAAAAAGTCACAACCCTTTAAACTAATGTATTAAGACACACCCTTTCATAAAAAAGTCACAACCCTTCAAACTAATGTATTAAGACACACCATTTTACACACCCTTTCATATTATATAACCCAAAAAAAAAAAATTGGGGTACCTTATGCTAACTTAATAGTTGTGTCTCTTCACATCACACCCTTAATACCTTTCATTAATAAACACATATCATATATTAAACACATGTTGTTCCAACCCAAACTAACATGTCCCAATATATATACTTCTTAGTAAAAGGGTGTGATTTTAATTTAATAATCCCATATAAAACACCCATCTCTTTGAAACGTTGTATCCTTTTGTCAAAAGGTTTTATGAGTTAAAGTTGTGAAGGGGCACGTTGGTTTAAAACGTAAATCACAATGAAATTCAATGCACCGCTTTGAATGTTATATCTATACAATTACAAAATTGTTTCTAATTAAATCACATAGATGTTCGTTGCAGATTTAATTTAGAGTATCTTTTTATAATCCCGAAATCAAGTTTCAAACTGGATTACTGGAACTAGGAAGGGTTCTTTCTTTACATACATAAAAATGATATGTTAAGATAATATTTTCAAACCCAATCGGTGATAGATATGCACACCGTCGTAACTTCCTTTTTCACCGCGTATCCTTCAACCGCTACCACCGTTTCCCCGTTACTTGCCACCGTTTCCACCCTTTATAACCCTCAACGCCGCAGGAACACTCTGGTCGACATCATCATTGTCATTCACCACAAAATTTATCAAATTCATAAAAATTGGTGCCAAGGATGAACAAGATCAACAATGAATATAAAACCTCTACTGCTGTACACAAGCGTATGCAGATTCACATTCTGAACGGTTCGAACGAGGTCCCTTCTACAAGCCGCTCTACTCATTTTCTCGGTCCCAGTACTTTCTTGCAGTCGATGCTCACCAAAAACACAACATCATGTATAGGATCTATACAAGCATAATGACCGATTCACATCATCATCCGAGTACAGTTCTTGCAGGGTTGGAACTTGGATCCGATGCAACAGAAATCCGCCGTATTTTGTTCTCACTCTGGCCGATTCACTTTCCCCTTCGTTCTACCGTTTTTCTCCGATCGTTACTCACTCCTGTTCTCGCTGTATGTTTTCACTCCCACCGTTCTATGTGTTCATGGTGGTAATCCAAGAATTACTGTTGTGCTTTTTCGGTTTTGGTTCTTTGTTCATATTCAGATCTTTGTTTACATGCTATACACAACACATGTTTTTTCATATTTCCAAATTGTATGTGGATTTTAGTTTGTTGCAATTGTTATTAACAAGGCTATTTTTTGGAGTCAATTTCTTTGTTACGTGCCATAGATGATCATCAGTTTTATGGAAGAATATAGTGAAAGATACGATATTTGCTTATTTTGTTGATTGTTATTGTATGTTTTTGTCATAGAATTGATGGTTATTTGAAATCATATGTGATCTATGAAAATACATGATCAGATTAAGTGTTTGAAATGATTATGACGAGGGAATCAAACGCTTGAATTTGTAGCATGTATTCAATAATCGAATTGAATGACCCTTTTGTAACCTGTATTCGCTAATTACGAGTGAATGATTTCGATCATCACATATTTAAAACGAGTATGTTATATTAAACTAAGGATTCACAAAATACTAAATTGTTTGTTGTATAATTAAACTAAGGAATCACAAAATACTACATTGTTGCCACAGAAAACGAACTCTGTTGTAGAATTCGATATATGACTCTACTTAATTTTTAGTAAAGAAATGCATTTAAGGTTGTGAGAACTGGGAATTGGAAGGGTAAGGATATGGAAGAAATGCATTATTTGAAAACAAATAGCCTAAAAGCAGTGGATCCCGTTAATAAGTTCATCGGGTTAATCGGGTAACCCGAAACGTACACATTCAAATCTGGCATCCGACCCAATTAAACATAAACTAATTTCAGGTTCAGCTATTTTTGGTGGCCAATTTGTTTGTTTACATGCTATAAACAACACATGTTTTTTTTTGCAAGAGGGCTCATTACAACAGGATTTGTATGTTGACTGTGTCTGTAGAGTCCTAAGATTCATGTTAACTTACAAGTATTCTTATGGTTCATCACACATTATGTTCAATATGTTTTTTTTTCAACACCATTTTTAACGCTATTTTCTAACACCATACAAAATTAAGTTTTGTTATGCACATATCAAGTTGATTTCCTTTTTGAAAAAAAATGTTTTACATAAATTTAAAGGTTATCACATCCCATTTATTGACACTAAAAGCATTCTTAATCGACATCCCGTCGCAACGCACGGGTAGCGTCAACTTGTTTCTAACAAAGAAAATCTATTATTTTATATACATTTAAGTTCTGATCCTTTTTATAATGAAATGTTTTATTATTGTTTTTCTCATTAATCATCATTATTGCTCTCTTTATATATTTTAGTAGTTTTGTTTTTATATAAGTTAACTTTAATATTTTTATTGTTGCTTTTATTTTTATATAGTCTATTTTTTATATATAAGTTAACACTATGTGAATGCGCATCTCCATGTTATTTGGATGTATATGTGTAATAGTATATATGTGTATGTGTATGCTATGTGTTTGTAGGAAAAATAGAACCAATTATTGTGTAGGAAATGCGTAAGAAAATACTATGTAGGAAATGTCTAAGAAAATAATGCGTAGAAAATAAGTAGGTAAATATTGTGTTTGAAAAGAAAATGCCAGAAATGTATTGGAATTTGTTAGAAAAACTTTCCATGAAGGTTTTTTTAACGAAATAATTTTTGAAATCATTTTTATCAGTATATTTTCGCTAGTTGGTGTTTCCTACATATTTCCGACGAGTACTGCCGTGAGAAACGACTCAGTTTTCTAGTATTGTAGATGCACTATATAGAGTTGTAGTTATTAGTATTCTGCTAATTTAGATCTGCATTGAATATACATATCCTAGTTTTTTTTTTTCTTTTTGCTTTCCATAATAAGTTACTACCACATGAACATTGCAAGACATACAAATTACATCTCTTCAACAGACTCACTCACTATTAACCACATGTGCTTCCATACGCATTTATCCCAGTTTAGCATATCCATACCAGCCATATATTATTTGTCTTCTATAGTTCCAATATCAGGTCTGCACACAAAATAGTAGCAATGAGTTAGAAATCGATTGGTACTTTAGCCTTTAGGACAATGGTTGAATGTAGAATGCAGTACGTGTTCGTTAAATCTCTTAAATTACTATATTCTCTCAGTAGTTGACTTAATTTTAGAGATAATTTCTTTAAAATTACAAAATCTTTATATCTCGATCATATTATATCAAGAACTACGAGAACCAAATAATACACTTGTACACACTGCTTAACTTTCTCTCTCACATTAAGTCAGGAAAGCAGTATGTACAAGTGCTTTATCCTGTTCTTACTGTTCGTTCCTGACATAATATTGGTTCTGAAAATACATGCCTCTTTTATGTCTAAATAATAGGTTGAAATAAGAATTTGTTATCTAGTAGGAAATTAATTAATTAATTAAGTTATGTCTGTCTTAGATGGTGTAATGCTACATTATACATACATTCTTCATCTGATTTTATCCAGCGTTCTCTTTTCCGTGTGGTACCAACTGCATATGTGGGATGGGACACCTTGCTCTTTGTATGGTTTGCCGAAATAGACCGGTAAGGAAATATAATATTATCTTCGGCTAGCAATTTATGTCGGTTTCTATATCCCTCCACCTCTTCATTGCTTTTCTTCACATACATTCTCATGTTTTGAGAACTAGCCAATGCTTCAAGATGAACCATTCGGAGAATCTGCATGCGTACGAATGAACCAAACATTACATTACATTACATCAAGGGGTTGGCTAAATGTACCACCTGCCCATCCCGTGAATACATCAAATCAGGGGGGGGGGGGGGGTTCTTTTTTGCCTTCTAGATTAGGAATATTAATGACTTGAGAATTTGAGGAGGGTACGACAAGTCAAAATGAAGGGGAGCGCTTAGCACAACCTCTACAGGTCATATGAAGATGTATAAATTCGACGACATACCTTGTGCAGTTTTTCATCAGGTAAAGCAGAGTCATTGCTTCTTACAGAATCTGTTGTTGATCTTCCTCTTTTCAGTATCTTTTTCATTAAATGGTTTCTTTTAGTTTCAGTTATTTCCTCTGCCATTTTTGTTTTCTGAAAAAGCTCGGAAAGTGTTATTCTATTGTGTTTTAATTTCGGTGGTTCTTGTAGAGTACATGCCTTATGATCAGAATTCAACACCCTCTCTAACTTCTTATTGGCAAGCTTCAATACATATTCTGTTCTAGACGCATATTTCATCATATTTTCAACATAAGTGGCAGCGAACTCTGGCGTCGCTAGACCAGCGATGTATTGGTCTCTTTCAACTCCCTTAATCGTTTGAAACCCATGAAAGAGTTCAGCACTTGGCTTCTCCTCCAAACGCTCATTAGAAAGGTGGACATAATGCTGTAGGAGATTTAATTAACATAGCATACTTGATTGTTAATTAGATGGTGCCCACCAGTAATATATATAACACACACATAAATAAATTCAATAAAATATATGTTCAACTAACAACCTTTAAATTGTTAATTAATATAATTATAAAGTTGCATTCATAGAAATAGAAGCACACCTTTAGCTTCATCTTCATCGTTTGTGGGGAGAAATCTACTATTTGATATGGAGAATTGAAAATAACGGTTTTGTTGTGTGAATTTGATGAGTTTTTT
This sequence comes from Helianthus annuus, assembly GCF_002127325.2. NCBI lineage: Eukaryota > Viridiplantae > Streptophyta > Magnoliopsida > Asterales > Asteraceae > Helianthus > Helianthus annuus. The sequence goes on along the minus strand of NC_035444.2, from coordinate 65,017,670 downwards.
ACGGCTCTTTATAGAAGCTTTTGAAGGTCTAATTATTGGCAGGTGATAGCAACTTCGAGGAAATAAAATCTCTTGGAGTTGGATATTAGCATAAAGTGCATGTTGATATTTATGTAAAAGTGCAAGTTGAAAGTGATATTTGTGAAAAGGTACACGTTCTTAAAGACATGTAAAAACCTTTGAGGCCCTCAGACCAAAAGTACCTGACAGGCTGATGATAGTAATTTACTATAATTTTGCTTGCTATGCCATGTGCTATAATCCTTTTTAGGTAATGGTTTTTTTTTTATCTTCACTTGGGGTGTTATGTACATTTGTTTTATAAACCGAATCAGTCAATGAGCCACCCATTCTAGTGCTTCACTGGTCAAATTGTACTAGAAGAAAAACGGGTAATACTGTCAAATACACAGTATTAAGGATGATAATAACAATTTATCTCTAAACCAGTCGGCACAAGTTCCCCGACAAAGATACAAGAATCAATCCAAACACAGATTGTAATAAACAGCAAAGAACAACTCTCAGCCTATGCAGATCATCAATACGATGGTCTGCTCTAAAGATTGATCAAACAGACTAAATTTAAGGGATGCGGATGAGGGGTTTAACCAAATTTTCAAGGGGTGCGGGCACAATTTTACCCTATAAAATACACTATTTTTTTTTTCAAGGGGTGTGTCCGCCCACCCGGATCTCTTACTAGGTCCGCCCTTGATGAAGTGTTGAGTTGATTATGATCCCAAAGATCCTAGATATTATAAAGCCGGACTATTCCGTAATCCCCACGCGTGTATAAAGCCCATGAATCTGCCACGCCTGTTAGCACAAAGGAGAATAAAAAAGCCCAGCTCCAAGCAGCCCAACAAAGAGATCCTCATATAAACATAAAACAGAAATATTAGAAACAATAATAAAAATAATAAAACATATTGAATTGAAAAGAAATGACTACTAATTTTAACACCCCCTTAATTCAATATGCAAAACTGTCAAACATGCTTAAATTTTTACAAACCTTCTCATGAGAATGAACCAACAAACAACTTTTAGTGAAAATGTCACCTGTTTGATTCTCAGAAGAAACTCCCATAGTTCAAATAACACCCTTAGTAATTTTTTCCTTAAAAGGACGAGATCAATTTCAAAGTGCTTTGTTCGTTCGTGAACACAGGATTAGCTGCTATAGACATAGCTGTTGTATTATCACAATGAAGATTAATAGGAGTTTTAATGTCAACCTTTAACTCCTTTAAAATATTAAGAAGCCAAATAACTTCATATGTTGCAGCACACATAGAACGTTATTCTGCTTCAGCAGAAGATCACGATATGGTAGACTGCATTTTACTCTTCCATGAAACCAGAGAATGACCCAAAAAACACAGAAACCAGTGACTGACTTCCTAGTGTTCATACATTTTCCTCGGTTCGAATCAAGAAAAACTTTTAAGTCCAAAACATCACACTTTTAAAACAAAATACCCTTTCCAGGAGACCCTTTTAGATACCTTAAAAGTCTCAAAGCAATCTTAAAATGATCACTAGTAGGACAATACATAAACTGACTTAAATAATGAACAAAATAAGCTATACCAGGTCTTGTGTGAGAGAGATATATCAACTTACCAACTAATTTCTGATAAACAAAAACATCATGTAAGGGCTGATTATCTTTCTCACACAGATGAGTTAAAACATGATTAGCTTCAATAGGATTGCTTACCAGTTTACAACCAGTCATCCCAAATTCTGAAAGTAAATCAAGAAAATACTTTCTTTGAGAAAGACACAAACCATCAACAGTTTTCAAAACTTCAATACCAAGGAAATATTTTAATAAACCCAAATCTTTTATTAAAAACCTAGATTTAAGTAAAGATTTAATTTTAGCAATTTCTTTTGAACAACTACCACGTAATGATAATATCATCCACATATACAAGTAGAACTATAAACACAGAACAACTTGTTTTAACAAACATGGAATGGTCACACTTACAAACTAGGGGCCTGTTTCAGCCCATAAAGGGACTTGTTAAGCTTACAAACTTTGTTTTCAGAATTAGTATCATAACCATCAGGTAAAGTCACATAAACCTCTTCATTTAAATTACATATAAGAAAGCATTGTTTATATAAAGTTGAAATATGTCCCAACCATTATGTACAGCTAAGGTTAAAGCACACCTAAGAGTAACCATTTTCACAACAGGTGAAAATGTATCAAAAGAAATCTATTCCTTCATTTTGGCTAAACCCCTTAGCCACCATTCTAGGCTTAAACCTTTCTATCTCCCCATTGGACCTGTACTTAATTTTATAAACCCATTTGCATCCTATTGGTTTTCTATTTGGAGAAAAATCAACAATGTCCCATGTATTGTGTAAGTGCAGCTTTTGTCAGGTAACTGTACTTTATCAGTTCAGTTCGTCAAAGTCAAAGGCCAGTCAAAGTGATTGATTATATTCGGATAGTTTGAGTTGATTGATTAAATTCAGACAATATAAGGTGTCAAGGATCCGAATTTGTGACATGTATGCTCAGGACTTGGGGTTTTGCCCTAGCATATATATATGGGTGTATAGGTTAGAATTGGGTAATCAATCCATAACATTCATTCCGTTCAGTGAGAATGGATCGGGGTGATCAGCTTTGTGCAAACTCTCACAAATCCTAAGAAATTCCTCAATAGTGTGTGCACATTTCTAGAGAGAGAGAGTGACTATGTGTTAGTGAGAGAAATCTCGGTTTAGATCTTTGTGATCTAAACCAGCTTGTAGATGATGTATACTCTTTCGGTTTGTAATCTGTGATGACTGATTCGTTAATAAAGAGATTCATTTTCTACATCTTTCTATCTTGTTTTGTTTATGTTTGCTCTTCATGTCTTGAATCAAGTGCAATGTTGATGTTCGTCATCGATGTGGTGCTTTCACAATGGTATCAGAGCATGGTTACCGATTCGGAATAGTCTAACCGCCTTCCGAATCACCATTGCTCTTTATTTGATGTTTGTTTCCACCAAACATCATGGAGACGTGAAGATTATGCAGAAAAATTGAAGATTTTGAAGATGTTTGTCGTCTGAGAAGTTTTTCTTCTTTTCCAAGTTGTTTTAGATCTGTGTTTTGATCCAAAAAAGGTATTGTTTGGATTGAACCCTATCAGAGGAACAGATAATGAAAAGCCAAAACCGGATCACATCAGTGGACTCACAATAAGCAGCAGTTTACACCTTGCTTTCCCCTTGACTGTGGCTCAAACATCTGATATGCTCCAAAGTACTGCCTCTATCAACATCTGCTGATCAACACAATGACTGATGAAGACTAAAAGCCCTGCTGTTCAATCTGCTGCTTTGAGTCAAGCACTGCTGATCATGACAAGTACTGCTGGGTTCACAGCAGTAGAATGATGCAGCAGCAGTTTTATGTTTGTTCTATATAATGTAATGCAATATCAGTAGTTAGCAAAGCAGTAGTTGTATAGATCAGTAGATAGAGTTTGTTAGGTTGTTAGATGTCACTTTCATGGTGACGTCAGCTGAGATGCTTCAGAGGATTGGATTGTCTATAAATGTAACAGTACTCTGTACTGTTACATTTGATCGTTTTGAGTGAGTTCTTATCCTCAATTCAATCCTTTCATCTTGTACAACCAACCTTGGGGTATCAGGCTGAGGGGGAGCTTAGTATTGTAAGCATGCTTGTAATCTTTTGATTTGCTTTGTAACCTTTCAGCTGATGAAAAACAATTGTTTATCAAACTATTCTCCTCTTTGAATTGTGTTTACAAAGTTTGTATTCATTTCCGCTGCACTTTACATAATTTAATGTACTCTGAATGTTAAACTTATACAAACAAACACAATCATGAGAGCCTCCGATCCTAACAGGTATTATGCGTACTTAATTTTGTGTTAGAAGTATTGGTTGTCCGTATTTGTTCTCATGACTTGTGTGAAGTCACACTTATCAGTATTTGTGAAAACAAATTCTGTCAGCACTTGTGATTTTTTGATAATCATCAGAACTTGTGAATCACAATACTTGTCCGCACTTGTGATTTTTGATAATCATCAGAACTTGTGAATCAGTCCGCATTTGTTGCAATTTTTGCTTGTCCACACATATAAGATCTAAAATCAGTCCGCATTTGTACTTCCTCAAATCAACCGCATTTGTACTTTCAGTTCTTTAGTCCGCACTTAGGGTTGAACTATCATTCGCACTTGAGTATTCAATAAGTCCGCACTTAAACTGTTTAAACATTGGCAGTACTTAATTGTTTTAAGTTTTCAGTCCGAGCTTGTGAATGTGTGAATCAGTGTTTTACCCATCTGTAATTAACAAACAGTTAGGGGTTGATTTATAATCAGTGGTGCGACCTTGTTATTTCACCATTTCAAACAACCCACAGTGACTAGTGACTGGTTACACCCACAACACTCACCCTCTTAATCTAAAACTTCTAATTCTCTAATTCATTGTGTTAGATTTCAAGAATTGCATCATCATCAGGGTTTGGGTGTTAGCTAATTTTCTGATTCATTGTGTTTGATTTCAAGAATTATATCTTCATCAGGGTTCGGGTGTTAGCAAAATTGGAGATTTTTGGTTGAGCTTGATGAACTTAGTGTTTGTATGTGCTTATTCACTCTTTGTGTGAGTTTAAGTGCTTGTCAGATTTCTCCATTCTCTTTGTGTTGTGCGAATTTCTCCATTCCTTTGAAATCCAAATTTATGAGTTATATTCGGAATTTCTTTGCTTGTTTCGAATGTCTTTGTATTCTGAGGTACTGTTCGGTTAATCTGATTCGCGGTGTCAAAAGCTTTCGGGTTTTACGAGTTTCGAACATTCTAGAATTCCGGGTTACCAGGGGTACCGGATTTTGAGTTAAGTTTAGAAGTTTGTGTAGTTCAGAGGTTTCAATTTGTGCATGTTTTGAGTTTTTCTAGCTACGCCGGGTTACCGGGGGTACTAGATAATTAGCAAAAGTCAGAATGTTGTGTAATTTGGAAATTTGAAGTCAGTTTCGGATTACTAAAAAGTTACTGGGTACGTATGTTGTCTGGATCAAGTGAGGGGATGAAAAGCGGAGATCGTGGTCCACGGTGTTCTGTTTAAGATTCTCGGAGTTCGGATTTGGTCCTTACTTGAGTTTTGGGACAATCTTGGACTATTATGGTGACTTGGTTGGACTTTGAAAGCTTGTGTGTAAAATGTCTCGTGTGTGATGGAGTTTTATCAAGTATGTTCGTGTTTTCAATCAAGCATGGACGTGATGAAGTTTGATTCTCGGTTGATGACTAGTTAAAGACTCAGCTTTATTAGTTGTTGTTTAGAGTAGAGAAGATTGGTTTCTTGTTCTCTCTTCCAAGATGATTGCCAGTCGGTTCTCGAAATAATGTGGTGCTTCTTAATAAGGGGAAAATCGGAGATGAAAGCCATTGGGAATTTAGTGGATTCGTGAAAATAGGAGACTGATTCATGAAGATTCGTGACGAGATGAGATCATACATGAAGAGTTGCAGATTTTGATAAAGATGGTGGATGTACTTTTAGAAAGTTCAGTTTGTTGTTAACGTATCAAACTGAACTTCATGTCTTTGTGAAGTTTGAAGTGTTCAAGGTTGGGGATTGGAAATCCAATGTCACTTTCTGCTGTCGGTTAGGTTTGAAGATTGTGGTTTCGAGCGATATTCTTACATTTGGTTGTAGGTTGGTTCGCGTTAACTTGATTCAGGAGTACTTTGAGGGGGAGGATCTACAGTGTTTGTTGTTGGATGCTTCAGGTTTCACAAAGAGGCCATTTAAGTGATCGTCAACAAGTCTTTCGTTAGAAGGGTTGAAGATCGTTGTGTTCTGCCGGAAAGATTAAGTCTCAACCAAAATAGAAAGCAGGCATGACATCATCAGTCAAGCGGGAGTCTGTAAGCACAGTATCCGGTGACTGAAGATTATCGATGCCAGAACTGATAGCAACAACTAAGGGGGAGTCTGTAAGTGCAGCTTTTGTCGGGTAACTATGCTTTATCAATTCTAATCATCAAAGTCAAAGGCCACTCAAAGTGATTGATTATATTCAGATAGTTTGAGTTGGTTGATTAAATTCCGACAATATAATGTGTGAAGGATCCGAATTTGTGGCATGTATGCTCAGGACTTAGGGTTTTGCCCTAGCCTATATATATGGGTGTATAGGTTAGAATTGGGTAATCAATCCAATCCATAACATTTCATTCCTCTCAGTGAGAATGGATCGGGGTGATCCGCTTTGTGCAGACTCTCACAAACCCTAAGAAATTCCTCAATAGTGTGTTCACATTTCTAGAGAGAGGGTGACTATGTGTTAGTGACAGAAAGCTCGGTTTGATCTTTGTGATCTAAACCAGCTTGTAAATGATGTATACTGTAATCTCTGATGACTGATTCGTTAATATAGAAATTTATCTTCTACATCTTTCTATCTTGTTTTGTTTATGATTGTTCTTTATGTCTTGAATCAAGTGCAATGTTGATGTTTGTTATCAATCTGGTGCTTTCACAAACTGGAAAAAACACTATGAATACAGGGTTGAGCCGTAGCCCGTGCTACGACTCCTAACATTGCGCTTCCGTCCCTGCTTTTAATTATCCCTTTCTTTAACAGCTATGAGAAAATATTTGTAAAACCATCACTTTTAGTATTGAACTAACTTCTGTGAGTAGATTGTCTCTTTTTGTTCAAAATACAAACAAAACTAGTAGTTAATTTCTTAATCTTGGTTTTGTAGGTCCCTCTCGGAGGATCGAGAATAAACCTAAACCTTGTTATACTAACCCACTAGCAAGTGCGGAATCCAAGCTAGTAAGCAAACCGGGATGAAGCAAGTAGAGAAACAAACACACAAGAGTTCACCGATTAACACCACTGTATTAATACGTATGAAAGTTCCGGTTACAAGCACAATGTTTACAAATCTAACTTGCAAACTCTCACTATGTGTGTGTGTGTTTCGGACAGAATGCTCTCAGCTCTCAAGTCTCTTGTCTGTGTGCATTCTCTCTTCACTCAACACACTGCATGGGTATTTATACCCAGCTCATGTTGTCTATCCCGAAGGATCCGATAGATGGTCCGAAGGATCATCTATCGAGTACATTTCATTCGAAGGATGAGCAGGGACCTCGAAGGATGATCCTTCGAGGTCTAACAGTCGAACCATATCTATCGAGCATCTCGAAGGATCAACAGTATCCTTCGAGGCTATCCTTCGATACAGACAAACATATTACAACTTATTGGCCAAGTCAAACTAGGAGGATAGTTGACTTGGTCAACTTACAGACTAACTTAGGACATCGTTTACATACAGACCGAATACAGACAAAGTACAGACACAAGTGCACCAACAGGTTTATTGGTTATTAAAAGTTTGATTTATATCTTTGTTTAATGTTTTTAAGGTATTGAACATTTGAACCGTGTATTGCATATTTGAAACTTCGTATTTGTTTTGGATTTTGGAAGAGTGCAAGAAGAAGAATTGGCTAGATACTAGAGGAAAGGTGAAAAATGTAAATACTCATTTAATAACTTCATTAGGGGTAAAATATTAATTAATGAGACTAATTTTAATGAATTGGATAAACATGTAATATATATAGTTTAGGAAGGGAAAACATGTAATTGATTTTAATGATTGGGTGAATATGTAATAAGGCCTCTTAGGAAGGGGTAATATGTAAAAAACCTAATGTGGACGCAAAATTCCCAAAGCTGCAAGATGACGGAAACTTGTGTTCTTATGTATTTCGTACTCGGCACATGCCACCTCAATCGCTTGATTTTCAATTATGCCCTTTTCGCGGTTGAGGGCATTGATAAACAACCTATCAAAAAACACACACGTTGCTCGCATGATAATAAACCTTTCAGTAATATGATCCAAATTACGATTGTTTGTACCTACTTGATGACTTGACGACGGAAGCGAAAATCGTGTTCCATATAGTAACATTATTTAGAGGGTGCCCTAACTCCGCAATATGCACCCAACTCGTTGCCAAAGCAATATCTTTTTTCTGGATCCATCGGTTCGTCATGAAATTGGATGAAAATATGAAAGAGATAATATTTTTGGAGAGTGTTTTGTGAATAAGTTAGTGAAATAGAATGGTAGAAAGAGCAGGTATTTATAGTATTACCAATATAAGAAACTGATTTTTTTTTATATAAAGGGAGTTACCGTTTGCAACCGTAACTTAGCTAGATTAAATCAACAAGAACGCGTGATCTCAAGCACGAGCTGACACCATTTTTGCCCAACAACGAGCAAGAGGGTGGTGTTGGTGTGTTCCACCCACAATAACAAGAACATTACAAATGGCCTAATTACGAAACTATGACTATAATTATTTTAAACGAACAACCATAACCCATTAAGTTCTACGACAATTACTAAACCAAGAATACTTCACAAAGAAAGGTTAAATGGTAACACTTATACATCCTATAGAAGAGTCAATTGTTGAAATCACATGTCGACATCTGCAAGTTATGTTCCCATCACTATTCATGTGGGGCTGTGCCCTACTATTTCTGTTCACCTTCAGTGCGACAAATCCATCACCTCCTCAAAGCCCACACATTATCCTGTTACCGTCATTTTGATACAACTAGACAAGTTATTTGATCTTGGTGTTTTTCTATTTGGACTTTTTATGATTCTTGCTATCTTGTAGCTAATTGACTATGAGATTCTAATCTTGTTTATGCTTTAGAAACATATTTTCCATTATGTTATTAAAAACTGAAAGGTTTTATGATGCACACAACTGCTCGATGAATGCTCCAACCAAATTTTATGTTGTTTTAAGTTCAGATGAGATATAGACACAACTTTTGTTGGGTTTTTCATATTTATCTACAGAACATTTGAATAAGATATGTAAAGAGAATTGCAATGAAAATTCTAATTTTCATATACCTTTGTCCAAAATGGGTTGGAAACTAGAAAGAAGATAAAAGGAATACTCATCTCTATCATTTCAAATAAGCCAGTATAGTATTTCAGAGTAATAAGCTTGAAGAAACATATTTATTTTATTTGTATATATTTCTAAGCTGACGATTTACATTATTTGGATTGTGGGATGATTAAGAGTAAAAGTCATCTTTGAAGCACGCACATGCAGTATTGTAGCGTGTTGTAAATCATATTATGATGCATTCATATATCTCTGTTAGAGGACCCGGGGTGGCTTCGTTTTCTTCCGTGATGAATTCTACCACGGCGTTATACACCGCCGCCACTCAATCCAACACGCGTTATTTTGAAAACGCGTTAAACGTATAACGCGTTGAACTTGATCAATGAATGTGTATTAACTTGTACATTGGGTATTAATACTTGTACATTGGAATCCCATCACTAGTGATACCACCCCCCCTACATTTCTATCACTAGTGATAGAATATTGGTTGTGCACATGGCATGACTTGATTGGATAGTGGGAGTGATAGATTCTATCACTAGTGAACCACCCCTAGTCCCCTTATGCATCAGTAGTGGCCTATATTATTCAATATATTAAGGCGTTTTACATGGAATAGTTTCTTTGGCTGGATCTATTCACACTCGCCTTACCTATTTGCACAATTTCGGTGCCCTAGATACCTCGTCTAGGTCTATACGGGACGTATAGGAACTGAAATCAAGGGGCTGTGAGTGAGACGTCGGGCACAAAATTTAAGGGGTCTAGACGCCCCATCTAGGCCTAGACGAGGCGTCTAGCAGGTTGGTGTTTTTTTTGAGTTGAAAAATGGGTGTTTTGGTGGGGTAATTTGATTGTTTTTTGAGGGTGATGCTTTTTTTTTTTTTTTTTTTTTGAGTGAAAAAATGAGTGTTTTTGGTGAAGTAATTTGGGTTGTTTTTGAAGAAAAGTTTTATTTTTGGGTAAGTTACCATTTTGGTCTCTGAGGTTTGGTCGCTTTTCCCACTTTAGTCCAAACCTCAAACCTTTTGAATCTGGGTCCCTATGGTTTCAGTTTTATTGCCATTTTGGTCCAAAAGTGAAATCTACTCATATTTGTCTAATAAAATCTTGGTATATTATCCTTTTCCTTAGGGGCAAAATGGTCACAATAATTTTATTATAAAAGCAGCAGAGATTAGAAATCCTCCCCAAAACATCATTTTCTCTAAACCCAAACCCTACCAAACCCTGCCCTGTTCCTCTTCATCAAAACATCATCTCACTCTCAACCATACCTCCTTCGCTCCATTCCTCACCTACCTCACCAACACATCATCTCACTCTCGGTTACACGACCCTGACTCCGCCGTACGATGCGCCTACGTCGGTGCCGTGACATTGGTTATGACAGAGCAGGATCAGAACTCGCAGATCGGCTTGACGTTGTGTTTATCGGCGACGATTGAAGGACTTATTATAACCTCACCACAAGGATTTATCTGGTAAAAGAGAAATTGTATGTACAATCAACAATGTCGGACACGACACAATCCCCAAATCTATTCACAAAACCTGCAAATCCTAAATCTCACATACATTTAATTAATTTTTCTAACACATTGTTTAATTTGTTTTTCATTTTTTATATCCACAAAACATGCACTTTACTTTTCTTTTTCAAATTCATGCAACCAAGCTCTTTCTACACATATATGTAATCCTAAATTCATGAAGCGGTGTCAATATTCAAGTAGGTATCAGATCTTCAACAAATACTCATATAATCAAACTCAAAGATTTAAAAACTAACCTTTTTGTGTTTATTCTAACTTCTAATTAACAGGAAAAAAAAATCTAAACATTCAAGTGGGTATCAGAAATTCAACAACTTTAAGGTCAACAACCTAATAATGTAGATTATGACATAAACTGAAAAGGGACACAAGGGCCTACCTTGAAACCAATTAGATGCCGTAATTTGGTTTTATTAACAACTTGAAATGGGGTTTTGCAGTGAGTATAATCGGTGGTGTTGGGGTTGCAGAGAATGGTGTTTGTCGGTGAAAGGTGATGTTTCCTGGTGGTTGTTGAGGGCAATGGTTTGAATATACGGGTATTCATGGACGAGATTGAGAGAGAGCAGATGGTTGTGTTAATGGTGGATGATGATGATGATGATGATGATGATGATGATGATGATGAGGATGATGGTTGAGTTTGCCAAATAAGTCCTTGTGGTGAGGTTACAAAAATACCATTTGCCCCTGAGGAAAAGGACAAAATACCTGGATTTTATTAGACAAATATGAGTAGATTTCACTTTTGAACCAAAATGGCAATAAAACTGAAACCAAAGGAACCCAGATTTAAAAGTTCTGAGTTTTGAACTAAGGTGGCAAAAATGATCAAACCCCAGGGACCAAAATGGCAGTTTACTCTTTATTTTTTGTATAAAAATATTTTACCGTTTTCAAGATTGGCCCTTTAAAAATATTTGATCGTTTAAATATTACATTGTTTTTAACATTTTACTTTTTCAATATTACCTACCATTAAAATATTATATTGTTTAAATGTTATATTGTTTTCAATATTTTAATAAGAATTCAAATATTATATCGTTTAAATATTATTTAACATTTTGAAAATTATTTTGTTTCCGTATTATATTTCAATGTCAAGGTTTTTACCTTTTATTATGAAATATTGATTTAAGAAAAACAATCATTAATTAACCAAATAACTGAAAATAAACTTAAATATGACATATATAAGATAAGTTTGTACATCTAAAACAAAATATAAACTACAACTGAATACTAAATACCAAAAACATGCAGCTGGTCTATGCCTCCGGGTCCAAATCTGAATATGGATCCGGCTACTGCTGATGATGATGATATGGTGCTCGAGGTGGTGTGAGCGATATGACAGGTAACCTCTCTCTCTCCCTCACTCTCTCTCTCTCTCCCTCACTCTCTCTCTCTCTCTCTCTCTCTCTCTCTCTCTCTCTCTCGTCTATCCTGCACCTCCCAAACCAACCAACCCACCAAATCCACAAGCATGTCAACGTCGGCTCGTAGACACGGATTTGCTGCAGCTCCCGAGGCATGACCTGGAATAAGGTGTCGTGGAAACTGGGGCGCCCTGGGAGGTGGTGGTGGTTGTGGCTTCATTGCTACGTCTAAATCCACCGGAGGGTCCTACACGACCGCTGCATGATCTTGCGGAGGATAGACTGGATCGAACAGCTCTGGTAGGTCCTCCGGAACCCATACGTGACCTCTGCGGGTTTTAAACTGCTTGCCGATGACGTCGAACTTCTTAATGAGCTTCATCTCCTACAACTTCGGAAAACCCATCTGCGTCGGCGTTATGGGCGATCGTAACTGTGGGTCCCCCTCTGTTAAATGTGTAACGCTTCGCTTTTTGTAACTTTCCTTATTTAGCAAGTTTATCGTACTTTCCATTTATGGAAACTTGCATCCCTTTGTATTCGTATTTCATTTCAAACGTTGTAATCCGAGACTTGAAACATAATGAAAATCCTATCATTATTCGTAAATACTTGTTAGATATTTTTGATGCATACATACTTGATACCATTTACATGCAAATTCATACTTATTTATAGTTATTATACATGCAAAATGCATTTATACATTCCTTTATTTATACACAACATTTATACATTGCACTTATACGCTTAAAACCGTCAAAACCAAGCAAAATTGGAAGTTGTGCTTATGGTCCTGGCACTCTCGTGCGAATGGGCCTGGCCTAATCGTCCGAGAGCCCACTCGTCCCAAAGTGCACACCCGCCTATAAATACAAGTCCATTTCCTTCATTTCAAACCTTCAACTTCCGAATTCTCTCTCAAACCAACTTTGGGCATTTCACTTGGAGCCTATCTCAGTCACTTCTAAGTGAGTACAGAGCTCGTAAACAGCTAATTTCATCCTTATTCTTCCACTATTCTTCTGTTTTATCAAACTATTTACAAGATTCTTCACAAATCTTCACTTGGTTTTCCAAATCTGCTATGGCAACTGGTTTGAACTCTCAAAAATCAGTTAAAGACCAAGTTGAAGGTGAAGTAAATCTTACAAAATGATTTAAAAAAAACTATTCTGATCTCGAACTCAGCTAGATCTGAGGTTCTATGAGCTCACAAGCTAAGTCAATAGTTGTGGATTCAAGTGTGAACCAATTCCAGCCGAGTAGGTAATCAGTTCAAACAAAACCGAACTGATTTTACCTAAAAACAGTCATGTTCATCCAATAGTGCAGGCCCAGTCATCCGAGAGGGTTCCCCTCTCGCACGAAAGGGACTCCCAGATCGTCTGAGTGCAAATGTTTCTCCAAGTTCCGACGATTCTAAGTGTTGAATGTTTAACCAGATCTCTAGTTTCAATATAGTTTAATCTAGAACATCAGTGTGTGATCTGTGGAAACTCTGGTTTCCAATCTAGATCCACCACCTCACTTCACACGTTTAATGAACACCCAAACAATCTCCTAGACCTAGAACAAGTGAACCCCGTCCAGCCTCCTACACTTAGTTAATTCTTTCTATGTCTTGTTGGCACACCTTGGTTGTACAATGTTCGGTTGTTTGGTTTACTTTACATTCCGTATTTCATTTCCGTATTCTTGAACAACCGGCCAGTTAACTGATTTGTACATTGGTCAACAATAAAGAGGTTAACCCTCCATGCATGACTTATATGAACCTTCTGATTATTCTGGACTATTAATATACTAGCATAACAACTAATAAACTTAACATAAATCACAAACATAACTGTTTGATAATTAAAACGTTCAAATGAGACTCGGTTTAGCAGATAGTCCCTCTCGTACAAACGGCCCTTTCGTACGAACGGCCCATTCGTCTGAAACAGTCTCTCATCCGAACAGTTCGTATTTCGGTTTTACCGTTATTCTGCTTTCCGTGTTCCTTGTTGCTGATTCTGTCGGGCAAACCTGGACCCGTAAAACCATAGAAAATCAGTGTCAGTACAAGGGCACGAACAGATTATAATTTCTGTTTTATTATACTTTCGTACCTTACTAAGTACCTTAAATTCTGCAACTCCTACTCACGCCTTCGTTTGCCCTGTAGGGTAACCTTGGTGTTCCTGTACTAATTCCACCATCCCTTTGCTCGCCGGGTAGAATAACCTTGGTGTTCCTGTACTACGCCTACCAAAACTATGCTCGCAGAATTTCTAACGAAGAATCAACAAAACTGTGAGTATACTCGAACACCCTTTTTTCCATTTTACACTTTGGGTGCAATATGTTAACTTATAAACCTACACAGTTACACTTAGACTTTATCAAAATGCACAAACAATCCAATACATGCATGCATACGTTATACTTGATACTTCAATCTAGGTTCGTTCGTTTTGTGATAAACTTGTCACTAACTTCGTACGAGCCTACCCTTAACATGTATAGCGCTATAGGAGTAACGCACCTCCGGTGAGCATGAGGTCATGTTAAGTCTTTTACTTGCGTTAAACCTTCGGTTGACTTGTTTGTTCACATGCCAGTTTAATGTTAATCTTGAATAGCTAATTTATCGTGTGGATTCCTTTAAACTTTTATTACCATACTATGTATCAAAACTTGTATACTCGCCAATACGTTTATATTGAACCATGTATTTTTAACATATTGCAGGATGATGATGATGATGATATTAAAATTGGGCACAGCGACGATGCTTTAGATACAAACCTAGAAATCTTAGATTACATTGTGGTATCAAGTTTTGTACTATGTTATGTTGTAATTTTCTTTGTTGTATTTGAAACACGTTGTATTTGAATTTCCTTGTATTGTAATTTGACAATTGTTATACAATGAAATGTGTAACACCCCAAAAATGGGTTTGGTAATTAAACCACGTTAATAGTGATAACGGGTAAAACACCGTTAGTGGTAAAAAAAATTAACGTGGTAAAGGTTAGAATTTAAATAAATAAACTTGATGTTAATTAAAAGAGGATAAATACTTTGAGAAAACAAAGTATATAGAAGGCCCGAGTTAACGGACGTAAAATAAAACGGGTTATGACTTCCCGAACCCATTAAATTTAACTAGGAATAATTGACCTAGTTAGTAATATGTGACTAAGTTATAAATAGTGAATTATAGATTCAATTGATCAAAATAAAAACATGAGGGACTAATGTTGTCAAGTGGGAAACTAATATTCATTAAAACAAATAATAACACACAACACACACACTGAGAGTGTGTGTGTGTAATCGCCCAGGAGCAAGAAGAAAAAGGGTGTAACCCTAGTTCATCAAGATTCAACAAATTGAAAGGCAATTTAGAGCCAAATTGTATGGATTAACACAAATTCGTGATCACCAAGCTTAGGGGTCACAAGGTATGTTAAATTTTTATGTTTAGTGAAGTTGAGATTCTTGATGAATTTATGATAAACGAAATTATTGCATGCATGTTTGATGTAAGAGTGAAATTAGGATAAATCCTTGTCTAGGAACAAACCCTAGTAAGGATTTGATGAATTAATGATGAAAAATTGTGAAATAGATTATTACCCATTTATGTGCTAAGTGGGTTTTCATGTCATTGTGATGAACACTTGGATTAGGGTGTTAAATTCATGAATATTGATGTTATGAAATAAGTTCTAGATGTAGTTCATGAACACTAGACATGGAAGGTTGATTTTTGATGTAAATCTTGGCAAAAATAACTAGTTATGAACTAGTTAGTAAATATGCAAAATTATGCATGTAACGCCCTGCGTTTTCAAACATCCTACATTTAGAAACCTTACGTGAAATTCTATCTTTGGAAATCTTGTGTTCTTATAACCATTCTTTCATCGTAATCGTTGTAAAATACGGAACTTGCTTCGTAAATAAAACTTGTACATTACACTTTTTACCTAGTTAAATCATGTTTTATTTCATATTTCACCTTGTTACAAGTTAGGGGAAACATTGTTGCATATTATTACACAACTTAATTAACAAAATTACTCATTATAATGTTTTAAAAAAATAAAAAAATAAAGAAATATGGCAGCCCAATTCAGCAAAATTCAGCCCCATATAGTTGGGTTTTGTGGGCTAGTTTCAAGGTGTAACCCCTTCTAAACACTTCCAAAGCCCAACCCATTGAAACCCTAATCCTTCCCCCTATAAATACCACTTATAACCAGCCTCCCTACCACTTTTGCAACCCTAAAAACTCACAAAACATCCACCAAACCGTAGCTGAAAGCAAGGGTTCGAGTAGATTGACACCCCTTCACGAAAATGAGCATAACTCACTCAATTCTTATCCGATTCACTCGATTCTTTTTCCTACTTGCTTGTATAATCATGGGGTTCGATTCCTAGACTTCTCCTTGGAGAAATCAGACCTGAAAATGCCCCGAAATAGTCCATAAACTTTCTGTTTGTTTTTATGTTCATTAAAAACTTGTTTAAACCTATGCAACTTGTGTCTAACACATCTCATACCTATGTCCTAATGCTTACAACTTATCCCATGGTTGGTTAAGCTTAAAAACAAGGTTGAGACATTTAAAATCAGAGGATTAAACCTCATAAACTTGGTGTTTTGTTTAGGGTTTTTAACCCACAAGTCATGTCAAACTTTGTCTTTGATACATGAGTGATTATGGAACAACTTGGGTTGTCCAAACATACAATCCTCACATGATTTGATGATTTCTATTAGTTAGTGTGTATATTTCTTATTCTTTATTGTATGTTCATGACCCTCCTTGGTTGTTTTTTTTACATCAAGTGTAGTGGTGAACACATAGAGGTGCCTAAATGGAAGACTTGATCTTCCTACCTCCTACATGACTTCTATGACATTTAGAGGTACCAAAATGAAGATTTTAATCTTCTACCTCATGCTTGAACTATTGGACATATATTATATAACCTAAATATATTATTCGAATAATCGAATCTTTGATGATGAACTAGTGTTCATATGTCGGGGTACTAGATTACATCATCCTAGACTATGATAACTTGTCACGATTCTAATGGAACCTTGTTCCATGAAAACATCTAAACTCCTTCGAGTTTCCTAGTGTCAAGAACAAGCATCATATGTACTAAATGATTATTTTCCATGTTATTCTCATGTCTTATTTTTATGTTGTTTTAAACACCGAATCTCGACTCTAAACATACTTGAACCTTAACCCTTATACATTCGGACTCTAAATCTCTACTCGTCAACAATTGGATAATCGGAAAACATATACAAACTTTGTGAGTATACTCATACTTTTCCCCTTTTTACTTTTACTACTTTTGGGGTGTAACATGTTTACCTATTGAAACTTACACATGAACTTTTGTCTAAACACATGAACATTCCTATAACATGCTTGTATATGTGATGGCTTGATACTTTAAATTTGGGTGATTCTTATCTGTTGAACTTATCATTAACTTCGTACGAGCCAAACCTTGACATATGTAGCGCTATAGGATTAACGACCCGCCTCTACTGAAACTTTGGTTATGTCATGAGCAAGTTGCGTTTTCTTGGTTTGATATGTTAGACACATGCCATGTTTAAATGTTTATCTTGAATCACATGCATGCTATGAGGAATTGTTCAAACTTATCTTTTGCTATGTACGTATCAAACTTGTATACTCGCCTTTGCTTTTGCATTGAACTTTATTTTAAACATGTTACAGGTTGAGGACGATGATGCTATGAAATGAAGTAGCGTTGATGCCTAGATACACATATAGACGTTAGGGTTTAAAATGTTGTATCAAAATTTTGTTATGTTATCATGTTGTTTTGTTAAACTTGTCGTATTTGAATTTCTTGTAATGCTGACTATTTGAAGTTATGAAATGAAATGAAATTTGGATTTTCTAAATATTGTCACAAATAGCGTTATGATGTCTCTAGCAATCTTCACACTTCGTCTCATCCCGATGTTTCCGCCATTGGTTGGGGTGTGACAGATTGGTATCAGAGCCATAACTATAGGGAATTAGGAAAAGTAGGAATGCTTTTACCTAGTCTATAGTTTTAGAGCCTTATCCTTATGTTTTGTTTTGTTTGAAACTACATGCATGCCACTTTATGTGTTTCTTATACATTCTCTTTGAGCCTTTTAAACATATATGTCATTTATCCTTATGTAACATACTTGACATGCTATTCTTATGTGTTAATACATGTTTTATTATGTGTTAATATTTGTTTTAATATGTCATTCTTTATGTGTCATTCTTGACATGTTTATACTTGTTTGTGTAATCTTCAACATACGTTTTTCCTCATACATTTTACTTGACTATTCTAAATTCATAAACCACTCGTAATACACAAAGGAGACGACTTCACCAAAATAGGCGTGAAACCCACAATTTGGTGAATGACTCTCAATCCTTCTACTTTTCTTTTCTTACACGAAATTCACCATCAAGTTAGGAGTGAAATCCTCACCTTGATGGAGAAATTCAAATTTCAAATTCTAGTGGACCCTCGTCAAAGTGTCGAAATTAACTTTTGACCCGATGAGTATCAACCACACTTAGGGTACGAAATCGTCAAGTTAGGGGTGAAACCCGCACCTTGTCGACTAGTTCCACTCCTTTATTTTTTTCATAAATCCCGCCAAGTCTCGAAATTTCGATTGATTTGGGACATGTAGTAACCGGAAGGGTAAATACCGTTAACCGACTTGTCGGCGAGAGTATTTTACCTATTAGGCCAAAGCATGCTCCCAAAACTCGAAAGATTTTTCGACCACTTTGGTTAGTCAAAGTTCCGTTTTGGAACCATCCCAAATTTTAATCAAACATGTGTTTCTATTATTTATCTTATACGATACAATCTTTCAAATTCAAATTTAATTTCGGTATTTTCTTCTCACACACACAAATTATTGATTTTTTTTTATGTATACATGATTTCATATAATTTAAATTCACATTCCTTGTAACGACAAGTGGAGACATATCATCGAGATAGGAGTGATTTCCTTACCTTGACGATTAACTCCACTCCCTCTTTCTTGAAACGACCTCACCACCGAGTTAGGGGTGATTCCCTTACCTAGGTGATCGTTACCAAAAAATCTTCCTTCAAAATATCTTATTATGCAAACCCGGTCATGTTTCATTATTCAAAATACCTACTTATACCGATTTCAAAATACAATATTTTATCAAACGTACTTCTTATTCTACAATCTATTTTCACTCAACTCATATACACGAGATTCTTAATCATGTCTTAAAATGTTTTATTACCCGAAATTCAAACCTTACGAAATGCTACCTAACAATTCAATCGGTCCAATGAATCTCTTGCCCATGAACTTTATATTCGACTTAATAACTAAAACACACTCACGTTATATCACCATACTAAAGACTTCCATTCTTAATCAAAACTAAACCAACCTTTCTCAATTACTTATAAGATCTTATGGATATTATAAGATCGTTTTACCAAAGACTCTTTTCAACATCAACGAATCATTTGTCAAAACCCTTTACAATGAACACTAACTCCTTTTGCTAAATTCCTTTTTCTAAGGATCAACATTTTCACATGAACCTCCTAAATTCAAAATTTCTTGTTTGATGAAACGAACTTACTTTTTTCACCTTTTCCTACACCAATTTTTAAAACATGTGGGCAAGCAGACTTCATGGGGACCGACCATCTCCGGGTTACGTAAATTCTTTTAAAACAAGTGTAGCATTTTCATTGACTACGAAATACATTATGCTTAACCAATGAATACTTTATATTGTCTTACATTTACAAACTATATTCTACCCTTCAAATCAAGCTCAATCTAATTTTATTAGCTCAAAGTTTCGTTTAAACAACTATACATGCATTTCATCATACACATTTTAGTCGATATCTCACGATGACATCATTCATATCGTTCGTATTACCTACTCAACCTTTTGAATGCTTTATACGCTTAAATCCGTTATGTCCCAACGTACACCATATATGTAATACTTATTATTCGTACCTACACTTATGATTATACGTTTTATGCTTACACTTATACTCATACTACTCGTACATTTTATGTCTATACTCATACTTATGTGCATATTCATACTTAAACTTATACTTATGCTCATACTTTCATTCATACTTAAAATTCATACATTCATACCCGTACGCGAGCGTAATCTGAGGGATTCGCTTACGTGGGTCCTATACATACTTATGCATAGACTTGCTTCTATACTATATCCTTATACGTACACATTCTAATTTTTAAATTATGTATACCCTGATTCATACTCAACTAGTACAAGCTATGCGGATCATGCGACGATCAAAATAATCGCGGGTGCACACGGGATTATAGTGATTGGCTCATGAGAACCATAGAGTGTACTACTGTGTGTGGTAAGACACGGAATGTAACATGACACCGAATACGAAACGGACGTAATGTGGTCAAAACATGCTGGATACGCCGCTAGTACTTCCTATACATAAGTGTTTTCACCATGTTACCAAACTTTCGTAAAACGTGCCATGAGAAATTCAGTGTTTTGCAGACCTTTTAGACTTAATTCAAACTTTAAACAACTCACAAACGTGTTATATCCGATTATCCATGATGAGGCTTCATTCTTAGTACGCTACTTTCGTCTATCCAATACATATGCCAATCCTATGCTTGCATTCGTTTATTAAGAGTCAATCGTTCAATTCCATATACGCAACTGTACGTTTCCAATTATGTTTGGTACCTCAAATCATTTTAGGCAAACGAACTCCTTTGCAAACCTATCTTGTCATTCTTCAAAATTTCGTACTTTTTACGTTTCAAAATTTTCAAGTTTCAATTCTTAATGATCACCTTTATGCCAAAAACTCTTTCAAGCCTTCCTCTTGAATAAATTTCGGGACGAAATTTCCTAAAGGAGGGGAGACTGTAACGCCCTGCGTTTTCAAACATCCTACATTTAGAAACCTTACGTGAAATTCTATCTTTGGAAATCTTGTGTTCTTATAACCATTCTTTCATCGTAATCGTTGTAAAATACGGAACTTGCTTCGTAAATAAAACTTGTACATTACACTTTTTACCTAGTTAAATCATGTTTTATTTCATATTTCACCTTGTTACAAGTTTGGGGAAACATTGTTGCATATTATTACACAACTTAATTAACAAAATTACTCATTATAATGTTTTAAAAAAATAAAAAAATAAAGAAATATGGCAGCCCAATTCAGCAAAATTCAGCCCCATATAGTTGGGTTTTGTGGGCTAGTTTCAAGGTGTAACCCCTTCTAAACACTTCCAAAGCCCAACCCATTGAAACCCTAATCCTTCCCCCTATCAATACCACTTATAACCAGCCTCCCTACCACTTTTGCAACCCTAAAAACTCACAAAACATCCACCAAACCGTAGCTGAAAGCAAGGGTTCGAGTAGATTGACACCCCTTCACGAAAATGAGCATAACTCACTCAATTCTTATCCGATTCACTCGATTCTTTTTCCTACTTGCTTGTATAATCATGGGGTTCGATTCCTAGACTTCTCCTTGGAGAAATCAGACCTGAAAATGCCCCGAAATAGTCCATAAACTTTCTGTTTGTTTTTATGTTCATCAAAAACTTGTTTAAACCTATGCAACTTGTGTCTAACACATCTCATACCTATGTCCTAATGCTTACAACTTATCCCATGGTTGGTTAAGCTTAAAAACAAGGTTGAGACATTTAAAATCAGAGGATTAAACCTCATAAACTTGGTGTTTTGTTTAGGGTTTTTAACCCACAAGTCATGTCAAACTTTGTCTTTGATACATGAGTGATTATGGAACAACTTGGGTTGTCCAAACATACAATCCTCACATGATTTGATGATTTCTCTTAGTTAGTGTGTATATTTCTTATTCTTTATTGTATGTTCATGACCCTCCTTGGTTGTTTTTTTTACATCAAGTGTAGTGGTGAACACATAGAGGTGCCTAAATGGAAGACTTGATCTTCCTACCTCCTACATGACTTCTATGACATTTAGAGGTACCAAAATGAAGATTTTAATCTTCTACCTCATGCTTGAACTATTGGACATATATTATATAACCTAAATATATTATTCGAATAATCGAATCTTTGATGATGAACTAGTGTTCATATGTCGGGGTACTAGATTACATCATCCTAGACTATGATAACTTGTCACGATTCTAATGGAACCTTGTTCCATGAAAACATCTAAACTCCTTCGAGTTTCCTAGTGTCAAGAACAAGCATCATATGTACTAAATGATTATTTTCCATGTTATTCTCATGTCTTATTTTTATGTTGTTTTAAACACCGAATCTCGACTCTAAACATACTTGAACCTTAACCCTTATACATTCGGACTCTAAATCTCTACTCTTCAACAATTGGATAATCGGAAAACATATGCAAACTTTGTGAGTATACTCGTACTTTTCCCCTTTTTACTTTTACTACTTTTGGGGTGTAACATGTTTACCTATTGAAACTTACACATGAACTTTTGTCTAAACACATGAACATTCCTATAACATGCTTGTATATGTGATGGCTTGATACTTTAAATTTGGGTGATTCTTATGTGTTGAACTTATCATTAACTTCGTACAAGCCAAACCTTGACATATGTAGCGCTATAGGATTAACGACCCGCCTCTACTGAAACTTTGGTTATGTCATGAGCAAGTTGCGTTTTCTTGGTTTGATATGTTAGACACATGCCATGTTTAAATGTTTATCTTGAATCACATGCATGCTATGAGGAATTGTTCAAACTTATCTTTTGCTATGTACGTATCAAACTTGTATACTCGCCTTTGCTTTTGCATTGAACTTTATTTTAAACATGTTACAGGTTGAGGACGATGATGCTATGAAATGAAGTAGCGTTGATGCCTAGATACACATATAGACGTTAGGGTTTAAAATGTTGTATCAAAATTTTGTTATGTTATCATGTTGTTTTGTTAAACTTGTCGTATTTGAATTTCTTGTAATGTTGACTATTTGAAGTTATGAAATGAAATGAAATTTGGATTTTCTAAATATTGTCACAAATAGCGTTATGATGTCTCTAGCAATCTTCACACTTCGTCTCATCCCGATGTTTCCGCCATTGGTTGGGGTGTGACAATGCACATTAGGTGTTTGTTAAAATGCCTAATGAGAACTAAAGTGTTGAGACTTTGGGTGAAAACGCATATTCGAATAATATGACAAAATATGCAAAGTATAAACCGATAAGGGTTCAAAGCATAAAGTTAATCTTGGCTTAATTGTGTAAATCATGTGATCAAAAGTAGTTAACTTTTGATAAATTGAACTAACAAATGATAAAGTTGAATAGTAGCTTTGACATAGAAAGTACGTAAGGTGGAATAGTCATGATTGTTAAAGACTAGTCTAACCGCCTTGTAAATGATTGAAAATAGTTTGACGCCTAACGAGCTAGGTGGAGGCTTGGGAAAGGAAGCGGGTCAAACAAATCCAGAATGGAGGAAAAGCATAATTCAGATGCAAGGTAAGTATATCTTACACTAGTCATATATTTTAGAATATCCTTTTGTCGTGTTAATTACGAAAAAGACAATTATGACGTAAGCCATAGTAGGCCAAAAAGTGTTAAGAGATGAAATTATAAGTAAAGTGACCGCACGGTGTAAATCGGGGCGAGTCATATATACGAGGTGGTAATAAATGTTATCTCGCTAATATAATTGGTCATTTGGACCGAACGGGTCAAAAAGGGAAATCATCACCCTTGACAATATCGACTAATGGGTTGTCGAGTTGTATGATTTTAGGGAATAAATAGCACATGGATGTTTACAACGCTATCACGTAGCAGCCACTAAGGCAAGGTATTGAAACGGGTCAATATATTGATCCGAGCCAGGTATGTATAATAACACAACTCATCATGTAGAATTTGAAGTTCTATAAGAGTTAGACAAGGTTAAAATATAGATATTCGGTTATCTTTTAGGTAAACCGAATAAATTGAGTTAGGATTATAGTGTTTTAAAAGCACATGAGTTTACAAACAAGAACTATAGTTAAAAGGTCGGATTTTGAGCCAAACTAGTATTTAAAGGTCCTTGTAGTAAAAGAAGGATGAAAATTTACCAAATTGCCCTTGTAAGCTAATTCGGACGAACGACCCTTAAAGGTGGTTCGGAAATGAGTTTTATGATTAAATCAATGCTTAGAATAAGTATAGATAGTGAAAGATGTAGATTCTTGGGTCGAAGGACTTTATAGGAGTCTTTGCCGTGAAATGGTAATCCGAGGGGTAAAACTCGGAACATATAGATATCCACATTAAATCCAACGCACATATAGTTGTGGTGGAAGATTACTTGACAAGAAATGTAGGAATAAGATACTAGAAATGAATGAAAGCGATTTCAAGCTTCAAAGTGCTTAAATACCCTTAACGGGTCAAAATAAGCATACGAGCGAAAATGGGTTTAAATTGTGTAATATACCTGTGATTAGAACCTAAAATGGTAGATAACATTAATGTGAAGAAGTGTATGTGATATAAGGATCAAACAAATACGTTTGTTTGATAAAATGCATAAACGGGTTAAAATTCGGTAAATAGGTAACGAGTCGAAGGCTTAGAAGTCTCAAAATTTATTATGTTGGATGTTGTATTTTAACTCCATATGATGGAGAATTAAATTACGGACGCGTAGGAAAAAGAATCGCGTAAAACGGATCAATAACGAAGAAGCTATGGCCATTTCCATAAAATCTAGTGTTGCTGAAAATGCAGGTCCCAGATCCAGACCTGCTGGAAAACTGTCTCCCTCGTGTGGCGCGAAAGGGCACTGTTTTAGCGAAAAATTTTTATTGTAATCAGTTTCGCTTCCCGGACTCGTTTAGATACGTTCTAAGTTACGTATGACTAATCTAACTCATGTTTTATGAGTTTCAGGTATAATTTTAGTACCGGAGGACAATCAAGCACAACGAAGAACCGAACACGATCAAGAAATAAGCTTCCGCACTATGTATCGTTGTTATGTTAAATGACGAACTCACACATGTTATGTTGTATAGTTTAATTCTGTAAATAAAATTTAATGAAACCCGTATTTTTCAATGTATTTAAAATTCTAATTACCCGTTTATTTTCGTAAATTATACGAAAATCGTTAAATAATAACAAGGGTGTTACAAGTTGGTAATCAGAGCTCATGGTTAAAGAATAAAGTGTGTTCGGTTTGAGGCTTGATCGCGAATCTGGTAAGTACACGTATATCAATGGTTTAGTATGATTGAAGTGTTGAGAACAACACATATGGTTATCGTGTAATACACGTTACACCAATAAAAACGATATAGAATAGACATAGTCAACGAAATTACACACGTTGAGGCGTATAGTAGAAAAGCCTTGTATTATAATACGAGCATCCTTTAATGTTGAAATTGCTAACTGTTGTATATGTTTTAGTCGAAGGACACTCGCATATGAGGATAGCAAGAGTTTAACATATTGCAGATTTGACAGAGGAATGGTCCAAAGAGTATGCTCATCAAGGACCTAAATCGCATAACGGTCGCGAACAAGGCTAATGGCAAGAGAAGCCCGTTAGGGCAAGCATTACCAGGTGCAAATTTTAAATTTAATTGCATAAATAGTAATATGCAACAAATATGTAGAAATTGAAAGTTGCATATGTAGATTAAAAACTTGGAAAAACCCGAATAGAAAATATTCGGGATATTGTTTCCAAGAGAAACAAATAGAGGCATTGCTTACATAGGGCGTGATGTGAAAACTAAAAAAAGGTCATGCGTGTCATGTGTTAATCGCTTACTCTGGCCAAGTAAGTAGTGGCATATGATACCATGAACTTCTTATAGCGGACACATTTACATCCGGTGTAGTAAGGACGGGCGGATGGGACAAATTAAAAAGTACCCAAATGAAACAAATGAACAAAATAGTTGATAATAATGTAAACGCACAGCCGGGTGACGGAAGCGTATTACATTAGGATAATGAGCCCGAGAGAAGGGACAAGGATTAATGTAAATGATGATATAAATGAATGATCAAAAAAGAAAATTCACGAAAATAAGTCATCTTGGACGAAAGGGCCATGGTGAACAAAATGGGCAAGTAAAACCAAAGTATAGATGATCCGCTGGGTCATAAAAACAAAGGTGTTGCCCACACGAAAAAGATAATCAAGGTTGTTAACTTTAGTCATAGTAAAGCAAGGATAACAATGATAATCGTCACTCATAATCAATAAGGCCGCCAATGGTGGTCATGTAAAGAATAAAAGACATGGTCGAATAAAAGCGACGGATTTCGCTAAGATGACCAAGTAAATCGAAATGAAGTCTTAATGCATACCGGAAGTGGTGCAATGATAACGAGTTTGGTAAAACACCCGGTTGATGGGTAAGGAATTAAACGCATGCGTAGACTGAGAAACAGGAACGCGTATGGAAAGTCAAAAGACTCGGGTTTTGAGTCATGACCAAAGGACGATAAGATACCGCAAATAGAAATTCTGATAAATTACGTTCAACTATTTCAAAGCTGAATGGGTCGAACAAAGACTGAAGTTTGACATTCATAAGTGATGAATTTTCACACGAACAAGTCAAACAAATTTAATAAAGATGACACTTGCTAAAGTAAGTAAGCGCGAATCGAATAAATAAAAGTGCGAAATATTAATAAACCTATGTAAAGGAGTTATAGGCGTTAAAAACATTAAAATAAAAGAACCCGGTAATGGGACAAAAAGAAGTATAGGTAAAAACCGGGTAACAGTAAGTGTAGGGCAAACCGACGTGTAATTGACGCTAGAAGTCAAGAAGTCGGGAAGATAATTCGAAAGAAAATAATGTAGCCTTAGACTACGGTCAAGGTCGAACGAAATCCAAAAAGTAAAGGTGAATAATTCTTAACATAAAAAGGGGTGCCTTAACGCCATATGCATATATAGACGTATACACATTTGAATAAAGACTCGAATAAAAGATGATCTACGGGATCATCATAACCTACGGGATATTAATTAGTGTAACGGTCTACGGGGCCAAAATGACCCACGGGTCATGAATTGAAGTAAAGGGATCATAAGGGCCTCGCCTTAAAGAGGTAAAAGCTTAAGGAAATAGCTTACGAGGTTAAGTGAAGGAACCTACGGGTCAATAGTGTAAGCTGAGGGAACTTGTTATTGTTTTGAAATTAAAAGAAAAATTTCAGAAAACTGTTTTACAATCGACTGAAAAAGGTGAATGCTCTAAGCAAAAACCTTTGAAGAAGAAAGTGGAACAGAAACAAAAAATTAAAAATGAGAAAAATGTTCAAAAAGATAATAAAAGTTCGTCAGATCGATCATCCAATCGCAATGAAAAAGCACAAAAATTGAAAAATGAAAACTCAAAAATTGTTGGCAATAAGTGGTGCAGGTCGGACCACAGTGCTCAAAAGTCAAATCCAGCAAACATGAGGAAGGAATATCACCAAGCCAAACAATGCTATGATCTGAGCATTTGGTATGAAAATGGTGATTGGTACGATAACAGAGTGTGTTACAGATGCGGCTATCAAGGACACATTGTTGTTAACTGCCAGAGTTGGAGATATGAGACGAGAAGATGCTATAATTGTCAAATCAAAGGTCACATTGCCAGGGATTGCCCAAGGAGATCAAATGAAAGATTGAGGGTTAATTCTCAGAAATTGGCAAAGATTCCAGTCAATGTCAAGCCCAAAGAACAGAAGGTTCAAGAACCTAAAGTTCAACAAAAGAAAGTGAAGCTTTCACAAGGGCAGAAAGACAAACTGAGGAAGAAGAGGAAGAAAGCACGAGAGTATCTCGAAAGGATTTTGTCCTCGGGTTCATCCGTTGGTAAGAATAAGAGTTCTGATGAATCGACTTCCTCGATTGCAAAGTCAAGCAAGACGAATTCATCAGATACAAATCTGAGGACAAAAGAGAGAAAGAAGAAGAAGGTAACATTTTCTGGCGATGAATCTGTTTCTTCGGAAACAAAGGAGCCACATGTCGGCGATGAATCTGGCTCATTAAAGTCAGACAAGCCACATTCAGGCAATGATTCTGGTTCGTCAAAACCAGAAGAGCCAGTTATTGAGGTAAAAATGGAGAATTCAGGTTTAACAATGGATGATGCAAACTTTCCACCATTATTGAATAAGAATTCGAAATCACCCAAGGACCGTCAGGCTTGGGTGAATCTGTTTAAACAGAAAAACCTGACTTGCCGGAGATCCCAAGTTGGTAATCGTGGATCATGAATCGGCATCCTTCTTAACCTGTGTTTGAGGTTTTGCAGGACTTGCCGGAGCTCCCAGGTTGGTAAGCGTGGAGCATGAATCGACATCTTTCTTAAAGTTTTATTCGGTAACGTCAATCATACAAACGGTAAAGAGGTTTGTTTGTGTATTTCTTACAAGTGGTACAGAGGTTTCTGAACTGCAAATGGTAAATCAAGGACATTAAGTTGTACTTGTATTTTCCTACAACTGGTTGGAAGACAAGATGATGAACCACATCCCCGAACATTTGTTTGATAAATCTACAAGTGGTAAAATCAATCAAACTTATTTTCCGGAAAAACCATTTTGATTAAAACAAACTTAAGTGTTTTGAAATCTAAATGGGAAAATAGTTTGTTGATAGGGGGAGTTCTAATTGTTTATGCCTAGTGAATGGCGATTTGAGGTGATTTGATATCAGTTGTCATGTTTCTGTACAGTTTGTTTTCATATTTTCGTTAATGTGTTTGCATTTTAGGGGGAGTAAGAAAATTTCAGAAAATTCAAAAACATTAGAAAATTTGAAAAAGCCAAAAACATGATAAAATAAAAAATGAGTTTTGTTGCGAAATAGAGGAAATGATAGTACATCAGTGGACTATCACAACATGCTAAAGAATTGGAAAGTCAAAATGTGATAAACGATCTTACTGCGGATGTGTCAGTAGATTTTCGCACATTTAGTAAATTGAAACGAGATATAAACCTAAATCAAACTTGCTTGATTCGTGGGTAACTATTCTTGGATATATGGGTAACCCCCGAAATCTTGTTTGAAAGGTCCCGTATTCTGAGATACTAGGTCTTTATACTCAGTGATATCTGGGGTATTATCCCGGGACTTCTGCTGTATGGAAGTACTGACCTAGTCTCCGGATAATGCTTTTCGCAAAATGCTTGAAACATAGCATCGCCCTCAGCAAGCTGATGAAACAATAAAATTGATAGTCGCTGCTGTTGTAATCAAAAGATCCTCTAAAGGGGACCCACCTAAAGTCGAAGCCGTCATCTCTCTGCGTATACGGAAGTATCGACCTGAGCTCTCACGGCCCTCGCACATTACCCCTTTACAGATATCATCTGTGGTATACTCACCTGTAAGACTGAATATTTGGGATCAGGATACAGGAGTATATTCGAGTGGAGTGATACACAATTAAGTTTAAGTTTCTAAAACACTAATATCGTATCTCGAATCGATTGAAGTTTGTGTGAAAATTTAAAGTGGACCAATATACTGATAATCTAGGTAAATTGTTTAGAACTGAGTATGTTTAAAGCTTAATGGTGTTAGTGATTTGTCACAAAACTGATATGATCCTCTTACACAAACTCACAAAAATATTGTTTGTAAATATTTTGTTTTCTCTGCATTTCATTTTTATACATTCAAAAATCCAAAAAGATTTTCATTGTGTTTTAGCATAAATTTGTGAAAAATACAAAAAGATTTTCGACAACTGGTGTTGGAGAGCTAATTTTCAAAATTCCGAGTGCTAAACATGATGAACAGATGGTTTGGGAGAGTGTATTGTTTTGAAAAATTAAAATATATCTTCAAGTGGTTCTTCAAAGATTAACATTGTAAAATCATTCTTTGATTGTATTATTCCTGCAAGTGGTTCATTAGCTGGTGAAATTGTTTTTACAAGTTATCATCAGAGAATTTATTTTTGGGTAGAGAATGTGCAGGTTATCTGAAGATAGAGTGCGAGGTTCCGATACCTGAAGAACTTGTGATTTCAACATGCCAGACTGCGATCCCAGCATATCGAAAGGGGGAGTCTGAAGACATCCAAGTAAAGATTGTTCGCGAAGAGTCTGTTGGTGATGGTAGAAAGAAAAGAGAAAGATTTGAAGATACTTACACTGATAAAGACTGAAGTCGTTGAAGACTCGACACTTAAGACTCGTCAGCATCTGAGGGGGAGTCTGTTGGTGCAGTCATCTGTCGTCTTCGTCTTAATATCGAGTCTCGGTCTCGTTGCGGATACGATCGGGCATGATATCACGAGTGACATCACATAGGTGACATCACAAGTGACATCACCTATGTGACATCACAAGTGATGTCATGAAACAAGAAATTGATATTGGCCGTTTACATCATCTCATATAAAGACAAATATATGGAGGTCCAATGAGAGCCCACCATATGAAGGCCCAATGAGATGTTGCCCATTGAATGTCCAATCGTTTGAAATGTCACAAGAATTATGTTGGCCGTTTGACTTGTATACAATTGAGTTGACCGTTTGAAGGTTCAACCGTTTGAACTAGCATCGTTTGAAATATGTAACCGTTTGAGTTGTTTCAAACGGCCAGGCTGTTAGTATAAATAGGTTCATGTCTTTGTCATTTGTAACGGTCAGACTTGTGGATACCGAAGTGCTTCCGGTATTTCCTCTCGCTGTAATCACTGTTAAATGAATATACAAGAGGTTTAAAGTGTAGTTCAAGCTGTTTACTAGTGCGTTTCTTAGTTTCCACCTCTGAAACGTACGAGAGCTCTTCCGAACTGTCACACCCTGGCTTTGCGGAAGCGTGGTTTATTTGGTGTGACTTCTTAATACCTTAGCTTAATCATAACAAAGCTATATGAATTAAAAACATGCAAGATCATCCATTAAGTTTTGAAAACCAAATACAATACCATTGTTTTAACGGGAATACACCCTAACAACCATAGTCTTGTTCAACAAACAAACAAAACATAAACACAGTTTAAGGACTGTGACTTGTCCAGGAAAGAGTCA
Organism: Helianthus annuus; assembly: GCF_002127325.2. Lineage (NCBI taxonomy): Eukaryota > Viridiplantae > Streptophyta > Magnoliopsida > Asterales > Asteraceae > Helianthus > Helianthus annuus. Next base: position 64,986,574 of record NC_035444.2, on the reverse strand, counting down.
CATTCCCTAAACCCCGGATGACCTCGGAAACTAGTGCAGCGGGAAAACGTGCCATACCGTGCCAGATCCTTTAATTCCCTGAAATACATGTAAGTTGAAAAATCAACAATAATGTTGAGCAAGTTCATGTGTTTAGTAGGTGCGCGCGAATAAACCTTTATAACCATTGTAAGTATGAATATTTTGTAAACTCTGGTATGAAAGCAAATAAGGAAACATATCAGTTAATGTGTAACCACATGGTCCAACCTGCGGGCGCATGGGAGGGGATAGGACAAGGTCACCACATCGTCCAACCTGCGGGCGCATGGGTGGGGTTACGACAAGGTCACCACATGGTCCAACCTGCGGGCGCATGGGTGGTGTTAAGACAAGATCACCACATGGTCCAACCTGCGGGCGCATGGGTGGTGTTAAGACATGGTCACCACATGGTCCAACCTTAGGGCTCATGGGTGGGGTTTGTTATGCTCAAATAGGCCTATCACTTGTATCCCTCGATCGTACTACGAGGACTAATGTTCTTAAGGTTTCACCTACCCAAATCACATAACCTAATAGTTCCTTCCTTAGCTGACCATACCATGTAAGAAATATTCGTAGCCATAGTAACATGTATTTCACCCCCGCAGATTAGAAAACTGAAAACAGTTAAGAGAAAAGGGGGACATGAACTCACAGTCGGTGCGTCTCTACCAAGTACTCCAAATCGGGCAGCTGTGCAACGACCTACATGTGCTAAATCTATTAGACGGACGGCCGTGCCTTAGCTTTATAGTTTAAGTTTTTGGGAAATAGTTAGACAACTATTCCGTGTTTACTTTTCGTATATACTTGGTAGTTAATCTCCTTCCCAAGGATGGGGGATTTAATACATGTGCGTTCGAATTATATCATTAAGTCTCACTTAATATATTTTTATTTCTAATTCCAAAATATAAATATTTTTCTCAAAAATATTATATTTTCATTTCACATAATTTTCCCCAAAAATAATACGTTGATAAAATACGCGTTCATAAATATTTCCGTATAATGCGCAAGTTACGTTTTATCATTCGAGTGGTAATAAATATTATCAGTGTAACTTATATAGTTATCGTAGAGGCGTTCGTATTATTTTGGATCTGTTAACGTTCGAAAATATTATTTTTACTCTAAAAATAATATTTATGTATTTTCACAAAATAATCATAAACAGTGTGGTGAAAATATATTTACTAAACATATATTTATCACGTTTAGTTTTGTGAAAATCCCACCTCCGATATTTTGTAAATAAAGTCATGGCGAAATTTATATTTCGAAAACATGTCAAAAAAAAATAATTCTAACACTTGTAGTGTAAATAATTTTAAGTGTTAGGTTTTTAGAAAAATTTCGCCAGAGATTCCTCTGTAACTGGAGGTGGCCACGCTTTCAAGCGTATCATTTTCTTTTATAAATCAAACCAACAGTTTTCTCATTCAATCAAAACAACGTTCGGAACAACAAACTAGTCAATAAATATGTAAATCGCAAAAATTACATGAACTTGTAGTTTTTCAAAACTATGAAGTAAATCCCATTACTTTTAGTGGATCTTTTATAAATATACTCGGTTTCTTTGAGAACCTTGTTTTTAAAGAAGGTACATTTCTACAACTTCTTGTCCAAAATTTATAAAAATAATTCTTTTTTTTTTAAACTTTTTGTTACACAAGTGTCTATACACTTGTGTGTTCACAAAAATCACTTTTGTTTAGGAAGGATCCGGCTTTAAAATTATGATTTCATTTTACACTTGGTCCTTCGAAAATACCACTTGTAGATCCGTAGATCTACTAGTTTAGAACTTCATTTTGTAAGAAAAATTGTTTTTACACAAGTTCATGGTTATAAGTAGTAGTGGTCTTCATCTAACCACTTTTCACACTATAACATACACTAGGTCATGTTTCATGAACATGACTTAGTCGGGTTAGATGACGATCCGACTAACACTAGCATAAAACATCACTAAATAATCATAACAAAACAAGTCTTATAAGTTTTACACCATTATTCATCCATTAACCACTTTTTTTATCTTCTATAGTAGACTTTTAAATTTTGTTCATACATGTTCATAAATTTCAACCGTCAAAATTCTTATTAACCACTTTAGAATAGATCAAAAAGGCGTTTAGAGTCACTTACTACTAGCTCGAGGCTAGGGAAGAAACTAGTCGGAAAACGAGTGGATAAAAGCAATGTAGTGAGGTTCTTGCGATTCCGTGAACACCGGGCTTCCTTATACGCGATCCTCCACCTTTGTATGTATTTGGAATTATAATAACAAAGCTTGAAAATGATGTGGGGGTGTTGTGATTCTCGGCCGTAGGTATCACAAGGGGAAAGAAAGAGTGAAGTTTGTTAGGTGTTTTGTGAAAATGGATTGCATACTCTTATACTCTTATGGTTAATATATAAACCCATTTAGTATTTTATCCTCTAGATATTATGTTTACTAGATTCAAGACAATGGGATTAAAATAATTATCAAGGACAATTTGTGTCACCCCATATGGTGACCGATCGGACTAAGGGGTTAGGGTAAATGGTTCCATCTTCAACTAGTTAGTTAAGTAAATTCTAGTTTAGTTAGGAATTAATTTAGAGTATTATGTGTGCTATAATTTATAACGGGTGTTAGGGTATTCGGGGACCCTAACTGGCTCAGAAAAGGAAAAATAGTGTGTTGGACATTATTTTTATGTCCCGGGTTAAGTCCGGTTGTATGGTTGGATATTACTCCGATAAAGCGCTAAATAATTATTTAAAGTGTCGTTGATATTATTCTTAGTGGCACAACTTATTCCCGACACTTTGGAAAGTGTCTAGTATTATTTTTCTCATGTTTTGGCACTTTATTAGTTGGCTAAATGCTGAATTTTTATTTAAAGTGCTGAATTTTGTACTTAAAGTACGTTTTAGGCACATCCGGTCACTGTAATTATCTCCTAGTGACACAGTTCTACAACCCTCTTATCCCTACACTCTCTACTAGTGTAGTAAACTATCTCTGGCTCATACAGGCCTTAGAGGCAGTATCTGCCTGATGCTGGCTTTATCAGCATGTTCAATAGGTTATCCGTTCAAATGCTACTGTGCTTTTGTGCATCATGTTTGTCACTAGAGTTCAGTATGTAAATAATGTAGTGGCGGAAATCAAAGTATGATGCAGGAATATACAAGTATTAGAAATCAAGTAGCAGTTCATCAGCAATTTCAGTTAAGCACAGTAATTAAGCAGTAATTAATTATTAATTAAATAGTACGGATACCTGGTTTAGTGAAGGTTGTCACATTCTCCCCCTGTTAAAGAAATTTCGTCCCGAAATTTTAAGTTCTGCTTGTAGAAGCAGGGTTCTTAGGAAATAAGTGGGGGTATTTCTCTTTCATTCGGTCCTCACGCTCCTAGGTGAATTCAGGACCATGTCTAGCATTCCAACGAACTTTGACAAGCTTGACACTGCTCCGGCGGGTCTTGTTCATTTTCCAATCCGTGACTTCAACGGGTTCTTCAACGAAATGGAGCGTGTCGTCAACATGAATTTCGTCGGTGGGAATGGCAACGGTGACTTGAGTTGGACTCCTCTTCAGATTGGATACATTGAATGTATCGTGAACTCCATTCAGTTCAGCGAGTAGGTCCAACTTGTACGCTACTAACCCGATTCTTTCCAAGATCTTGAACGGTCCAATATACCTCAGATTCAACTTTCCACGTTTCTCAAAGCGTGCCACACCCTTCCAGGGTGATACCTTCAACAAAACCATATCTCCTACCTCAAACTCTAGAGGTTTCCTTTTTTTTAGATCCGCGTAGGATTTTTGTCGGTCACGAGCCGCACTGATGCGATCTCGGATCTGTGCAATCTCGTCTGTGGTTTCCTGGACTACATCAGGACCAACCAACTGTCTATCACCAGCGTCAGACCAACAGAGCGGTGATCTGCATTTGCGCTCATATAAAGTTTCGAAAGGCGCGACACCAATACTGGTGTGGTAGCTGTTGTTGTATGAAAATTCAACCAGAGGCAAATGCTTATCCCAGCTACCGCCCAAATCCATCACACATGCTCTCAGCATCTCTTCCAAAGTCTGTATCGTCCGCTCGCTTTGACCGTCGGTCTGCGGGTGAAAAGTAGTGCTCAGATTCAACTTTGAGCCAAAAGCTTCCTGGAAGGATTGCCATATCCTCGATACGAACCTTCCGTCTCTATCGGAGATGATTGAGAGAGGTACTCCATGGCGTGTAACAATCTCTCTCATGTAAATTTCGGCCAGTTTGCTTGTATTATCCTTCCCTGGGATAGGTAAGAAGTGCGCTGACTTCGTTAAGCGATCCACTATTACCCAAATAGTGTCATGGCCTCTTGGCGTTCTTGGAAACTTCGTAATAAAATCCATGGAGATTTGTTCCCACTTCCACTTGGGAATTTCTGGTTGTTGCAGAAGTCCCGAAGGCTTCTGGTATTCCGCCTTAACCTTGGCGCATGTTAAACATTTGCTCACATAAACAGCAACATCGCCTTTCATCCTAGGCCACCAATAAAAATCCTTAAGGTCCTGGTACATCTTATCCGCTCCAGGATTGGATAGAGTACCGCGAATTGTGAGCTTCATCGAAAATAACCTTCCTTAAACCACCAAACAGAGGAACCCAAATCCTTTTCTCAAAACACAACGTTCCTTCCTCGTTTGGCACCAATTGCTTCTCCATCCCCCGGAGATATTCCTTCTCAAGGTTTCCTTTCTTGAGAGCTTCCTCCTGCGCGGCACGAATGCGTAAAGGAAGATCGGTTTGTATAACCATCTCCAAAGCCCTAACCCTTATGGGCTTGATTCTCTCTTCTCGACTTAGGGCATCGGCGACCACATTCGCCTTCTCTGGATGATACTTTATCTCACAGTCGTAATCATTCAACAGCTCTACCCATCGTCTTTGCCTCATATTCAACTCCTTCTGGTTGAATATGTGCTGGAGGCTCTTGTGATCTGTGAAGATTGTGCACTCCGTACCATAAAGGTAGTGTCTCCAGATCTTTAAAGCAAAAACCACTGCGCCGGGTTCCAAATCGTGTGTGGTATAGTTCTTTTCATGTACCTTCAGTTGGCGTGACGCGTAGGCAATAACCTTTTGGCGTTGCATCAACATACAACCCAATCCTTGACGCGATGCGTCGCAGTATACCACAAATTCATCTGTACCCTCTGGTAGGGCTAAGATTGGCGCGTTGCAAAGCTTATCTTTCAATACCTGAAACGCTTCTTCCTGTTTGATTCCCCAATCAAACTTCTTGTCCTTCTGAGTGCGGAGCGTCAATGGTTGAGCGATCTTTGAAAAGTTCTCGATGAATCTTCGGTAATAGCCAGCCAAACCCAAGAATTGCCGAATCTCGGTCGGCGTCCTTGGCGTTTCCCAATCCTTGATCGCCTCGATCTTGGTTGTATCCACGTGGATTCCATCTCCATTTACCACGTGCCCAAGGAATTGCACTTCTCTTAGCCAAAACTCGCACTTAGAGAATTTGGCATACAACTGTTCCTTCTTTAGCAGCTCCAGAATGGCTCTTAAATGCTGTTCGTGCTCGGCCTTCGTCTTTGAATAGATCAAGACATCATTGATGAACACGATCACGAACTTATCCAAGTACGGCTTGCAAACTCGATTCATTAGATCCATGAATTCTGCAGGTGCGTTTGTCAGACCAAACGGCATAACGAGAAACTCGTAGTGTCCATATCGAGTTCTGAAGGCTGTCTTCGGGATACTCTCCTCTTGTATCCTTAACTGATGGTATCCAGATCGAAGATCGATCTTTGAATAGAAGCTTGAACCTTGCAGTTGATCAAACAGATCATCAATTCTTGGCAGAGGGTATCTATTCTTGATCGTTAGCTTGTTCAGCTCCCGGTAGATGATGTTTATTTGAAAAAATCATCATCCTTCTTTTTGACAAGTAGTAATGGGGTTACCCCAAAAGGGAATTTTGGTCTGTTATCTTCCTTCTCTATCCATTGCTAAAACTTCCCTGTCAATCCTTGCATCTCCAAAAATGTAAGTCGCTACGATGCATTGACTACGGGCGCAGTGCCTGGAATTAAATTGACGCGGGATTCGACTAATCGTTGAGGAGACGATTCCGGCAAGTCTTCGAGGAAGACTTCGGGGTATTCTCCAATCACAGGGATATCTTCGGGTTTTGGTTCTTCGGCTTCTTTTTCCACGACATGAGCCAAGAATGCAACACATCCTTTGTGCGAAAATTTTTGTGTCTTCTTTGCCTGATAATCCGTAGGAGCGTATCCTGCTCCATGAATCACAATCATTTCTCCGTTCGTCGTCGGGGTGCGGATGACAATCTCCGCTGGGTTGTTCGACAACCAGTCCATCCCAATTATCACATCGAAGCTTCCGTTAGGCTTGTTCTATCGAGAACTGGGTATCTAGGTTACTTACTACTAAAACAACTATATTTTCTGAAGCTAAAATTTGACAATACTGTCAAATAGAGCGTAACATTGACTATTATGAGACGTACCGATATCCATGCTTGGATTCTATCCCCGCTGTTGAGCTTTCATCCACGTGCCTGAGTGTTCTTAGGGCAATACTTCCTGAAATGCCCCACATCACCGCAATTAAAACATGCTTGGCCACAGCCTTGATCGTCACCATCCCTGCCTTGATAGTTGTCATCGTCGTTATTTCCTCCGCGATTTTCGTTACCATCTTGACCTCTATTTCCATGTTTAGTACCTTGCCGACACGTTTCCTTGACATGTCCCACCTTGCTACAGTTACCACATTTTCCATATCTACACCGCCCGTTATGGTGACGTCGACAGTTGTCGCACTTTGGTAGGATACCCGTGTACTCTTTTCTCTTTTTGGCCTTGTCTTCGCTACTCGACTGGGTACCCTGTTTGAAATTCACCAACTTCCTCTTGTTGTTCCCAGGTGACTCTACATGAGTCTCCTTCTGCTCCTCAGAGGTTGAAAATTTGTTCATCCTGATTGCCTCTTCCGTCAGGGCTACACTTAGATTGATGGCCTCAGTGATTGTTGCAGGCTTTGATGCCGTTACCATGCTCATGATTTGGGGTGCCAATCCCCAAATGAAACGCTCAATCCTCTTAAACTCCGGATCTACCATGTAAGGAACGATACGCGATAGAGCTTGGAACTTCTCCACATACTCAGCTATTTTTGGACCTTCCATCTTCAAGTTCCAGAACTCAGTTTCTACCTTCTGGCTTTCTGTTCTCGAACAGTACTTTTTATGCATTAGCTCTTTCAGCTCATCCCATGATAGAGCATACGCAGCTGCCTCGCCCATTGTCTGAACCTGAAGTTTCCACCATGACAGAGCCCCATCTCGGAACAGCCCGGAAATGTACGTGACCTGATCTCTTGGGGCGCATTTGCTCGCACGCAAAACAGTGTTCGTCTTCTCAATCCAGCGTACGAAGGCTACGGCACCCCCAGTGCCGTCGAAATGTAGGGGCTGGCAGCCTAAGAACTGCTTGTAGGTGCAGCCGTTGGGTGGGTTATTTCCGGAGGTACCTCCGTTGCGCTTGGAGTGATGGGCCTCGTATTGTGCGATGACTGCAGCAATGATTCCCTGAAGTTCCGCCTCGTTGGTGGGTATGCGTACATCCCGTCTTGGAGGCATCTTCTAAATGATGATCGTATGGGTCAGGTCCTAGTAAGTAAAGTGTACGTAAGTATACAACAATATCAACACATAACATCCCATGTTATAAACAAATCAATCACATAACATCTCATGTTATAGAACATAAACAATAGATTACTGCGATTGCATTGCCACGAATCGAGACCAGAATGTAAGGTTTACAGGTACCCAACTGTATCATACAACATCAATGACTTAGTAGGTGACGACCCTAGGCAAGTCGTGCGATCGCTGGACAGGTTCAGGAATCTCTGGTTCGTCCATTTTCAAATTCCAGGACTCCATCTCATACTTCTGTTATTCCAATCTTAGAACCATATTTCTCCTTAATCATTTCCTTGAGCTCGTCCCAGCTCAGTGCATAAGTAGCATCTGTACCAAGGGTTTGAATCTGAAGATCCTATCATGAAAGTGTGCCATCTAGAAATGACCCCGAGGTAAAGGTAACACTCTGTTGGGGTGAACAGTTAGTCATTCTTAGAATGGAGTCAATCTTTTCGGACCAACGAACAATTGCAATGGCGCTCACTGTTTCGTCGAAGTTCAAAGGCTTGCAGTTCAGGAACTGCTTATAGGTGCGGTCAGTTTGGGGGAGAGGGGTTATTCCCCGTAGTGCCATCGCTGCGCTTAGTGCGGAGTGCTTCCTGTCACGCATTTGCCTGTGAGATGCGTTTTTGCAGCTCGGCTTCTATCCTTGGCAACATACTGGCGTTTGTGTCATGCCTGGGTGGCATTCTCTTCTGCCGAAATGGCATGAAGTGGGTTAGACAACTTCCCAATTGTCTATGAGATACATAGCACCATAAGCCATCATGTACTCACCTAATTTTATACGTAAATATACTCAATGTATGGGTGGGAAAAATAAATTTCTGAGCCTTCACATAGGCTTGCCAATTTGGCTTGATGATTGTAATAGAATGAACTCGAGGCTACATCGCCTTGCCTTGGTCATTCGTGTTTTAGATATTTCCTGCTCCATTGGTTTTCATTAGCTTCACCGCAGAGTCCACCAGGATTTCTGTGCACTACAAGTCGTTATTACGTGGGCCCCCGTAATAATAAATTATCTTGCACAGTTACCCCACATTTTCTTTCGTCCAAGCAGATGATCAACCAAGGAGCAACAGCAGGTGCATTGGCATGAACAGGGTCATGCTCCAATGCGGGGTCAAGAGCAACGCCTGGCTCAGGGCCACGGCGGGCTCCGGATCAACAAACTCTATAAAAAAAAATCAGCTGGGTCAACCATCACAGGGGGGTTGCAGGATCCTCCAAGGGCTGGTCTAAGTGTATGAACTCAAGGTCATGGTCTGGATCAAAACCATATTGAAGAACAGGATCACCCTCAATACTGTGATCAACTCAAAGCTGTGTGCGGGAAACGGTGCAGCTAATGACGCCGTATCAGAGTCGGCGTCGTGTGAATGGTGTTGCACTCCCTGTATATGCGAAAATGCGGATGTCGGAAACTCAATGATTCTGGGACAGGGGAATGGGCATGAGTTTCCCCCCGCAGGAGCGTCCGCAAGCAATAGGCTAATACCAGCAGCAATAGGGCCTCGTCCTCGAATGGGTCCTCCTCTAGTAGATCGTTATCGTCATCAGATGCCACGTCGGGGGGCATATCAACAATGGGATATGCGGCAAGGGGCACAAGAGCAGGGATCACCGTGAGTGGCAAATTCCCAACGAGATGGCCATCAGTAGGCTCTGCTACGACTTTAGGCAGCGCAAAGGGCTGAATATCGTCATTGTCTGTGCCGGTAGTATCGGAAATGTGCACCTCGTGCTTCGATGTACTATGTCGTCTGATGCTATGGCCATGAGATTCGTAGTGTCCATCTTTCTAGTACAGGATGAAAGCATGGCGTTTGTAACATAAACACATATACGTATAACAATCAATCACATCCACATATAAACATGTTAGTCAGCAATAAGCAATCAAATAATTCTCCTAGTCCCACTAGCCTCCCAGCCTCCCAGACTGATATTCCTAGTCCCACTAGCCAAATACTTTCCAGTCTCTAAGACTGCTCTATCAACCACCTCGACCTCCTAGATCGAGCCTCGGCCTCCATGACCGAGCCTCAGCCTTCATGACTGAGCCTACTCTTCCTAGTCTCACTAGCCATCTACCTCGATCTCTAAGATCGAGCCTCGGCCTCCAAGACCGAGCCTCAGCCTCCAAGACTGAGCCTAAAATAATAAAATGTGCTCAACATGTGTTTGTAAAAACGTTTTGGATCTGGACTTAAGTGGTATGCAGTAAAAATGTTTTCGTGAGAGCCCTAGTGATCATAGTCTAGACTCGAGAAAGAATCCTAGTTCGCTATGATCAAAGCTCTGATACCAAGCTGTCACACCCTGGCTTTGCGGAAGCGTGGTTTATTTGGTGTGACTTCTTAATACCTTAGCTTAATCATAACAAAGCTATATGAATTAAAAACATGCAAGATCATCCATTAAGTTTTGAAAACCAAATACAATACCATTGTTTTAACGGGAATACACCCTAACAACCATAGTCTTGTTCAACAAACAAACAAAACATAAACACAGTTTAAGGACTGTGACTTGTCCAGGAAAGAGTCACATTCCCTAAACCCCGGATGACCTCGGAAACTAGTGCAGCGGGAAAACGTGCCATACCGTGCCAGATCCTTTAATTCCCTGAAATACATGTAAGTTGAAAAATCAACAATAATGTTGAGCGAGTTCATGTGTTTAGTAGGTGCGCGCGAATAAACCTTTATAACCATTGTAAGTATGAATATTTTGTAAACTCTGGTATGAAAGCAAATAAGGAAACATATCAGTTAATGTGTAACCACATGGTCCAACCTGCGGGCGCATGGGAGGGGATAGGACAAGGTCACCACATGGTCCAACCTGCGGGCGCATGGGTGGGGTTACGACAAGGTCACCACATGGTCCAACCTGCGGGCGCATGGGTGGTGTTAAGACAAGATCACCACATGGTCCAACCTGCGGGCGCATGGGTGGTGTTAAGACATGGTCACCACATGGTCCAACCTTAGGGCTCATGGGTGGGGTTTGTTATGCTCAAATAGGCCTATCACTTGTATCCCTCGATCGTACTACGAGGACTAATGTTCTTAAGGTTTCACCTACCCAAATCACATAACCTAATAGTTCCTTCCTTAGCTGACCATACCATGTAAGAAATATTCGTAGCCATAGTAACATGTATTTCACCCCCGCAGATTAGAAAACTGAAAACAGTTAAGAGAAAAGGGGGACATGAACTCACAGTCGGTGCGTCTCTACTAAGTACTCCAAATCGGGCAGCTGTGCAACGACCTACATGTGCTAAATCTATTAGACGGACGGCCGTGCCTTAGCTTTATAGTTTAAGTTTTTGGGAAATAGTTAGACAACTATTCCGTGTTTACTTTTCGTATATACTTGGTAGTTAATCTCCTTCCCAAGGATGGGGGATTTAATACATGTGCGTTCGAATTATATCATTAAGTCTCACTTAATATATTTTTATTTCTAATTCCAAAATATAAATATTTTTCTCAAAAATATTATATTTTCATTTCACATAATTTTCCCCAAAAATAATACGTTGATAAAATACGCGTTCATAAATATTTCCGTATAATGCGCAAGTTACGTTTTATCATTCGAGTGGTAATAAATATTATCAGTGTAACTTATATAGTTATCGTAGAGGCGTTCGTATTATTTTGGATCTGTTAACGTTCGAAAATATTATTTTTACTCTAAAAATAATATTTATGTATTTTCACAAAATAATCATAAACAGTGTGGTGAAAATATATTTACTAAACATATATTTATCACGTTTAGTTTTGTGAAAATCCCACCTCCGATATTTTGTAAATAAAGTCATGGCGAAATTTATATTTCGAAAACATGTCAAAAAAAAAATAATTCTAACACTTGTAGTGTAAATAATTTTAAGTGTTAGGTTTTTAGAAAAATTTCGCCAGAGATTCCTCTGTAACTGGAGGTGGCCACGCTTTCAAGCGTATCATTTTCTTTTATAAATCAAACCAACAGTTTTCTCATTCAATCAAAACAACGTTCGGAACAACAAACTAGTCAATAAATATGTAAATCGCAAAAATTACATGAACTTGTAGTTTTTCAAAACTATGAAGTAAATCCCATTACTTTTAGTGGATCTTTTATAAATATACTTGGTTTCTTTGAGAACCTTGTTTTTAAAGAAGGTACATTTCTACAACTTCTTGTCCAAAATTTATAAAAATAATTCTTTTTTTTTTTAAACTTTTTGTTACACAAGTGTCTATACACTTGTGTGTTCACAAAAATCACTTTTGTTTAGGAAGGATCCGGCTTTAAAATTATGATTTCATTTTACACTTGGTCCTTCGAAAATACCACTTGTAGATCCGTAGATCTACTAGTTTAGAACTTCATTTTGTAAGAAAAATTGTTTTTACACAAGTTCATGGTTATAAGTAGTAGTGGTCTTCATCTAACCACTTTTCACACTATAACATACACTAGGTCATGTTTCATGAACATGACTTAGTCGGGTTAGATGACGATCCGACTAACACTAGCATAAAACATCACTAAATAATCATAATAAAACAAGTCTTATAAGTTTTACACCATTATTCATCCATTAACCACTTTTTTTATCTTCTATAGTAGACTTTTAAATTTTGTTCATACATGTTCATAAATTTCAACCGTCAAAATTCTTATTAACCACTTTAGAATAGATCAAAAAGGCGTTTAGAGTCACTTACTACTAGCTCGAGGCTAGGGAAGAAACTAGTCGGAAAACGAGTGGATAAAAGCAATGTAGTGAGGTTCTTGCGATTCCGTGAACACCGGGCTTCCTTATACGCGATCCTCCACCTTTGTATGTATTTGGAATTATAATAACAAAGCTTGAAAATGATGTGGGGGTGTTGTGATTCTCGGCCGTAGGTATCACAAGGGGAAAGAAAGAGTGAAGTTTGTTAGGTGTTTTGTGAAAATGGATTGCATACTCTTATGGTTAATATATAAACCCATTTAGTATTTTATCCTCTAGATATTATGTTTACTAGATTCAAGACAATGGGATTAAAATAATTGTCAAGGACAATTTGTGTCACCCCATATGGTGACCGATCGGACTAAGGGGTTAGGGTAAATGGTTCCATCTTCAACTAGTTAGTTAAGTAAATTCTAGTTTAGTTAGGAATTAATTTAGAGTATTATGTGTGCTATAATTTATAACGGGTGTTAGGGTGTTCGGGGACCCTAACTGGCTCAGAAAAGGAAAAATAGTGTGTTGGACATTATTTTTATGTCCCGGGTTAAGTCCGGTTGTATGGTTGGATATTACTCCGATAAAGCGCTAAATAATTATTTAAAGTGTCGTTGATATTATTCTTAGTGGCACAACTTATTCCCGACACTTTGGAAAGTGTCTAGTATTATTTTTCTCATGTTTTGGCACTTTATTAGTTGGCTAAATGCTGAATTTTTATTTAAAGTGCTGAATTTTGTACTTAAAGTACGTTTTAGGCACATCCGGTCACTGTAATTATCTCCTAGTGACACAGTTCTACAACCCTCTTATCCCTACACTCTCTACTAGTGTAGTAAACTATCTCTGGCTCATACAGGCCTTAGAGGCAGTATCTGCCTGATGCTGGCTTTATCAGCATGTTCAATAGGTTATCCGTTCAAATGCTACTGTGCTTTTGTGCATCATGTTTGTCACTAGAGTTCAGTATGTAAATAATGTAGTGGCGGAAATCAAAGTATGATGCAGGAATATACAAGTATTAGAAATCAAGTAGCAGTTCATCAGCAATTTCAGTTAAGCACAGTAATTAAGCAGTAATTAATTATTAATTAAATAGTACGGATACCTAGTTTAGTGAAGGTTGTCACACAAACGACTCATTCAGGTCGAATCTGATCCTACAGTTATGATTCCCCGCATAAAACAAGAACGGAAAACAATAAATTATGGGTTGTCAATTTCCTTGATATGAGTAATTGACATAGTTAAAGAAAAAAAAACGTTAAACTAAAATTCAGTTTTAGTAAGAAATAACGTTTTAACAAATATGAATACTATAAGGCGAATCCGGGAATAACAGATATTAAAGAGTATGGGTCTTAACATCGATAGGTGCGAGACGATACACTCGAAAAGAAGAAGTATGATAAAGAAACGTTGAATTAAATTTAAACGTGACGTGACACGCTCACGGACAAGAAAAGAAATATAGAAAATGATCACGTTGTAATGTGAGTTACGGGGTATGAAGTGATGGCGACTAATTAGTCTAGCCGGTAAAACTATTCAAAGTTAAGAAAGGTCATAACAAATACAAGCGCTTGTTAATATAACACAAGCGCGGGATAGACCTGTTAAAAGACTAACGATACTAAGTGGTCAAGTGACAACTCAGTCAAAAAAAAAGAAGAGATAAAGGGTTATAAGCTGTAAGTAATGGCCCGCGAGGCCTTACACATGAAAGACGTACGCGTCAATATACATGAAAACTTTTGACCAAAGGAAACGGGAGCCTTGAAAACGAAACTAAGTTCGTTTGATTAAACCAATGAACTACGTAAATAAGGTTTCGGGGACGAAACCTCTTTAAGAGGGGTATGTAACACCCCAAAAATGGGTTTGGTAATTAAACCACGTTAATAGTGATAACGGGTAAAACACCGTTAGTGGTAAAAAAAATTAACGTGGTAAATGTTAGAATTTAAATAAATAAACTTAATGTTAATTAAAAGAGGATAAATACTTTGAGAAAACAAAAGTATATAGAAGACCCGAGTTAACGGGACTTAAAATAAAACGGGTTATGACTTCGCGAACCCATTAAATTTAACTAGGAATAATTGACCTAGTTAGTAATATGTGACTAAGTTATAAATAGTGAATTATAGATTCAATTGATCAAAATAAAAACATGAGGGACTAATGTTGTCAAGTGGGAAACTAATATTCATTAAAACAAATAATAACACACAACACACACTGAAAGTGTGTGTGTGTGCGTGTAATCGCCCAGGAGCAAGAAGAAAAAGGGTGTAACCCTAGTTCATCAAGATTCAACAAATTGAAAGGCAATTTAGAGCCAAATCGTATGGATTAACACAAATTCGTGATCACCAAGCTTAGGGGATCACAAGGTATGTTAAATTTTTATGTTTAGTGAAGTTGAGATTCTTGATGAATTTATGATAAACAAAATTATTGCTTGCATGTTTGATGTAAGAGTGAAATTAGGATAAATCCTTGTCTAGGAACAAACCCTAGTAAGGATTTGATGAATTAATGATGAAAAATTGTGAAATAGATTATTACCCATTTATGTGCTAATTGGGTTTTCATGTCATTGTGATAAACACTTGGATTAGGGTGTTAAATTCATGAATATTGATGTTATGATATAAGTTCTAGATGTAGTTCATGAACACTAGACATAGAGGGTTGATTTTTGATGTAAATCTTGGCAAAAATAGTTATGAACTAGTTAGTAAATATGCAAAATTATGCACATTAGGTGTTTTTTAAAATGCCTAAATGAGAACTAAAGTGTTGAGACTTTGGGTGAAAACGCATATTCGAATAATATGACAAAATATGCGAAGTATAAACCGATAAGGGTTCAACGCACAAAGTTAATCTTGGCTTAATTGTGTAAATCATGTGATCAAAAGTTGTTAACTTTTGATAAATTGAACTAACAAATGATAAAGTCGAATAGTAGCTTTGACATAGAAAATACGTAAGGTGGAATAGTCATGATTGTTAAAGACTAGTCTAACCGCCTTGTAAATGATTGAAAATAGTTTGACGCCTAACGAGCTAGGTGGAAGCTTGGGAAAGGAAGCGGGTCAAACAAATCAAGAATGGAGGAAAAGCATAATTCAGATGCAAGGTAAGTATATCTTACACTAGTCATATATTTTAGAATATCCTTTTGTCGTGTTAATTACGAAAAAGACAATTATGACGTAAGCCATAGTAGGCCAAAAACTGTTAAGAGATGAAATTATAAGTAAAGTGACCGCACGGTGTAAATCGGGGCGAGTCATATATACGAGGTGGTAATAAATGTTATCTCGCTAATATAATTGGTCATTTGGACCGAACGGGTCAAAAAGGGAAATCATCACCCTTGACAATATCGACTAATGGGTTGTCGAGTTGTATGATTTTAGGGAATAAATAGCACATGGATGTTTACAGCGCTATCACGTAGCAGCCACTAAGGCAAGGTATTGAAACGGGTCAATATATTGATCCGAGCCAGGTATGTATAATAACACAACTCATCATGTAGAATTTGAAGTTCTATAAGAGTTAGACAAGGTTAAAATATAGATATTCGGTTATCTTTTAGGTAAACCGAATAAATTGAGTTAGGATTATAGTGTTTTAAAAGCACATGAGTTTACATACAAGAATTATAGTTAAAAGGTCGGATGCCAAACTAGTATTTAAAGGTCCTTGTAGTAAAAGAAGGATGAAAATTTACCAAATTGCCCTTGTAAGCTAATTCGGACGAACGACCCTTAAAGGTGGTTCGGAAATGAGTTTTATGATTAAATCAATGCTTAGAATAAGTATAGATAGTGAAAGATGTAGATTCTTGGGTCGAAGGACTTTATAGGAGTCTTTGCCGTAAAATGGTAATCCGAGGGGTAAAACTCGGAACATATAGATATCCACATTAAATCCAACGCACATATAGTTGGGGTGGAAGATTACTTGACAAGAAATGTAGGAATAAGATACTAGAAATGAATGAAAGCGATTTCAAGCTTCAAAGTGCTTAAATACCCTTAACAGGTCAAAATAAGCATACGAGCGAAAATGGGTTTAAATTGTGTAATAAACCTGTGATTAGAACCTAAAATGGTAGATAACATTAATGTGAAGAAGTGTATGTGATATAAGGATCAAACAAATACGCTTGTTTGATAAAATGTATAAACGGGTTAAAATTCGGTAAAAAGGTAACGAGTCGAAGGCTTAGAAGTCTCAAAATTTATCATGTTGGATGTTGGATTTTAACTCCATGTGATGGAGAATTAAATTACGGACGCGTAAGAAAAAGAATCGCGTAAAACGGATCAATAGCGAAGAAGTTATGGCCATTTCCGTAAAATCTAGTGTTGCTGAAAATGCAGGTCCCAGATCCAGACCTGCTGGAAAACAGTCTCCCTCGCGTGGCGCGAGGGAGCAACAGGGTGCCTTCGCGTGGCGCGAAAGGGCACTGTTTTAGCGAAAAAATTTTATTTTAATCAGTTTCGCTTCCCGGACTCGTTTAGATACGTTCTAAGTTACGTATGACTAATCTAACTCATGTTTTATGAGTTTCAGGTATAATTTTTGCACCGGAGGACGATCAAGCACAACGAAGAACCGAACACGATCAAGAAATAAGCTTCCGCACTATGTATCGTTGTTTTGTTAAATGACGAACTCACACATGTTATGTTGTATAGTTTTAATTCTGTAAATAAAGTTTAATGAAACCCGTATTTTTCAATGTATTTAAAATTCTAATTACCCGTTTAGTTTCATAAATTATACAAAAATCGTTAAATAATAACAAGGGTGTTACAAAATGAAATCGGTTTATTTAAATTCTATTGTCACTTTTAGTGTTATGTATAATGAGCAATCTATTTTGTCTCACTCTGGTGTTTCCACCATCGGTTGGGGTGTGACAGATTGGTATTAGAGCCATAACTATAGGGAATTAGGTAGAATTTCCATGTTCGACCTAGTTTATAGTAGGTACCATACTTGACCATTCTTGATACTTGTTTAACTTGTTAACTCTTCATATTTGCTTCTATCTCTTCCTTTTGTCTTAATATTTAAAATATGTCTTTCCTAAGAAATTTACACAATACACGTTGAAGACTTGAAGACACTCGTATTACAAACGAGACAAATTCACCAAAATAGGCGTGAAACCCACAATTTGGTGAACGATTCTCAATCCGTTTATTCTATTTTGCATGAAATTACGCCATCAAGTTAGGAGTGAAATCCACATCTTGATTATAAATTTCCAATTCAAACTCTAGTGGACTCTCATCAAAGTGTCGGAATCAACTTTCTTGACCCGACGAGTACCAACCACACTTAGGGTTCGATGTTGTCAAGTTAGGGGTGAAACTCGCATCTTGCCAACTAGTTCCATTCCTTGATTTTCAATCCCGCCAAAGTTTCAATTTGTCAATCTATTAGAGGCGTGTAGTAACTGGAAGGGTAAAATACTGTTAATCGCTTCTCGACGAGAGTATTTTACAAATAGGCCAAAGCATGTTTCCCTAATTTGAAAGGACTTCCGATTCACTTTGGAGTAGTCGAAGTTTCTAAACCCGAAACACTCCAATGTTTTATCTATCCTCACTTTTATATTAAATCGATTTCTATGTGTTTTTAATACTTGTTACTTCATTCAGTTCAAAACCGATGCCCAAATCGCACGTCTCTCACAATAAAAAAAAACAATAATAATTCTCGTGAAGAAACTATATTTATACCCTTTTACGCATTCATACGTGTTTATGTTATGTGAATACTTTTTAAATTCATGCAAATTATGTGAATCATACGTGATACCTAAATGTTTATACCTGCAAAACATTATTTTAAATTATGATCAAGTCTCATCCTTTCCTTCTTTTTCAAACCTCTAGAAATCTTCCCCAAGCTCGTCCAAGAAGTCAAAGAAGCCACGATCTGGTTCGAAAAAGGGTTCCAACAGCAACAATGAGGACACAATATCGAAGAAAGACCTCGTGAGTTTGATCGCTGAGCAGATGGCCGAGCAGATGGCCAAAGTGATTCCTGACCTTATGAGCAAGATCCAAACCCCACCCGCTACTGAAACCCACAATGGCTCCGTTGATTCCAAGGTGGAAACATCTAAGACAATGTTCCTGTTCAAGCAGTTCATGGCTTGCAAACCCTTAGAATTCACTGGCGAAGAGGGCGCTGCCGCATTACTTCAATGGTTCGATGCCATCGAACTGACCTTTCTTCAAAGCGGTTGCCCTGACAACCTTCGAACCCTCAACACAACAGGAGTGTTCCAATCAGGAGCCCTAGATTGGTGGACTTCCGAGCTCAACACTCGAGGGAATGAAGTAGCCCATGGTCTACCTTGGGCTGGCTTGAAGAAGCTAAAGAGGGATGAGTTTTGTCCTCCCCATGAACTTCGGAAACTAGAGAATGAATTCTGATATCTGAAGCAAATCAGGGATGATAACGCTACCTCACTGCCTGATTCAAGCAGCTAAGAGTCTTGTGCCCTGGCCAAGTCGACTCTGTTGACAAAGCCATCACAAAGTACATCCATTGCCTCCCCACTTCCTTTATAAACCTTGTAGAGTCAGCCTCACCAAACACCCTCGAGGACACTTTTCTTTTAGCAGCCCAACTCAACAATAAATTGTGTTGTTCGTGGAACTTCCGATAAGGTTCCATCGAAGAATGCTCACCAAGCTACAACTGATACCACCACCACCACCGAATCACCCAAGCCATTGTCCTCCAAAGGCAAAGTCAAGAAGCAGAAGGCTTCGAGCCAAAATTGTGTAGTTGTCACTCCGCAAAACCCTAAACCAATTCAGTCAGTTGCTGTTACTCCACACCCTAAACCACAACGCAAAGCCTACACTGGGATTCAACCTAAGTGTAACACTAACACTTGTTTATACCACCATCCGACCAATGCACCATGTCGTCTGTGCACGAACTGCAATTGGTTGGGCATTTTGCCACCCAATGTCACAAACTAGCAGCCAATCAAAACCAGGCCTTTGTAGCTCAAAACCCTTCTCCTAACCAAGCTCAACCTCAAGACAACACTGGACGGGTGTATAAAAAATGTGGAGACCCAAATAATCTTGCTAATGCTTGTCCTTAGCGCGCCAACAATAACAACCCTCAACAGCAGCAGCAACACCTCTTCTGCAAGCTCGAGGCGGAGCCTTCGTCATCACCGCCGCTCAGGCGCAAAACTCCAACGACATCATAAACGGTATGTTTCTCATCAACAATGTCTATGCATCTTGTTTATTTAATACTGACGCAGATAAAAGTTTTGTATTCGTTGAATTCGAGCCTATGCTTAAGTGTAGACGCTATAAGTTGCCTAAATCGTTCGCTGTCAAAGTCACTAATGGTAAATCCATCACTGTCGATTCTGTTCTTTCTAAGTGTTCTTTGAATCCCAATGATCATACGTTTCCAATTGACCTCATACTTATGCAAATGGGTAGTTTTAACATCATAGTAGGCATGGATTGGCTTAGGCGAGTTCGTGCTGAAGTTGTTTGTTCCAATAAGTTCATTTGTCTTCCTCTTCCTAACAGTGATTGTCTACACGTCTATGGCGAGAAACCTTTTAAAGGTCTCAAACTTATGTCGTGTACTCAAGCGAACAAACACTTGCGCAAGGGTTCCTTCGCCTTTCTTGCCCACATTGTGGAAAAGAAGGATAAGGGTGTGACATCCCACATCAGTTGTGAAGGGGAACAAAGGCTTCCTTATAAGGGGCTGGATACCTTCACCATCATGACGCGTTTTGAAAACCATGAGGGGCAGACGCCGAGGGCGTGCTGGCCGCCAAAGCGGACAATATCATGGTGCGGTTACGCTGGGCTGTTACAGATGGTATCAGAGCCAGGGCCGGACCGGTGGTGCCAGGTCCTGCGAGGACGCTGGACCCCTTAAGGGGGGGTGGATTGTGACATCCCACATCGGTTGTGAAGGGGAACAAAGGCTTCCTTATAAGGGGCTGTATACCTTCACCATCATGACGCGTTTTGAAAACCGTGAGGGGCAGACGCAGAGGGCGTGCTGGCCGCCAAAGCGGACAATATCATGGTGCGGTTACGCTGGGCTGTTACAAAGGGCTCGAGCATAAGTGATGTTCCTGTCGTTTGTGACTTCCCTGATGTTTTTCTAGACGATCTCCTTGGTCCTTCGCCTACTCGATTTGTTGATTTCCGAATCGATTTAGTGCCTGGTGCTATGCCTATTGCTAAGTCTCCCTATCGTCTAGCACCCTCGGAAAAGCAAGAGCTATCGAGCCAGCTTCAAGAACTTCTTGATAAAGGCTTTATACGCCCTAGTACTTCTCCTTGGGGCACTCCCGTTCTATTCGTCACGAAGAAGGATGGATCATTTCAGATGTGCATTGACTATTATGAGCTCAACAAGCTTACACTCAAAAACCGATATCCTCTTCCTCGCATTAACTATCTCTTCGATTAATTACAAGACGCGACTAATTTTTCCAAGATTGATCTCCGTTCTGGTTATCATCAACTTCGAGTCCTCGAAGAGGATATGCCCAAAACCGCGTTTCTTACACGTTATGGTCGTTACGAGTTCGTTGTCATGCCCTTTGGTTTGACTAACACACCTGCGTTTTTCATGGACTTGATGAACCGTGTGTGCAAAGCTTTTTTAGACCGTTTCATGATCGTCTTCATCGACAATATTCTCATCTATTCCAAGACTCAAGAAGAGCATGAGCGACACTTACGTCTTATCCTTCAGCGTTTTTGCACTGAACGTCTTTACGCCAAGTTCTCCAACTGTGAATGTTGGCTAAAATAAGTTCAATTCCTTGGTCAGCCGTCAACGAACTTGGTATTCACGTTGACCCTACAAAGATTTAAGTTGTGAAGAATTGGATTGCTCCTAAGTCTCTGTCTGAAATCCGTTCATTTCTTGGTCTAGTCGGTTACTATCGTCATTTCATTTCAAACTTCTCAAAAATCTTCGTTCCTCTTACTTCCTTGACTCAAAAAGATTAACCTTTTGTTTGGGGTCCTGAACAAGGGGAGTCTTTCCAAACGCTCAAGGACATGCTTTGCAATGCTCCTATCCTTGCTCTTCCCGATGGTAACGATGACTTCGTCGTGTATTGCGATGCTTTGAACTTAGGTCTTGGTTGCGTCCTTATGCAACGGGACAAGGTTATCGCTTACACGTCAAGGCAGCTCAAAATACATGAGAAGAACTACACTACGCACGACCTTGAACTTGGTGCAGTTATTTTTGCATTAAAGATATGGTGACACTACCTTTATGGTACTAAGTGTGTGGTCTTCACCAACCATAATAGCCTTCAGCACATCTTCGACCAAAAGGAACTGAACATGCATCAGTGTCGCTGGGTAGAGTTGTTAAACGACTACGATTGCAAAATTGATACCATCCAGGTAAGGCGAATGCCGTGGCCGACGCTCTTAGTCATAAAACTCATGTCAAGAGTGTTCGTTGCTTCCAACTCGTCAATGATCTTCAAAACCGCATTCATGAAGCTCAATACGCATCTGTTAATGAGGGTAACCTGTATAACGAGATGCAATGTGGTGCAGAAGAGAGTCTTGTAACCAAATACGATGGTATTCTATACTATCTCGATCGTATCTGGATCCTACTCGTGATAACCTTCGAGAGGTTCTGATGAAGGTGGCACACAAATCAAGGTATTCTATTCACCCCGGTGCTGATAAGATGTATCACGACATGTGTACGTATTATTGGTGGCCTGGAATGAAGAAAGATATCGCCACCTATGTTTCGAAGTGTCTCACTTGTTTCAAGGTTAAAGCAGAACATCAACATCCGTGTGGCTTAATCAAACATCCATAAATCCTGTCTGGAAAGGGAGAGTATTGCAATGGACTTTATTACTAATCTTCCTTGTACTTCGTCTGGTTATGATAGTATGTGGGTGATCATTGATCGATTGACCAAATCCGCTCACTTTCTCCCCATTCGTGTGGATTACAAAGTCGAGAAATTGGCTCGTACCTACACGGATGAAGTCATTTATCGTCATAGTATCTCCATTGACATCATTTCAGACCGCGATGGTCAATTCACGTCTCGTCTTTGGTAAACGTTTCAATCTGCTATGGGTACTCATCTCAACCTTAGCACCGCTTTTCATCCTCAATCCGATGATCAAACCGAGCGTACTATCAAAACTCTAGAGGATATTCTTCGTTCTTGCGTAATCGATTTTGGTGGCAACTGGGATATGCACTTGCCTTTGATCGAATTCTCGTACAATAACAGTTACCACGCGAGTATTCAAATGGAACCTTCAGAGGCATTTTATGGTCGTAAGTGTCGATCGCGTATTTGTTGGCACGAGATCGGAGAAGCTCAAATCACCGGTCCTGAGCTTATACAAGAGACGAAGGACAAGATTTTAGAGATTCGAGACAACCTACTTAAAGCCAGAAGCCGACAAAAGAGTTACACTGACAAGCGTCGCAAACCTTTGGAATTCAACGTTGGTGACTTTGTGCTTCTCAAGGTATCCCCTTGGAAGGGTGTAGTTCGTTTTGGTAAGAAAGGGAAACTCGCACCTCGCTACGTAGGTCCTTTCAAGATTCTTGAAAGGATTGGCAAGGTAGTGTATCGACTGGACCTACCTCAAGAGCTCAACAATGTTCATCCTACATTTCATGTCTCCAACCTAAAGAAATGTTTAGCTGTAGAAGGACTTCAAGTTCCACTCAAAGATCTTCAAATCAACGAGACTCTACACTTCGTGGAGAAACCTGTCGAGATCATGGACCGAGGAGTCAAGCAATTGAGGCACAGTCGAATTCCTATCGTTAAGGATCGATGGGAAGGAAAACATGGCTCTGAGTTTACTTGGGAACTAGAAAGTGAGATGAAGACTAAGTATCTGCATCTATTCGTTGCATCTTCCAAAATTTCTGGATGAAATTTCCTAAAGGAGGGGAGACTGTAACGCCTCGCTTTTTGTAACTTTACTTACTTAGCAAGTTTATCGTACTTTCCATTTATGGAAACTTGTATCCATTTGTATTCGTATTTCATTTCAACCGTTGTAATCCGAGACTTGAAACATAATGAAAATCCTATCTTTTATATGCTTGTGTTATTCATTATCTGTAAATACTTGTTAGATATTCGTGATACATACATACTTGATACCATTTACGTGCAAATTCGTACTAATTCATACTTTTTATACATGCAAAATACATTTATAAATTCCTTTTTTATGCACAACACTTATACATTGCACTTATACGCTTAAAACCGTCAAAACCAAGCAAAATTGGAAGCTGGGCTTATGGGCCTGGCAATCTCGTACGAATGGGCCTGGCCTAGTCGTCCGAGAGTGATGTGCGTGAAGTGTGTTATATTTTTAGATATATTTTTAAGCCCTTTTTACACTTTTAGCCAAGTTTTAAATTTATAAAACACGATATTTACTAACACTAAACACACATATGGGCAAGTGCACCCATCGTGGACGTAGTATAGTGTTGGTAAGATACCGAGGTCGTCCAAGGACACAAGAGCTTTTAATACCGGTTTATCCTCAACGTCTAATCAAATCAAAAAGTTAGAAAAATGTTTTAAACTAAGAAAAATAAAAACTAACTAAATGCTGAAAAAGAAAATAAAATAAAAACAGATAGACAAGATGAATCACTTGGATCCGACACGTGTATTAGTATAACCTTTGATTATTTTCGCACTTTTGCACTTGTTTAAGAGATTATCTTAGTTATTGTAGTAGGCCCCTTTTTCGGAGGTGACGTTACCCTCAACCCAGTAGTTTGAGTCAGCAAGGATACAATCCTAAAGGGTTGGATTATTGAAAGATAATGAATTAAGTTATTAATGCAAATTATGGTAGGCCCCGCTTTTGGCGGTGACGTTACCCTCGGCTAAGTAGTCTGAGTCAGCAGGGATACAGTCCTAAATAGCCGGGTTATAGTATTAATAGTAGTTAGCTTATGAGGGGGTCAAAGAGTTTGGATCCCCGCCATCCAATACCTATGGGCATTGAAGGAGATCCTACTAAATTTGACCCATGTCCCAAGCAGGACCTCTAAACGCTGAACAAGGGCAAGACCCTTACCAAACCGTTCCCTTAACCCCCGACCAGGTAGCCAACATACCTCCATATAGACCGTGGAGATATGAATGGTGAAAATCTTTTATTTTATATAGACAGTAAAATAATGCCAAGACACCACGGACAAACGATAAGGAAAGATCACCTTCAACATAAGTAACTAGTTATTAAAGTCATTAATACAAAACCAAATAAAAAGTGCAAAAGATTAAAAATAAAAAGTATTATACTAAACACTTGTCTTCACCAAGTGATGTAAGAGACTTAGGCAAACATGGCCTTGATTGTCAAGAACTCTTACGATCAATCTTGGATCCCGAGACGACTCACACACTCTATGATGGACAATGGATGATGGTGGTGGATGATGGTGTTATGGTGGTGGTGGGTGGTGGATGAAGTGTGAGAGAGGTGGTGTGCCAAGGGATGAGAGAGAATGAAGCCAAGCTCCTCTATTTATAGGCTGAACAGAACGCTGGACACGGCCCCGTGTTCGCTGAACACGGCCCCGTGCCCGTCTGACATTCTCTCTCTTCATTAATTGTAATTGCGAATTACAATTAATGCGCCTGCTGTACTTTCAACACGCCCCCGTGTCCGCTGGGCACGGCCCCGTGGTGGGCAATGGAAGCTTCTACTGGTTTGTCTTTTCTGCTGCTTCCTGGGCACGCCCCCGTGTTCACTGGACACGGGGCGTGTTCAGACATCTGTTCTCTTCTCTTTGTCTTGGGAGGTGCCGTTGAGGGTCCGGGCAGTTCACTTTTGTTCCTTTTCTTGTATTTATGGTAGATTTAGTAGTCTTTTTGCTTCTTTTGTGATTTTGAGCTCATTTCATCCTGAAAATACAAAAGGAAGACAAAAACACTCTTTTTCCAACATTAGTACTTAAAAAGGGTTAGTTTTATGCCTTAATTGATGTGTTTTATATGTTGCATTTTACACACATCAAATACCCCCACACTTGAACTTTTGCTTGTCCTCAAGCAAAACTCTTTAAATGTGGCTTACACTCCCAAATGGAATAGGTAGAAGAGAAGTTTTTTTTAACTTGTCCTAGAGTGTCGGGAATCCAAGGTTTGTATAGGTTCTATTTTTATTTTATTTACAATCTTATTCGTCATGGTTTATTTTGAACTTTACATAAGATAAACTACTTAATTTGGCATAGCATGCCTTATTAAAATTCCATTTATATACAAGTTCACATACCTCACGGGAGATCACTCAATCACTCGGCCGAAGGTGTATATTTAAGTGAATCGCTCGAGAGCGGCACGGATTTACATTTTCCATATGCTTGCCAAGCGATCAATCCTCCTCCTTTTTAACTTTTACCTTTGTAAATATCAAGAGGTCTTTTGGGGTGAAGGCTTGGGTTTAAAGGTGGGTGGTTGGTTAGTGGTTAGTAAAAAGGGCGAAAATTGTAACAAGTGTCGGTTTTTCGTGAAATACCTTATTTTTGGTGACATTTATTTTTGAAGTATTTCTCCAAACAAGCTTTTTGTAGCTTATGTTTGTTTTTGACTTCATAAATATATATATATATATATATTTTTTTTTCTTTTTTTTTTTTTTTTCTTTCGTCACGTAAAGGGTATGTTTATGAAAAACCGAGTTTGTCACTAAAATAAAGGTGAAAAAAATGAAAAAGGTTTTTGGTGGGTAGAAAATTGTTTTGGGGGTAATGAAATGAAAGGTTTAGGCTCAAAGGGTTTTCTAGGGGGATTTTGGGTAGGTAAAAAAATGAAAAATAATGGTTTTGAAAGAAAAATAGTTAGTCCTAATGCCTCCATCATTTACTTACTTGGGTTTAAGTTGGTAAGGACCGGGAATGTATCGTCGTGGCAAGTTCTAGATTTGTAAAGACCGAGCGGCTATTCACACAAGAAACGAAAAATGAGCATTTAATCTAAATATGTGTATTTTTATGCTCAATAAAGGCTCAAAACTCACTTTTTGTGGGAATGGGTTTTTAATGTGACCAAGCATATATAATCGAATTTTAGCTAGACTTGTTATACCGTTTCATAATTTTCTTATGTTAGTTCTTTTTATCACGACGCTGTCGGTTGTAAGTTTGTAAAAATATAACCCTTTTATAACTTGTTATTCCCAACTTAAACTAAGACAAGTAAATAAAAAAAATTGAAAAAGTTTTTGAAAAAATTTGGGGTGTTTAGCGGTTCCAATAGAGTTTTGTGTAAGGCTTGTTTTAGGATTTTGCAAAATTCCAAGGTTTTAGCATCCCCCCCACGCTTAAATTACACATTGTCCTCAATGTGTCCAAAAATAGAGTTTTTTGGTTGATTAGAATATGTAAAAGTGTGTTTGAAAACAAAGATTTGTGTTACTGGCGCTCTGGACACGGCCCCGTGTTGACCGGGCACGGCCCCGTGGTCAAGTGCCAGTAACAAAAATTATAGAATTGAAACAGAAGCCTGGACACGGGGGCGTGTTCGCTGAACACGGCCCGTGTCCAGTTACCTGAACTGGGTGATTTTCTGCAGGGGGCTCAGCACGGGGCCGTGTTGGTTGGGCACGGCCCGTGTGGAGCCTTCTGTTATGGAGATTTTTGTCGGTTTGTTCTGTTCTTCTGCATGGTTCCATTTTTTTCTCGTTCCCTTTTTCATCCATTACCACCATGAGTCCATAAATCATAAAAACCATCATAACATTGCTAATAGAGAGATTACATAAATATAGTTAATTAACTAAGGGGTACATAAGGTTATCATAAAAGTTCTACTTATTTAGGAAAATTTCGGGAATAGCTTCCCGATGTAGAAACATTCTTCAGCCCATGGCTCCTAGGTTCTCACTCAAAGCCATTCTTCTATCTCCCTTGGGAGGTAGAAGGTAGCTTCATTCTCGTCGGTATCTTGAGGAGGAGCGCTTACCGGGACTCCTTGCACTACCCTTGGTTGCGATACTTGGTGCAAGGCGTGCCATTCTGCTGGAATGATAACCTCGGGTACCACATTCCACGCCCTGTGTGTAATCACCGGAACCAAAGGCGGGGAAGCAAGAAGGTTTATCCTTTGGTGCAGAAGGTTTACTTCTTGCAGGCAGCCCTCCAAACTTATCGTCAGATGATTAACGCGATCCACCAAAGCTTCTTCTACACTTGTCAATTCGTCCACGGCTTCCCTTAAAGCGTAAACGTAGTTTACTAGGGAATCCTCTGCGGTGGACGATCTCCTTCCATTTCGGTTATTCCTTGAAGATGCTCCGCTGTTCCGGCTGGCCATTTTCTGCGAAATAAGCCGAGGAACTAAATTTTTGCAAAACAGTACCTTGAACACGGCCCCGTGCTCAGTGAGCACGGCCCCGTGTTCACTGTCTGCAGGAATTTTTGTCTAATGGTTCTAGGTTTTTAAATTATTTCTATATACTTTCGTCGTGTTATGAGCTTAGATAATTTAAAAACACAGTTATGGAACTAACTTTAGACAAGAATCCATAGCGAAAATTCCTACAAACCTTGCATAGGAGGTTGGAATCATGGGTTTCCAAGCTTCCATGGAGGTAGAGTTTGAAAAATTTTTGGAAGAAGAGGAAATGAACAAAAGTGGAAAAGATAAGATGGTCCTTAGGAACCTTCTTTTGGTACTTACCTAGGATGGTATATGTGAAGATTCCAGGGATCTCTGCTTGGTGGAGTGGTCAAAAATGAGCAGGATTCAGGCTGCATTTAAAGAAAACGACAGCACACTGAACACGGCCCCGTGTCCGCCGGACACGGCCCCGTGTGCAGAGAAAATCCTGACACATTTTGTCCGTATTCTGACAGAATCAGCAGAAAATCTTCTGAGCGAACACGGGGTCGTGGTGACCGGACACGGCCCCGTGTCGGAGGGCTGTCTCGTGGCGTTTTGTCTTTTCTAAGGCGCTTACTTATATCGGGTGGTTCCTGACTTGTTGGAATAACCCCAAAGTGCCTAAGATACCTTAATTGTCCTATACTAAGGCGAGAACGCAAGAGGTTGTCGGTGAGGGTAATTCCTATTTTCATTCTAGGTGGACAAGTCCAACCCTTTCCCGGGCTCTCGTTAAAGAAGGTGTATGCCGAATCGCTCAGGTCTATGTATGCACCGAACGAGGTCGATGGGGAGTCCTTCACGGCACAATCGGCACAGGGACGACTATCGTCCATGTCTTGTCTAGGAAGAAAGGTATTTTCGGGAGCAACGAGGTTGTCAGAATGCGGTTCCAACATTTCCTCATGGTCATCGTCTAGGGATGGATCTAAGAAATCCTTCCTAAGTTCTTTTGACCAATTTAGAAGTAGTTCTTCTAGTTGAAATAGCTCGTCAAGGAGCATATCTCCTAGAATATCCGGTTGGGCGCATTCGAGGGAGAAATAGTGTTTATTTTTACTTTCGCCCCTCTTAAGGCTACAAGGAATTGGTGGGTCTATATAGTGTGGCCTATAAGTGAGGAAGAAACATTTTAATTCCTCGTGTTCGCCTCCACATATTTGACACCACAAACCATAAGAGTGCCGAAAGTAAAAAGAATCACTATCACTCATGTTTGTATCAGAAGTTACCAACCGCCGGGATCAAACGGTTCTGTTTTCAGCAACTGAATCTTGGGCACGGGGGCGTGTTGAGTGGACACGGCCCCGTGTTCAGCCTACTGTCTGATATAAAACAGGATTGCCAGTTCCAATGATTGGGCACGGGGGCGTGTTCAGCGGGCACGGCCCCGTGCTGAGCTCTGCAGAAGCTGAAAAATCTAAAAAAAATCCTAAAAAATTAAAGAAAAATAAAAAGATGATTAGGCCGCTGATTCCTAACTTTCTTAAAATCCTTGTGTCCCCGGCAACGGCGCCAAAAACTTGATGTGCGTGAAGTGTGTTATATTTTTAGATATATTTTTAAGCCCTTTTTACACTTTTAGCCAAGTTTTAAATTTATAAAACACGATATTTACTAACACTAAACACACATATGGGCAAGTGCACCCATCGTGGACGTAGTATAGTGTTGGTAAGATACCGAGGTCGTCCAAGGACACAAGAGCTTTTAATACCGGTTTATCCTCAACGTCTAATCAAATCAAAAAGTTAGAAAAATGTTTTAAACTAAGAAAAATAAAAACTAACTAAATGCTGAAAAAGAAAATAAAATAAAAACAGATAGACAAGATGAATCACTTGGATCCGACACGTGTATTAGTATAACCTTTGATTATTTTCGCACTTTTGCACTTGTTTAAGAGATTATCTTAGTTATTGTAGTAGGCCCCTTTTTCGGAGGTGACGTTACCCTCAACCCAGTAGTTTGAGTCAGCAAGGATACAATCCTAAAGGGTTGGATTATTGAAAGATAATGAATTAAGTTATTAATGCAAATTATGGTAGGCCCCGCTTTTGGCGGTGACGTTACCCTCGGCTAAGTAGTCTGAGTCAGCAGGGATACAGTCCTAAATAGCCGGGTTATAGTATTAATAGTAGTTAGCTTATGAGGGGGTCAAAGAGTTTGGATCCCCGCCATCCAATACCTATGGGCATTGAAGGAGATCCTACTAAATTTGACCCAGGTCCCAAGCAGGACCTCTAAACGCTGAACAAGGGCAAGACCCTTACCAAACCGTTCCCTTAACCCCCGACCAGGTAGCCAACATACCTCCATATAGACCGTGGAGATATGAATGGTGAAAATCTTTTATTTTATATAGACAGTAAAATAATGCCAAGACACCACGGACAAACGATAAGGAAAGATCACCTTCAACATAAGTAACTAGTTATTAAAGTCATTAATACAAAACCAAATAAAAAGTGCAAAAGATTAAAAATAAAAAGTATTATACTAAACACTTGTCTTCACCAAGTGATGTAAGAGACTTAGGCAAACATGGCCTTGATTGTCAAGAACTCTTACGATCAATCTTGGATCCCGAGACGACTCACACACTCTATGATGGACAATGGATGATGGTGGTGGATGATGGTGTTATGGTGGTGGTGGGTGGTGGATGAAGTGTGAGAGAGGTGGTGTGCCAAGGGATGAGAGAGAATGAAGCCAAGCTCCTCTATTTATAGGCTGAACAGAACGCTGGACACGGCCCCGAGTTCGCTGAACACGGCCCCGTGCCCGTCTGACATTCTCTCTCTTCATTAATTGTAATTGCGAATTACAATTAATGCGCCTGCTGTACTTTCAACACGCCCCCGTGTCCGCTGGGCACGGCCCCGTGGTGGGCAATGGAAGCTTCTACTGGTTTGTCTTTTCTGCTGCTTCCTGGGCACGCCCCCGTGTTCACTGGACACGGGGCGTGTTCAGACATCTGTTCTCTTCTCTTTGTCTTGGGAGGTGCCGTTGAGGGTCCGGGCAGTTCACTTTTGTTCCTTTTCTTGTATTTATGGTAGATTTAGTAGTCTTTTTGCTTCTTTTGTGATTTTGAGCTCATTTCATCCTGAAAATACAAAAGGAAGACAAAAACACTCTTTTTCCAACATTAGTACTTAAAAAGGGTTAGTTTTATGCCTTAATTGATGTGTTTTATATGTTGCATTTTACACACATCAGAGAGCCCACTCGTCCCAAAGTTCACATCCGCCTATAAATACAAGTCTATTCCCTTCATATCAAACCTTCAACTTCCGAATTCTCTCTCAAACCAACTTCGGGCATTTCATTTGGAGCCTATCTCAGTCACTTCTAAGTGAGTACTGAGCTCGTAAACAACTGATTTCATCCTTATTCTTCTACTTTTCTTCTGTTTTATCAAACTTTTACAAGATTCTTCACTAATCATCACATGGTTTTCCAGATCTGCTATGGCAATTGGTTTGAACTCTCAAAATCAGTTGAGGACCAAGTTGAAGGTGAAGTAAATCTTACAAAACCATTTTAAACAAACTATTATGATCTCGAACTCAGTTGGATCTGAGGTTCTATGAGCTCACAAGATAAGTCAATAGCTGTGGATTCAAGTGTGAACCAATTCCATCTGAGTAGGTAATCAGTTCAAACAAAACCGAACTGATTTTACCTAGAAACAGTCCAGTTCGTCCGAAAGTGCATGCCCAGTCGTCCAAGAGGGTCCCCCTCTTATACGAAAGGGACTCCTAGTTCGTCCAAGTGCAACTGTTTCTCCAAGTTTCGATGATTCTAAGTGTTGAATGATTGACCAGATCTCTATTTTCAATGTAGTGGAATCTGGAACATCAGTGTGTGTTCTGTGGGAACTCTGGTTTCCAATCTAGATCCACCACCTCACTTAACTCGTGTAACGAACACCCAAACAATCTCCCAGACCTAGAACAAGTGAACCCCGTCCAGCCTCCGACATTTAGTTAATTCTTTCTATGTCGTGTTGGCACACCTGGGTTGTACATTGTTCGGTTGTTTGATATACTTTACGTTCCGTATTCATGACCAACCGGTCAGTCAACTAAGTGAACTGATTTGTGCTTTGGTGAAAACTAAAGAGGTTAAACCTCCATGCATGACTTATATGAACCTTTTGATTATTCTGGACTATTAATATACTAATATAATGACTAATCAACCGCTACTAGCCCCTGCGTATAAAGATCTGTAGTGATCTCCTCCTGCAAGTATAAACTGCCATGAACCACAATCTCTACTGGCATCATCGAACACCAAACACAAGCAAGCCTGAAAGAAACCTCATACGGAGGAGGAGGAGGAGCCTGTGGTTGTGCAGGCGGCTGGTCGGCCCGAGGAGGGTGAAATGTGAACGTCGATAAAAACTCGACCTACAACTCACTGTAGCTCGGTGGATGTGCTAACTCAAATAGAAGATGCCACGGTGAATCCACAGGAATGAATAACGGAGTCTAGGCATCTCACCAATGGCCTCCAGTGCATCCCAATCGACCGCGTCATGCGATCCAACATGCATCCTCCTAAGCTTCCTGCAAAAATGGGCGGCGTCGATGCCGGGAGTAAACTCCAGGTATGCGTGACCCCTAAACCCATCTTCATCATACAAAACCCACCCAAACCCTCAAAATTCAAAAATTAAAAAATTCAAACAATCCTACGGCTCTAATGTATAAAAATTTGAAGAATACGAAAGTATAGGGTCGAATGCGTACCAGGGAAGCTTCAAATTAAAAAAAATACGGTCCAGATACGGTGCAATCTACACTTGTCCATATGTATGTGTGTGTATACTTTAGGGGGCATATGCAGGGGTCGTCTAGGTTTTCTCCTCATATACGAGGGATGGACGCCTCGTCTAGATCTAGACGACACGTCTTAGGGAAATGGTGAGTTACCATTTTACCCCTAAGACGCCCCTACTATAGGCCTAACTCAAGGGTAAAATGGTAAGTAACCATTTGAAAATACATTCTGCTCAAATGGTTAATTACCATTTTACCCCTGAGTTAGGCCTATACTAGGGGTCAGGGATAAAATGGTAATTCCCAAGACGGGTCATCTAGAGCTAGACTGCAATCTATGTGAAATAGTGACTTACCATTTTACCCCTAAGACGCCTCCAGTATAGGCCTAACCTAGAGGTAAAATTTTAATTAACCATTTTACCCCTCAGTTAGGCCTATATTGGAGGCGTCTCAGGGGTAAAATGGCAATTCACCATTTCCCTTTTAAATATTCAAAATTTAAACATTTGGAGTTTGCAGCTAAAATTATATGCTGCGTACAGCCCTAGACGGGGCGTCTGGTTCTTTAAATTTATCATTATACCCCTGGTTTTCTACTAGACTGGGGGCAACACAGGGCTAAAATGGTGTTTTGGCCTTCTATAGACGTCCAATCTAGGCCTGTACGAGGCATATATTTCTATTTTGTTAACCTATTTGTTTTATCTAATTATAATTATAAAAAATCATATAAATTACAATAACACTAATTATATTTATCAAAAAATCATATTAATTACAATAACACTAATTATACTTATACAAAAATCATATTAATTATAATAGCACTAATTTATTTATACAAAAATCATTCTTTCGATTCACTGTCAATGAAATTAATACTCGGGCCTAGGTTTGGTTTCGGATTCATTATCGATGCATATCATTCTAGACGGGACATGTACATATCTTCCCATTGTCCCGTAGGGGGTCTTCGGTGCGTCAACCATAGCTCGTTTATTGGTGGCATTGGATAGTCCCCTTCCAACTTAACATGTATGAAGTGGTTATCGTTAACATGTGCAAGTGTGAAGAAAGTGGAACTTCCATCGATGCTTAACAGGTGCACCACGATACCGTACCTTTGTGCAATAAGAAGCCCTACGTGTGGGAATTCCATCCAGTTACTCAGGGGACAACGTTCCACTGAATCCCAAATTAGGCCCTCACGATGCGTGTTAAAATATCCTTCCTCCCATCCTTCAAATATTGGCAACCAGGTCGATGCATTCTGATCCATCTCTTATACATGGTCTTTTCGAATGTGCCCCCATAAACATTCTCCCATACCTAAGCCCACAACCACAGACTGAAACCCATAATGACCGTCCGGCCTCACATCTTGTATGCACGAGATGTGCAGGTGAAACCCACTGTTGGAAGGACAAACTTAAACTTTTTGATGATTGACACGGTCTCGTACCCAACTATTAACGGAAAACCGTTATCATCTCGTATCTCTCTCTTTTTAGACCTCGTTGAACGGCTTCCGCCCGCTTTGGGTGTTTGAGACCTTCTAACCAACTGTTGAGAGGCCTGTGACGGAACGTATGAGCTGTGGCGGGGGACATCGTATGTACTTTGTTGGGAACCTTCATAGCACGTGTTTGCATGACCGAAAGAGCTTCTCCACAATTCTTCATCTATACATTGTTGAACTTTCTTTGTTGTTGGCCATCCACGAGTATTTTGTTGGACAACTGGTGGTTTCTTGGTAGATTTGGTTGGAGTCAACACCGCTTTAATTTTTTATAACAAGCTTTTTTCTGAGCAAGGGGTTGCGACTCTAATTGTTGTCTAACAATATTGAGCCCTTCTAACACGTCAACGTCATCATCTATCAATTTACATGGTTGAGAGTTAAGCTTCTACCAGAAGACGTCTACGTCTTCGAGTTGAATCGGACGCTATACACAGTTAAAACAATGCACTGTTTAAGCCACATAATTAACGGGCATATATCACACAACTGCTTTATGTTTAACAATTATTACCTGCACGTACGTACTTTTCCAGCGTACAAGCACACGGCAACCCACAGATATACCACATCTGGCAACCACATGATGAATGAAAGCGCTACAAAACATATAGTTTCCTAAGTAGCTTTCCACTCAACAAGTCAAGTGCTGTATGGGAAACTTTTCCACGTAGGTGGTCAAACAACGGGCTTCTTTGGTTGTTCATTCTTTTTTTGATGCTTTCTCAAAAACTACTCCTTATTTCACCGTATTGTGTTTCAACTATATCCTGGACACATCCAACTCTACGGTCCAACGAGCTCCTATCTTGGATGTATCTCTTAAATTGGCGTGTTGGCTCTCAACTCAGTTTGTGGTACGCTGACCAAAGTTGCAACTCTGATCAGTCCACGCAAACACAAACATTTCCTTATAATGTTTTGGTCAGTTATCATACACGTACTTAAAGACCCCTAAAAAGTAAAAAATAATTTATTAAATGTACATAGGTAAGTCATATGTTATTAAAAAAACTTACTTGAACCTTTACACTCCACAAATCGCTTTTGCAGGTTGCACAAGTGGTACTCGTATATGGGTACTGATGGAGACTCACGCAACGTCCCAAAGAATGATAGATGTTTTTGCCAATCACCTTCTGTGAAGGCGTTCTTGTAGTTCTTACAAATATTTTGTTGTATGTAAAACCAACAAAGATACCTAGAGGCGTTTGAAAATACATTAGCACACGCGTTCATTAGGGCCAAGTCTCTATCCTTTACAATCACACATGGCTCCATACATTCATCCAACATTAACTTGATCCTCTCAAGCACCCATACAAAGTTATCACTCCATTCTTTACAGATAACGGCATGCGAAATACAAAACGAATAACTGGTAGGCGTCATACCAAAAATCCGGACAAATGGCATGTTGTATACGTTTGTTTTTTAGGTTGAATCGATCAGCAAGACGTGCAAGAATGCACGCCACATATCACTCGAGTAGGGATGAACAAAGAAGATCTCGGTTACGACCTCTGTTCCAGGTTCCTTACGTTTCTCGTAAATAAATTCGTTTTTTAATTAGGATGTTTTCTAGTGACTGCATGGGAGTGAATCCGTCTCTGTGTTTGGCTCTAATCTTTTGTACTTCATTTTCTACGTCTTTCTAAACATGAAACCTATCGGGGTCCTGCTTCCTTAACGTTTGAAAAATTTTGCGTGGCTCCGTGTTTTGAGTTGTCAGCTGCTCGATCAGTCTGTATTCATTGGGAGTAAACCTTCGCCCACAAACGCGTGGGCCGACAGGTCCTCACAAAGTTCGTGGTTATGTTCAGTCTTTCCCTCTTTTATCCCCCAGATTTCATACGGATGGTCATGCACCGCCAACAGGTAAAGCAGACAACCGTTTTTTTGCTTCCAACTTTTCTAACCGTTGTTGTAATATGGTGGTCACCACCACAGTCACATTCAAGCCATACCCTCCCGGTCCTTCCCCCAATTTTCTTTGATCAACGGGTCACAATAACGAAACCATCTGCGTTTGCCATTTCTTGTGCCCATTTCTTTAGTTCATCTAGAGAGTTGAAAACGTGTAACATCGATAGGGTAAGGTTAGATTTTATATTTATTCATCTGTCTAACGTAAGTAAATAAATTTGATACCTGCTTTGTGAAGTACGGATTCCCCGGGATGGGGGGTGCCTCACCACCATATCCTCCACCGTCCGGATAGTTTTGTTGAACATAGAAAGACTATGATGTATTGTAACTTTCGTAAGGATTGCTCAGGGAAATGAATTGCTGATGACCACTGTCTCCTTCGTATCCATCCAGATAGTGTTGTTGCACATAAGAATATTCACAACCGTATCCAAACACGGATACCCTTGTTGTGCCGGATAACAAGGTTCATCAGCATGGTATGAGTCATCTACAGGGGATGTTTCATCAACAGGGGAATGCGTGTTCAAATCTAGAAACCGTCTGCTTTGATTTCCTCGTACAGCAGACACAACCTCCTCTTGCTCGTTAGAATCGGGAACGCCAGTCTCCTCCTAAAAACGGTATCATCATTAGTAAATAATTAAAACAACAAGTAATTTAAGCGAATAACTTTTACTGAAACGGCTTCGGGCACCCATGACTGACAGTTAAACAAGCCCAGAAGCTCGAACGAGCCGAGCCTTAGGGGTGTAAACAAGCCCAGAAGCTCCTGGTCAATCATTCAACACTTAGGGGTGTAAACAAGCCCAGAAGCTTGAGAGCTACTCGTGATCGGCTCGGTTAAAAGCTCGAACGAGCCGAGCCTTAACGAGCCCGAGCCCGAGATCGAGCCTGAAATAGAGCTCGTTTTGTTATCGAGCCTGAAATACAAAGCTTGTTTAGGCTCGCGAGCCTAAACGAGCCCATACAAAATTTTAATTTTTTTATATATAATATATTAATAGTGATGATAACATTGATAAGCCAAGCTAGAGCCGAGCTTTGGCTCGTTTAAGCGATGTTGAAGTGAGCTCGAGCCGAGCTTTTAGCTCGTTTAAGGTTGTTCTCAAAATAGTTCAAGTCGAGTCGAGCCGAGCTCGAGCTGAAGTGAGCTCGAGCTGAACTTTTAGCTCGTTTAAGGTTGTTCTCAAAATAGTTCGAGTCGAGTCGAGCCGAGCTCGAGCTTTGGGTTTTACTCACGAGCCGAGCTCGAGCTCAAAGAAGTAGGCTCGAACCGAGCCGAGCTCAAGCTCGAGCTTCTTAAAAACCTAACGAGCCGAGCTCGAGCCTGGTCGAGCTCGGGCTCGGCCCGGCTCGTTTACACCCCTACGCGCCACGTGTTTGGCCAGGATCCATTCTCACCGTTTTCACATTTTTAGGCGTTTTCTCCTGATCCCGTTTATATATATATATATATATATATATATATATATATATATATATATATATATATATATATATATATATATATATATATATATATATATATATATAGGAGAAGGATCCGTTAGGAACCACCCTTTATTGTGAGAACCAGTGTGAACACAAACAGTATTTCCTAAAAAAAATCTAAAAAACACCCAAAATTTTTTTTTATTTTTTTTACTATTTTTTTGGAAAAATCGCAATATTTTGTTAATAAAAAAATTCAAAAAAAAAAATTCGAGTAACAGTTATCCATGCACATGTGCATATGTATCATTTCTTTGACAAATTTCGTAATTCATTACAAATATTAGTCAATTGCACTTTCATTTACACTAGCACGTGTAATACACTAGTTTTTACGTTAACAATATTAGAAATGCACATGTGCATCTATATGTATCAACATGAAATAAGGTGTTTTGGTACACTACTTTGAATACATTTTCTCTTTCATCTATCATTCCATCCATAATACACAAACATGCACATGTGCATATGTATCATTTCTTTGACAAATTTCGTAACTCATTACAAATATTAGACAATTGCACTTTCATTTACACTACCATATGTAATACAATACTTTGTACATTACCAATACTAGAAATGCACATGTGCATCTATATGTATCAACATGAAATAAGGTGTTTTGGTACACTACTTTGAATACACTTTCCCTTTCATATATCATACCATCCACAATACACTACCATTACCTCCTACCATCCATAATACAATATCATTACCTCCTATCATCCATAATACAATACCACTACCAATATTTTCACTTTATTACACGTATATCAACACCATTTATACCATCCAATCATCATTTTACATCATAAAGTGACAACTATAGCCAAACCATCAACCACTAGATATAATGTTAGTGCAGTTTTGTGTCTGTAACTTGTCTTGTTTAGTTGTATGTTAAACAGTCTTTTGTTATCGAGTATGTACATTCCGTCTTGTCTACTTAGTCGGATATCCTCCTATCCTACTTGGTATGACAACTTGTCTTTGTATTTGTATCTTAACCTAATGCTAGTGTGCATTATGTATAGAGGTTGTGTAATCATGCTTGACTGTCCATCCATGCCTTAGTTATTATGTCCTTGTTTGGTT
Source organism: Helianthus annuus (assembly GCF_002127325.2). Lineage (NCBI taxonomy): Eukaryota > Viridiplantae > Streptophyta > Magnoliopsida > Asterales > Asteraceae > Helianthus > Helianthus annuus. Next base: position 64,947,742 of record NC_035444.2, on the reverse strand, counting down.
TTGATGAAAACACATGTGTTTTCATCAACCATCACTTCAACGAAATCCCATTGTGATTTCGTCTGACATGTGTGGCGAAATCACTAGTGATTTCGTCCAAAGGGTTTTCGTACAAAGGACAGTATAAATACTTGGCATGTTTCACAGTTAGGGTATGAGAGCATAGAGAGAAACTGAGAGTTTATCGTCAAACATTGTGTGTATGTGTTTGCAGTTTGTTCTCATCCTGTTAATCTAAGTGAATCTTTGATTATCTGTTCGTGTTATCCGCTTTACATTGTTTGGTTTGCACCGTTACGGGGATTCCGCACCCGTGATAGTGTTAGTGATAAACAAGGATAGGTTACGTATTGGATCCTCCGAGTAAAACGGACCTACAAGTGGTATCAGAGCACGGGCTCTTTCTCTTTTCCTTGTTTAAAACCAAACATTGTGATGTTTGAAACAAGTGTGTTCTTGTTATTTTCAGATTGTTGTTCTTGAAAAGATTATTTTTCTTTCTAGAAATATTGCTGAAAAATCTGTGTTTACAAATGTTATTTTGCTATAGTTTTATTGAAAACCTTGTTACATTACATGTGTGTATGTTTATAGTTTGGTTTTTGTTGAAAGT